>NW_028175434.1:0-541000 GCF_965226575.1 Pagrus pagrus
ACCTTTTTTCAGTGAAATGCAGCTTAGTGCAAAAACAGGCTGCTCTCACTCTGAAACGCTCATTTTTCACATAAACCAATTTTCAGGCTTCAGCGACTGTACAGTGCTAAAACAGCCTCCTATCGCTCTGAAACGCTCATTTTTGACATAAGCCACTTTTCAGCCTTAGGCGACTGTACAGTGCAAAAACAGGCTGCTCTCGCTCTGAAACGCTCATTTTTCACATAAGCCACTTTTCAGCCTTAGGCGACTGTACAGTGCAAAAACAGGCTGCTCTCGCTCTGAAACGCTCATTTTTCACATAACCCACTTTTCAGCCTTAATGAATGAAATTCCAGGTAAAAACTCCTTTGCCATGAAGAAGATCCAAATTCAACCAGTTCAGGCTAGTAAACCTGTTTGAAAGACCTTTTTTCAGTGAAATGCAGCTTAGTGCAAAAACAGGCTGCTCTCGCTCTGAAACGCTCATTTTTCACATAAGCCACTTTTCAGCGCTAAAACAGCCTCCAATCGCTCTGAAACGCTCATTTTTGACATAAGCCACTTTTCACCTTTAATGAATGAAATTCCAGGTAAAAACTCCTTTGCCATGAAGAAGATCCAAATTCAACCAGTTCAGGCTAGTAAACCTGTTTGAAAGACCTTTTTTCAGTGAAATGCAGCTTAGTGCAAAAACAGCCTGCTCTCACTCTGAAACGCTCATTTTTCACATAAGCCACTTTTCAGCCTTCAGCGACTGTACAGTGCTAAAACAGCCTCCTATCGCTCTGAAACGCTCATTTTTGACATAAGCCACTTTTCAGCGCTAAAACAGCCTCCAATCGCTCTGAAACGCTCATTTTTCACATAACCCACTTTTCACCCTTAATGAATTAAATTCCAGGTAAAAACTTCTTTGCCATGAAGAAGATCCAAATTCAACCAGTTCAGGCTAGTAAATCTGTTTGAAAGACCTTTTTTCAGTGAAATGCAGCTTAGTGCAAAAACAGGCTGCTCTCGCTCTGAAACGCTCATTTTTCACATAACCCACTTTTCAGCGCTAAAACAGCCTCCAATCGCTCTGAAACGCTCATTTTTCACATAAGCCACTTTTCAGCCTTAGGCGACTGTACAGTGCAAAAACAGGCTGCTCTCGCTCTGAAACGCTCATTTTTCACATAACCCACTTTTCAGCCTTAATGAATTACATTCCAGGTAAAAACTCATTTGCCATGAAGAAGATCCAAATTCAACCAGTTCAGGCTAGTAAACCTGTTTGAAAGACCTTTTTTCAGTGAAATGCAGCTTAGTGCAAAAACAGGCTGCTCTCGCTCTGAAACGCTCATTTTTCACATAAGCCACTTTTCAGCGCTAAAACAGCCTCCAATCGCTCTGAAACGCTCATTTTTGACATAAGCCACTTTTCACCTTTAATGAATGAAATTCCAGGTAAAAACTCCTTTGCCATGAAGAAGATCCAAATTCAACCAGTTCAGGCTAGTAAACCTGTTTGAAAGACCTTTTTTCAGTGAAATGCAGCTTAGTGCAAAAACAGCCTGCTCTCACTCTGAAACGCTCATTTTTCACATAAGCCACTTTTCAGCCTTCAGCGACTGTACAGTGCTAAAACAGCCTCCTATCGCTCTGAAACGCTCATTTTTGACATAAGCCACTTTTCACCTTTAATGAATGAAATTCCAGGTAAAAACTCCTTTGCCATGAAGAAGATCCAAATTCAACCAGTTCAGGCTAGTAAACCTGTTTGAAAGACCTTTTTTCAGTGAAATGCAGCTTAGTGCAAAAACAGGCTGCTCTCGCTCTGAAACGCTCATTTTTCACATAAGCCACTTTTCAGCCTTAGGCGACTGTACAGTGCAAAAACAGGCTGCTCTCGCTCTGAAACGCTCATTTTTCACATAAGCCACTTTTCAGCGCTAAAACAGCCTCCAATCGCTCTGAAACGCTCATTTTTGACATAAGCCACTTTTCACCTTTAATGAATGAAATTCCAGGTAAAACTCCTTTGCCATGAAGAAGATCCAAATTCAACCAGTTCAGGCTAGTAAACCTGTTTGAAAGACCTTTTTTCAGTGAAATGCAGCTTAGTGCAAAAACAGGCTGCTCTCGCTCTGAAACGCTCATTTTTCACATAAGCCACTTTTCAGCGCTAAAACAGCCTCCAATCGCTCTGAAACGCTCATTTTTGACATAAGCCACTTTTCACCTTTAATGAATGAAATTCCAGGTAAAAACTCCTTTGCCATGAAGAAGATCCAAATTCAACCAGTTCAGGCTAGTAAACCAGTTTGAAAGACATTTTTTCAGTGAAATGCAGCTTAGTGCAAAAACAGGCTGCTCTCGCTCTGAAACGCTCATTTTTCACATAAGCCACTTTTCAGCCTTAGGCGACTGTACAGTGCAAAAACAGGCTGCTCTCGCTCTGAAACGCTCATTTTTCACATAACCCACTTTTCAGCCTTAATGAATGAAATTCCAGGTAAAAACTCCTTTGCCATGAAGAAGATCCAAATTCAACCAATTCAGGCTAGTAAACCTGTTTGAAAGACCTTTTTTCAGTGAAATGCAGCTTAGTGCAAAAACAGGCTGCTCTCGCTCTGAAACGCTCATTTTTCACATAAGCCACTTTTCAGCGCTAAAACAGCCTCCAATCGCTCTGAAACGCTCATTTTTCACATAAGCCACTTTTCAGCCGTAGGCGACTGTACAGTGCAAAAACAGGCTGCTCTCGCTCTGAAACGCTCATTTTTCACATAACCCACTTTTCAGCCTTAATGAATTACATTCCAGGTAAAAACTCATTTGCCATGAAGAAGATCCAAATTCAACCAGTTCAGGCTAGTAAACCTGTTTGAAAGACCTTTTTTCAGTGAAATGCAGCTTAGTGCAAAAACAGGCTGCTCTCGCTCTGAAACGCTCATTTTTCACATAAGCCACTTTTCAGCGCTAAAACAGCCTCCAATCGCTCTGAAACGCTCATTTTTGACATAAGCCACTTTTCACCTTTAATGAATGAAATTCCAGGTAAAAACTCCTTTGCCATGAAGAAGATCCAAATTCAACCAGTTCAGGCTAGTAAACCTGTTTGAAAGACCTTTTTTCAGTGAAATGCAGCTTAGTGCAAAAACAGGCTGCTCTCGCTCTGAAACGCTCATTTTTCACATAACCCACTTTTCACCCTTAATGAATTAAATTCCAGGTAAAAACTCCTTTGCCATGAAGAAGATCCAAATTCAACCAGTTCAGGCTAGTAAACCTGTTTGAAAGACCTTTTTTCAGTGAAATGCAGCTTAGTGCAAAAACAGGCTGCTCTCGCTCTGAAACGCTCATTTTTCACATAACCCACTTTTCAGCGCTAAAACAGCCTCCAATCGCTCTGAAACGCTCATTTTTGACATAAGCCACTTTTCACCTTTAATGAATGAAATTCCAGGTAAAAACTCCTTTGCCATGAAGAAGATCCAAATTCAACCAGTTCAGGCTAGTAAACCTGTTTGAAAGACCTTTTTTCAGTGAAATGCAGCTTAGTGCAAAAACAGGCTGCTCTCGCTCTGAAACGCTCATTTTTCACATAAGCCACTTTTCAGCGCTAAAACAGCCTCCAATCGCTCTGAAACGCTCATTTTTGACATAAGCCACTTTTCACCTTTAATGAATGAAATTCCAGGTAAAAACTCCTTTGCCATGAAGAAGATCCAAATTCAACCAGTTCAGGCTAGTAAACCTGTTTGAAAGACCTTTTTTCAGTGAAATGCAGCTTAGTGCAAAAACAGGCTGCTCTCGCTCTGAAACGCTCATTTTTCACATAACCCACTTTTCAGCGCTAAAACAGCCTCCAATCGCTCTGAAACGCTCATTTTTCACATAAGCCACTTTTCAGCCTTAGGCGACTGTACAGTGCAAAAACAGGCTGCTCTCGCTCTGAAACGCTCATTTTTCACATAACCCACTTTTCAGCCTTAATGAATTACATTCCAGGTAAAAACTCATTTGCCATGAAGAAGATCCAAATTCAACCAGTTCAGGCTAGTAAACCTGTTTGAAAGACCTTTTTTCAGTGAAATGCAGCTTAGTGCAAAAACAGGCTGCTCTCGCTCTGAAACGCTCATTTTTCACATAAGCCACTTTTCAGCGCTAAAACAGCCTCCAATCGCTCTGAAACGCTCATTTTTGACATAAGCCACTTTTCACCTTTAATGAATGAAATTCCAGGTAAAAACTCCTTTGCCATGAAGAAGATCCAAATTCAACCAGTTCAGGCTAGTAAACCTGTTTGAAAGACCTTTTTTCAGTGAAATGCAGCTTAGTGCAAAAACAGGCTGCTCTCGCTCTGAAACGCTCATTTTTCACATAAGCCACTTTTCAGCGCTAAAACAGCCTCCAATCGCTCTGAAACGCTCATTTTTGACATAAGCCACTTTTCACCTTTAATGAATGAAATTCCAGGTAAAAACTCCTTTGCCATGAAGAAGATCCAAATTCAACCAGTTCAGGCTAGTAAACCTGTTTGAAAGACCTTTTTTCAGTGAAATGCAGCTTAGTGCAAAAACAGGCTGCTCTCGCTCTGAAACGCTCATTTTTCACATAAGCCACTTTTCAGCGCTAAAACAGCCTCCAATCGCTCTGAAACGCTCATTTTTGACATAAGCCACTTTTCACCTTTAATGAATGAAATTCCAGGTAAAAACTCCTTTGCCATGAAGAAGATCCAAATTCAACCAGTTCAGGCTAGTAAACCTGTTTGAAAGACCTTTTTTCAGTGAAATGCAGCTTAGTGCAAAAACAGGCTGCTCTCGCTCTGAAACGCTCATTTTTCACATAAGCCACTTTTCAGCGCTAAAACAGCCTCCAATCGCTCTGAAACGCTCATTTTTGACATAAGCCACTTTTCACCTTTAATGAATGAAATTCCAGGTAAAAACTCCTTTGCCATGAAGAAGATCCAAATTCAACCAGTTCAGGCTAGTAAACCTGTTTGAAAGACCTTTTTTCAGTGAAATGCAGCTTAGTGCAAAAACAGGCTGCTCTCGCTCTGAAACGCTCATTTTTCACATAAGCCACTTTTCAGCGCTAAAACAGCCTCCAATCGCTCTGAAACGCTCATTTTTCACATAAGCCACTTTTCACCTTTAATGAATGAAATTCCAGGTAAAAACTCCTTTGCCATGAAGAAGATCCAAATTCAACCAGTTCAGGCTAGTAAACCTGTTTGAAAGACCTTTTTTCAGTGAAATGCAGCTTAGTGCAAAAACAGGCTGCTCTCGCTCTGAAACGCTCATTTTTCACATAAGCCACTTTTCAGCGCTAAAACAGCCTCCAATCGCTCTGAAACGCTCATTTTTGACATAAGCCACTTTTCACCTTTAATGAATGAAATTCCAGGTAAAAACTCCTTTGCCATGAAGAAGATCCAAATTCAACCAGTTCAGGCTAGTAAACCTGTTTGAAAGACCTTTTTTCAGTGAAATGCAGCTTAGTGCAAAAACAGGCTGCTCTCGCTCTGAAACGCTCATTTTTCACATAAGCCACTTTTCAGCGCTAAAACAGCCTCCAATCGCTCTGAAACGCTCATTTTTGACATAAGCCACTTTTCACCTTTAATGAATGAAATTCCAGGTAAAAACTCCTTTGCCATGAAGAAGATCCAAATTCAACCAGTTCAGGCTAGTAAACCTGTTTGAAAGACCTTTTTTCAGTGAAATGCAGCTTAGTGCAAAAACAGGCTGCTCTCGCTCTGAAACGCTCATTTTTCACATAAGCCACTTTTCAGCGCTAAAACAGCCTCCAATCGCTCTGAAACGCTCATTTTTGACATAAGCCACTTTTCACCTTTAATGAATGAAATTCCAGGTAAAAACTCCTTTGCCATGAAGAAGATCCAAATTCAACCAGTTCAGGCTAGTAAACCTGTTTGAAAGACCTTTTTTCAGTGAAATGCAGCTTAGTGCAAAAACAGGCTGCTCTCGCTCTGAAACGCTCATTTTTCACATAAGCCACTTTTCAGCGCTAAAACAGCCTCCAATCGCTCTGAAACGCTCATTTTTCACATAAGCCACTTTTCACCTTTAATGAATGAAATTCCAGGTAAAAACTCCTTTGCCATGAAGAAGATCCAAATTCAACCAGTTCAGGCTAGTAAACCTGTTTGAAAGACCTTTTTTCAGTGAAATGCAGCTTAGTGCAAAAACAGGCTGCTCTCGCTCTGAAACGCTCATTTTTCACATAAGCCACTTTTCAGCGCTAAAACAGCCTCCAATCGCTCTGAAACGCTCATTTTTCACATAAGCCACTTTTCACCTTTAATGAATGAAATTCCAGGTAAAAACTCCTTTGCCATGAAGAAGATCCAAATTCAACCAGTTCCGGCTAGTAAACCTGTTTGAAAGACCTTTTTTCAGTGAAATGCAGCTTAGTGCAAAAACAGGCTGCTCTCGCTCTGAAACGCTCATTTTTCACATAAGCCACTTTTCAGCGCTAAAACAGCCTCCAATCGCTCTGAAACGCTCATTTTTGACATAAGCCACTTTTCACCTTTAATGAATGAAATTCCAGGTAAAAACTCCTTTGCCATGAAGAAGATCCAAATTCAACCAGTTCAGGCTAGTAAACCTGTTTGAAAGACCTTTTTTCAGTGAAATGCAGCTTAGTGCAAAAACAGGCTGCTCTCGCTCTGAAACGCTCATTTTTCACATAAGCCACTTTTCAGCGCTAAAACAGCCTCCAATCGCTCTGAAACGCTCATTTTTGACATAAGCCACTTTTCACCTTTAATGAATGAAATTCCAGGTAAAAACTCCTTTGCCATGAAGAAGATCCAAATTCAACCAGTTCAGGCTAGTAAACCTGTTTGAAAGACCTTTTTTCAGTGAAATGCAGCTTAGTGCAAAAACAGGCTGCTCTCGCTCTGAAACGCTCATTTTTCACATAACCCACTTTTCAGCGCTAAAACAGCCTCCAATCGCTCTGAAACGCTCATTTTTGACATAAGCCACTTTTCACCTTTAATGAATGAAATTCCAGGTAAAAACTCCTTTGCCATGAAGAAGATCCAAATTCAACCAGTTCAGGCTAGTAAACCTGTTTGAAAGACCTTTTTTCAGTGAAATGCAGCTTAGTGCAAAAACAGGCTGCTCTCGCTCTGAAACGCTCATTTTTCACATAAGCCACTTTTCAGCCTTAGGCGACTGTACAGTGCAAAAACAGGCTGCTCTCGCTCTGAAACGCTCATTTTTCACATAAGCCACTTTTCAGCGCTAAAACAGCCTCCAGTCGCTCTGAAACGCTCATTATTGACATAAGCCACTTTTCACCTTTAATGAATGAAATTCCAGGTAAAAACTCCTTTGCCATGAAGAAGATCCAAATTCAACCAGTTCAGGCTAGTAAACCTGTTTGAAAGACCTTTTTTCAGTGAAATGCAGCTTAGTGCAAAAACAGGCTGCTCTCGCTCTGAAACGCTCATTTTTCACATAAGCCACTTTTCAGCGCTAAAACAGCCTCCAATCGCTCTGAAACGCTCATTTTTCACATAACCCACTTTTCAGCCTTAATGAATTAAATTCCAGGTAAAAACTCATTTGCCATGAAGAAGATCAAAATTCAACCAGTTCAGGCTAGTAAACCTGTTTGAAAGACCTTTTTTCAGTGAAATGCAGCTTAGTGCAAAAACAGGCTGCTCTCGCTCTGAAACGCTCATTTTTCACATAAGCCACTTTTCAGCGCTAAAACAGCCTCCAATCGCTCTGAAACGCTCATTTTTCACATAACCCACTTTTCAGCCTTAATGAATTAAATTCCAGGTAAAAACTCATTTGCCATGAAGAAGATCCAAATTCAACCAGTTCAGGCTAGTAAACCTGTTTGAAAGACCTTTTTTCAGTGAAATGCAGCTTAGTGCAAAAACAGGCTGCTCTCGCTCTGAAACGCTCATTTTTCACATAAGCCACTTTTCAGCCTTCGGCGACTGTACAGTGCAAAAACAGGCTGCTCTCGCTCTGAAACGCTCATTTTTCACATAAGCCACTTTTCAGCGCTAAAACATCCTCCAATCGCTCTGAAACGCTCATTTTTGACATAAGCCACTTTTCACCTTTAATGAATGAAATTCCAGGTAAAAACTCCTTTGCCATGAAGAAGATCCAAATTCAACCAGTTCAGGCTAGTAAACCTGTTTGAAAGACCTTTTTTCAGTGAAATGCAGCTTAGTGCAAAAACAGGCTGCTCTCGCTCTGAAACGCTCATTTTTCAAATAAGCCACTTTTCAGCGCTAAAACAGCCTCCAATCGCTCTGAAACGCTCATTTTTCACATAACCCACTTTTCAGCCTTAATGAATTAAATTCCAGGAAAAAACTCATTTGCCATGAAGAAGATCCAAATTCAACCAGTTCAGGCTAGTAAACCTGTTTGAAAGACCTTTTTTCAGTGAAATGCAGCTTAGTGCAAAAACAGGCTGCTCTCGCTCTGAAACGCTCATTTTTCACATAAGCCACTTTTCAGCCTTAGGCGACTGTACAGTGCAAAAACAGGCTGCTCTCGCTCTGAAACGCTCATTTTTCACATAAGCCACTTTTCAGCGCTAAAACAGCCTCCAATCGCTCTGAAACGCTCATTTTTGACATAAGCCACTTTTCACCTTTAATGAATGAAATTCCAGGTAAAAACTCCTTTGCCATGAAGAAGATCCAAATTCAACCAGTTCAGGCTAGTAAACCTGTTTGAAAGACCTTTTTTCAGTGAAATGCAGCTTAGTGCAAAAACAGGCTGCTCTCGCTCTGAAACGCTCATTTTTCACATAAGCCACTTTTCAGCCTTCGGCGACTGTACAGTGCTAAAACAGCCTCCTATCGCTCTGAAACGCTCATTTTTGACATAAGCCACTTTTCACCTTTAATGAATGAAATTCCAGGTAAAAACTCCTTTGCCATGAAGAAGATCCAAATTCAACCAGTTCAGGCTAGTAAACCTGTTTGAAAGACCTTTTTTCAGTGAAATGCAGCTTAGTGCAAAAACAGGCTGCTCTCGCTCTGAAACGCTCATTTTTCACATAAGCCACTTTTCAGCCTTAGGCGACTGTACAGTGCAAAAACAGGCTGCTCTCGCTCTGAAACGCTCATTTTTCACATAACCCACTTTTCAGCCTTAATGAATGAAATTCCAGGTAAAAACTCGTTTGCCATGAAGAAGATCCAAATTCAACCAGTTCAGGCTAGTAAACCTGTTTGAAAGACCTTTTTTCAGTGAAATGCAGCTTAGTGCAAAAACAGGCTGCTCTCGCTCTGAAACGCTCATTTTTCACATAAGCCACTTTTCAGCGCTAAAACAGCCTCCAATCGCTCTGAAACGCTCATTTTTGACATAAGCCACTTTTCACCCTTAATGAATGAAATTCCAGGTAAAAACTCCTTTGCCATGAAGAAGATACAAATTCAACCAGTTCAGGCTAGTAAACCTGTTTGAAAGACCTTTTTTCAGTGAAATGCAGCTTAGGCGACTGTACAGTGCTAAAACAGCCTCCTATCGATCTGAAACGCTCATTTTTCACATAAGCCACTTTTCACCCTTAATGAATGAAATTCCAGGTAAAAACTCCTTTGCCATGAAGAAGATCCAAATTCAACCAGTTCAGGCTAGTAAACCTGTTTGAAAGACCTTTTTTCAGTGAAATGCAGCTTAGGCGACTGTACAGTGCTAAAACAGCCTCCTATTGCTCTGAAACGCTCATTTTTGACATAACCCACTTTTCAGCCTTAATGAATTAAATTCCAGGTAAAAACTCTTTTGCCATGAAGAAGATCCAAATTCAACCAGTTCAGGCTAGTAAACCTGTTTGAAAGACCTTTTTTCAGTGAAATGCAGCTTAGTGCAAAAACAGGCTGCTCTCGCTCTGAAACGCTCATTTTTCACATAAGCCACTTTTCAGCCTTAGGCGACTGTACAGTGCTAAAACAGCCTCCTATCGCTCTGAAACGCTTATTTTTGACATAAGCCACTTTTCACCCTTAATGAATGAAATTCCAGGTAAAAACTCCTTTGCCATGAAGAAGATCCAAATTCAACCAGTTCAGGCTAGAAAACCTGTTTGAAAGACCTTTTTTCAGTGAAATGCAGCTTAGGCGACTGTACAGTGCTAAAACAGGCTCCTCTCGCTCTGAAACGCTCATTTTTGACATAAGCCACTTTTCACCCTTAATGAATTAAATTCCAGGTAAAAACTCCTTTGCCATGAAGAAGATCCAAATTGTCAGGGTTCGATACTTTGAAACGCTGGTTTGGAAAGATGATGGCCCAGTCGGCAAACTTTAGTTTGGTGATTTTCTTTTTATTACACCAACAACCCAAAGACAAAAATACCCACAGGTGGCAAAGCAACAAAAAAAACGCAGGAATATTTACAATATGACAGAGTAAAAAAAATATTTACAAGGAACAGGCAGCAACTGTCATCCACATGCCACTCAGCCGAATCCTTCCTTCAAGTGAGCCGAGCTCTCTTTAAATACCCCCTTGGCCCCTCCCCCGGGCAAACCAATTAACAAAACACAGGGGTTAAGAAACATAAACTGGGAAACAACCCAGATAGCAAAATTCTTTTGGCCCATATCTGGCCCACACCTGACATGTTCATCCGGTCCACATACCGCATGGAATGATGTCACTTGGGAGGTCCGCTCCTGTTTGCCAAAAGTGGGCCACAACCAAGCCATCACAATGCCAGATGTCAACCAAAAACAGGCCAAATAAACCAGCAATCAACCGAATGTGGGCCACTGTACACTTTTATTCTGGCCCAAGTACGGCATGGGAAGATGGCACAAGGGTGGTCCACAGTTGTTTGCCAGAAGTGGGCCACAACCAAACCAACACAGTGCCAAATGTCAGCCGACACGCAATAAACCAGCACTCACCCAAATGTGGGCCACCACTGTACATTTTTATTCTGGCCCACATCCCACATGGAATGATGGCACATGAGTGGTCCACAGCTGTTTGCTAGAAGTGGGCCACAACCAAACCAACACAGTGCCAAATGTCAGCCATGACCAAATAAACCAGCACTCACCCAAATGTGGGCCACCACTGTACATTTTTATTCTGGCCCATATACCACTTGGAATGATGGCACAAATGTGGTCCACAGTTGTTTGCCAGAAGTGGGCCACAACCAAACCAACACAGTGCCAAGTGTCAGCCAAAAATAGACCAAATAAACCAGCACTCACCCAAATTTGGGCCACTATGCATTTTTATTCTGACCCACCTACCACATGGAATGACATGAGTGGTCCACACTTGTTTCTCACATATGACCCACAGCCTAGTCATAATGCTACATATTAACCAAGAGCTGAATACATCAGAACTGGTTTACAGTCTATGATCTTGTCTAGCCTGTACACATTGGAGTCACAACCAAACCATGACAAAGTTCTATGTCAAATATGAACACATCATATAAATAAACCAGAACTGGTCTGAATTTGTGGCTACTGTACATGTCATTATGGTACCTCCAGATACTGTGTTAAATGGTGGCAATGGTCCAGTCTTGTTGGTCTCAGTCAAAGATGAAGATACCTACTGAAGAATTGAAGAAAAAACCAGACACGAGAAACAACTTGTGAACAGTAGAGAACTATTTTATTTTTTTAACATGTGCCACAAACAACAACACAACACAAACAAAACAAACATGAAGATGAACATGAAAATTCTGACTGCGGAACACTGTTGCGGAACACGCTCACTCATGGCCCCACCATTGTCTCCTCTTCATCTGGCCCTTTAAGAAATGCACAAAAGAACATATTTTGTTGACTCAGTAAAGCAGTACTGTGGTTACTGTATATGGTTGCAGTGCAAAACACAAAACCTTATCAGGAGACCAAACAAAAAAGGCCCTGTAAAGTGATATAAAGTTATACAATATTGTGTTCATCAAACACTCTGACAAACTTCACATTTAACCTGAAGTTACAGTAATAAAACATAATGTATATTTGAGTTTGTCTTCATGTTAAAGGGGAATAGTGCACAGCCATTTGATTTTTTGCTATTTTGCTAACCTTTCCTCAGCATTTGTTGGTTCACTGAAGCCAGCCATAATGCAATTAATGGAGCATATCATATACATGTTGCAATGTGTGTATTTGTGTGGTTCTATCCTTTCATAAAAAGATAATGGATACAGGGTGTTTTGGTGTGTCATGATGCTGCCAGCACGAGAGCTGGGATACTGGGTCGGAGGGTCTGATCTTACAAGGTTGGTTTTCAGCCAAGTGACGCTAGGTGGAAGGCAGAGAGCCTCCATTCTCCCTGGAACAAGCCAGCAACATTACTCTGGAGCTGTTTCATTAAAGCATAAGTAAGCGGAATGTTTGTGTTAATATAAGTCTTATATAGTTATATCTTCCGACAGCAATCACTTATATAGAGTGTTTGGTCCGAAACACGGGTCTGTCAGTCACCCTGCTCTGCTGTAAGCCGAGGAGAAAACTTTCCTTGTATCCTACAACCTTTATCCAATGAGGAGAGAGAACGGCATAAAGGGGCGGTCCTCTCTGTGTGTGCAGCCAAGGGATGCACGCGCATGTGTTGACGTAGGGAAGAGGGCGGGGACTGCTAACTCCATCCGCTGACAGGAAGTTAGCCAAAACGACCGGATCGCTTACTTCTGCTTTAAGTAAAAAGTAGGTAAAAATCTTGAATATTTCCTCTTTAATGACTCTCCATGGGGACCCCCAAGATAGCTGTCAGTCTGGTGGTGCGTAATAGGTATCCACAAAACTGGACATTTACTGGACCAGAGGTCTGTGTGCTATGGCACGGTGCTCTGGCGGAACACTGGGGCCATACTCAGATCTAAAAGCCCTCACAAGAGGAGAGAGTTGGGATAAAAGTTGAGGTGAGGTCTCTCTGTCCTGGTTTATTCTTTATATATTATGCCAAGGTAAGTATTATATTCCATTGCAACATGGCTGAGGCTCTCAGTTGGAAGCAACTCCATCCTACATATTAAACCTATCACATATCAAGTCTGAGATGACAATGAGTCAGCTAGCCTCACTCACACAATCGCTGTGTAGTTACATCAGACCTGCCCACATGGTGGAGCTGAAGACCATGAATGCAGCAGTAAAGGGAAAAGTTTGAGGTTAGATAAGACCACATCTTAAGACTCAAAACTTCATCCACTCATGTTAACATTAGAAGTATGTTTTTGTGTTTGATAGGGGGTTCTTTCATTCCAGCTCAATTTAGCAGGGAGATGGCATGTAATATTAATATATTTAAAAATATATTTCAGCTGTTGCTTCATATTCATTAATTTATTTTGTAGATAGAATATTATACTAAAGTCAAATACAGTTTTCATTAAAGATGTGTTTCTAACTGAAATGTGATTTCCCTACTTTTCAGACCCATGTACTGGCTTTTAAGAAAGGCAATGGGTGACAATTCCAGTTACAGTTTACATTACTGTCCCACCACTGCCAAGTGAAATCTTTACATTTACAAGAAAATGGCTATGCTTGCTGCATGGTGGCTGAACAAGCTTCTAATTCCTAAGTGACCATAGCGGAAAAAATGGCAAAAATCACAACACTGCCTTTTTTAATTGTATTTGCTCATTTAGAATTGGGGAGATTTGTTCTGTACTTTGCGCTCGTTTTTTTTTTACATATGCTGACAGCTTCATCTTGATTTCTGCTGTAGAACAGTATCACACATATATTGCAAAATAGGTATTGTAGCTGACTTACGTGCGAGCTGTGTGGCACGCCTTTTCTCCTCTCTCTCTCTCCTCCCACCATCCCTGTCTCCAGCGAGATGAAGCCACCTTTTTATATAAGCCTCCACCTCCTGGTCTGTTGCAGTGGCCGTCAATTGATTGTTTCTGACCGTTCCTAAAAATTGAGAAAACTGTAAAGCTTTGGATAGATTGCACACAATGGTGAGAAATGGCTAACTGCATGACATGCTATATCCTGCCCATAGTTGGGCAGCAATGAATGTAGTTTGAAAACAGTCTAGCCATGACCAGCCAATTACTAAAATTGTAGGAGGAAAACTCTCGCCTTCAGCTGACGAACTGATTGCAGACTGGTGCATCTTAGAGCAGGGGGCAGATAAATAGCTGGAGAAGATGGTGAAGCACATAGTTTTAGATATTTTTATTATGGTGCAGGTTGCTGACATTTCGGCACAGAGTATGTCTTCTTCAAAGCAAACAGAGCAATTTAAGAATGGCAGCTTTAAACTGGTGCCTTATAAAATGTGATTGGGTGTATATGTTGTTGTATTATAAGTATTTTATAACGAGTATTAGACTATCAGCATTTTTAATTAATTGTATTACTTAAAGCTATGGTCTAAGGTCTGAAAGACGATGAGAAGCCGCCATTAGCAGCACCGTGGAGAGCTCCAGAGCTGGAGGGAGACTCGTCGCTCTGGGCGACCCAGCACAGGGTGCTGTATGTGGGGGAGAGGAGTAGGAAGACCGGGGCCTGTAGCTCCGCGGCGCCGTAGTTCGCAGAGCGACCCCGCTCAGGTTGCCGCTGCGGCTAGAAGCGGCTGTGTGTTGGGGAGAGGATCAGGGAGACTCGACGCGGCACCGGTACCAGTAATAACGGCAGCAACACATTCTGTGCTTCTGTACTGTGCTTCTCTGAATCCTAGTGGGGCTTTCAGCGGCATGTGTTTAAACATGTACCCTCTGACTGTTATAATCATATGGATGCTGTTATAATGTGTTGTGATTGAGATCCTGACCCACCAAACAGCCTGGAAAGTGACAAAGTTACGTTTTTCGTACAAAATTACATAATCACCATCAGTAAACAGGACGCTGTCTGACTATTTCACTCGCGGGGAGGGATGCTGTTTTCTGGAGGGAAAGTTCACTGCCACAGAGATTTATTTTTCTTGTCTCACACAGAGTCGTTGAACATGGGTCGGCATGTTCTCTGACCACTTTGCCACCACTTCTCAACTGCCTGCTCTGCATTATAGTCCTCAACCTCAGGGAAATGCAATGATATACGGAGGAGGGAATTGAGCATTTTGTTTGAGAGTGAGCGTTTGACATTTTTTTTTTCACTGTCCCGTAATTGTCCCGGACAAAATATAAGTGTGTCCCAGCAGGAATTTTTATGGTCCCCGCCGGGACATCGTTAATTTCGAGCCCTGCTGCCTGGTCATATTAACCTTGTATAAAAACTGAATGTTAACTAGCTAACATTTTTCGCAGCACTGGCAACCTGACAAAACAATGTGAAGTTCCAACAATAAGAGCTGAATGTTTCCCACAGAAATTCATTCATTTATTTTTCGTTCAGGGACTCACCTCACCGTGACTTCTCTCCTCGATCTCCGGCTCGCGCACTTTTTGCTCCCTTGCTCCCTTTCGTCAATTCGAATATGATGCATTCAAAAGACTCGTAATTTGGAAAACTCCAACTTAAAGCGGAAAAAAACATAACGGAAAGTAGAGTTTGAATAAAGATACGATCCTTACAGACTTAATAGCGTTGACTTAATAAAAAAAAAACAAAAAAAGAAAAACACTGTCACTGTGGGTGATATGTTCAGGTAAATGTAGGTCAATACATTTTCCAATGTCGACCTGCCAGTCATTTTCTATGTGACACAGAGAGCAGGTGGGAGCGGTTTCTGTTCACAAATGAACTGTCACTCTTGGCCTAGGCTATGCTCTTATTGGCACACTCGGTCAAGGAATGTACAGTATGTTGTGAATTTAATGAATTGAATTGAATTTATTTATTTAAAACAGGGACAATGCACAAAAAAACATTAATCTTGTAAGACAAGAAGAGATGCTTTGAGCCAGGTTATAGTTCCGCCTGTAGTCCCTGGGCAGGTAAAGTTAAAGCAGATACAGTATTAAAATCATTGAAATATGAGTGACATGATGACCATAATATTTTAAAAATAGACAGAATACACTAGTAAAAGCAGGGAACAAGAGCACCAAATCATGAAGTGCACAACAGCACATACTCTCTTACTCTTATCACACATTCAAACAGATAACAGTCCAACTATCCTCCTCTAATAACCACATTCATACACATATTAATAACCAGACACGTATACACACATGTAACTCAACAATGTGTGCAAACTCGCTTCCTCAGTAACCAGCGCTTTGACAAGCATGAGAACATGTAGGGATTTGTACATACACTGAAAAAAGGAACATGTTGGATTAACTTAATTCAATGGTGGACATTGGTTGCACACAGATGTTTTGCTTTGGCAGCAACTTAAACAATTGAGTTAAATTAACACAAGTTATTCATGTTCAATAAACCTGTATATTTTGTGTTGATACAGTGTGATTAAAACATGTTTTGATAAAGTAATTTGAGCTCTTGGAACATTTAAATCCTTCACAATTTCATCACTTCATTTCAACACTATTCAATAACTTTTACTCCAATACTATTTGGTAGCGTAAATACTACACGTTATTTTCATTTTACATGTTCGTATTATAGTCTAGCGTCAATTACACAATTTTACAATGGAGGCCTAAAAACAGATTGTTTGTATTGTTCTCTGAAGATGGTTGCCTGTACCACTAGTAACCTTTCAAAATAAAATGTCTAATTTCACTGCAGTGACAGTAGGTAAAGAATTGAACTGACATTACTGTTCTACTGTAATACAAATCAACAGTGAACAAGTAATGTCAGTTTTTCAGTGTTTTACCGACTCAGCCACAGAATGGAAATTAGACCTTTTCTTTTGAAAAGGCTACAGGCAACCATCTTCGAAGAGAACAATACAAACATTATGTTCAAGGTCTCTATTGTCAAGATTAAATTAAATAACAATTGTAACTGTAAACAATTCGATTCAACTATAGAACTGATTTGAAATGCAAAAACGTTAGTTGCCATTGCCATTTCAACAATCATTTATTTTAATGCCTAATACCTTTCTATTAACTCTCTTAATCATTGACATTACCCATTTTTACCCCAATTAAAAACAGAAAATGAACAGTTGCATGTCAAAGCCTTTATTCAAGAGCCATAGGATAAACAGCAATGACTGACCTCATTGTGACATCTTGGTTCAAAACAGAACAGTATCTTAGAAGTATTTAAAATTCCTTACTACAACTGAAACATCCCATGCTGTTGCTGATTGTTCACCTGGAAATTCAACCTCCAAAATGCAGGAGAGCAAGTGTGAGCTTTAATTGTCCTCCTACCTGGAGCTAACCGCCTCACGTGCACAACAACAGTGAGCTCTCCTTACTGGAACAGTTTTGTCTTTAAGCTTTGGGCTTTCCTCGAGAGTTGAGCCACATCCAACTCCATTACCACCTTTTGAATCACTTCAAAAGTATAGCGGAGCTGTGACGGATAGCTCATGTTCAAAGAGTAAAAAAGTCCAAACAGCACTGAAAAAAGTGAAACCACTGTGTCATTCCTTTAAAGTGTATTTTTAAATTGGTCTAATGAAAAATTGTGCGTTCATGTTTAAACCTGATAATTTCAGTTTGCTTCAAAGCAAATGTCACTACCTGTGGACAAAATTAAAAAAAACACTTCTACTCAAATGGTATTTTCACTTCAAACCAAACGTTTTCCTGTCACGTGACCATTTGACGTCACGTCAGACCGCTCTTTTCGACGTTGAAGTCCGCCATTGTTGTTTCCTCGCATCAAGTGCGGACGGCAAGAGTGGACTGTCTGTCCTGTGTGGAAAACTCGTTAAAACAAGGTAAGAATTCAAAACTGTGCTGTTTTAGTGCAACACGCGCTTTCCGTGTACATTTATGGTCAGTGGCAGAGTGAACAACTGACATTATCTTAAAGACTGGCTTTGAATTTTGTGCACTACGCACATGCTAGCTAAACGAGGTCGGTTGCAGAAACATTAGCAACAACTACGTAGTTCTCGTTGCCTGTGTTTAACAAGTGCGAAGTTAATGTTGTTAATATTATTGTGAAGTCGCGTTATGAAAGAATAAGCGTAAATTATTGTGATAAGGCTTGAATGAGGACAACTAGAAATGGGAGCCACTTTTTTTTTTCTCAGGTGGGCTGCAGTCAGGTCCACACTTCGCAGACACACGTAGTGCTGTATCTGCAGCCGAGTGAGAGGCGAAGACCGTGAAACTCCAGTCCGCGGTGTAGGGTAAGTTGTGATAATACTTGAATATGGTAAACTAGAAAAGGGAGTGGGTCTACCCGGCCACGTTTAGCAAGTATGCTACAGGATGGAAGGAAAAAAAAAAAAAAAAAAAAAAATCACGAAAATCACCCTCAATGTCGAAATGTTTTGTCAAACGCCACAAGCGATAAATCTAGGGACTTTAACTGGTGTCCTTGGAGACTTTTGTGGTGTTTGGAGACACTGACTTTAAAGCAGGTATTGCTCTGCAGCAGCTACATCACCAGACAGATTTCAGTGCAGTGCCCCAGAATTGATCTGCAGTGCCCCAGTAAAGATTTGACCAGTAAAAAAATTAACTTCAGAGTTTTAAGTCTACATAGCATAGGCTACGGAATGAGCACATAGCTACTTAATATAATTGCTACTCTATTCACTCCACATACACAATGTGCACATGGCTACTTAATATGGTAATTTATTCACGTGTAGCGACTTCTGAGTCAGAGAGAGAGAGAGAGAGAGAGAGAGGCACGCTGTGAAGCAGCTGCATGAGGTACTAACGTTAGCCGACAACAACTTGCTAAATATATTATTTTGATTTCGATTTGACTAAAACAGTATTACTCCTGATGGATATCAGAAAGTTATTCGCTCAGCAGGGATAAAGCAGCAAGGAGGAATGAGAGAGGTAAGTCCTAGCTAGCTAGGCAACATATCTGTGTCGATGCTAAGTTAGCTGACTGATTCCTTGTATCAAAACAACCGTATTAATTTGCTGTACAGATAATGACTTTTGTTAGATAAGGATGGGAAAACCAAAGTGGTGACAGCTGTCAGTCAGACCCTGGAGGGATTTCCAGTGAGTTTATGAAACAGTTGTAACTGTGGCATAATGTTGGTTCTGGTCAGCTGGTTCTGGTCAGGACCTCAGCATCAATGATAACTTTGAGTAAGCTTGTGTTAGTTGACAGATATGGCCTAGGGATACTATACAGTGGTTATCAAATGGTCTATCTTCAGGAAGACATTTTTTTTTTCTTAATCATCAAGTCGTGACCCAAATTTTTAAAACATTCAAATTTATTTCACAGAAAAATAGCGCAGTAATATGGACTTGTCTTGTTAGTCGGTTTGCCTTTGGCTAAAATACTCTTGTTTTGTCACTAGAAAAATGGCTAAAGCTAAAGCATCTGGTTTTGTTGCCACATTGCCATAAATGGAAATGGAAATAATATCAAAGAACCCAGAGATGTAGGGGTACTTTATTTTTTGTTTTACTTTTGTAAATGTTCAAGATGATTACTTCAATTTGCAGATGATTTGCAGATCGACATATTTGTGTGAGGCAGGATTCTCAAAAATGACTGCACTCAAAACAAAATACTGCAAACGTGCACAAATCGAGGATGATTTGAGGCTATGTTTGTCACACATTGAGCCAAGAATTGAGGATTGCAGGCTCAGGTCTCACATAACACCCCCCCCCTGATTGTTTATGAATGGGACATATTTGAAGCCATGTTTTTCCCCCCAAAAAATAAAATAGTGTGCAGAGTAAATAAATTGTGACCCAGTATCAAAGGATCCACAGAAGAGGAAGGGTTTATAATTACATTCTCTCATCTGTCAGTATAATCCAGTATAGTACAATACCAGAATGCCTAAGGTCTAATAAATTGGAGTCTGTAGTGACAATCATGGACAATACTAACTGTCCCAACAAAAAACTAAATGTGAAATCTTCCATTTCTGTTACAGGTTTGCTCCTGAAAAGATTGCAGTTGGTAAGTCCGTAAATGAACAACTGTGGAAATTATTTTAATGGATGTTTAAGTGACATTAGTGTCATTGACATTTTTTTATTTGTTATATTTCCCTAATTGCAAACAGAAATAACTTCAGTTTCATCAGACAATAACAATAAAAAGGAAAACAATTTAATACAGCTTTAAATAATGTTAAAAAGGGAAGTAAAAATGTTTAAGTTAAAAGATTGATTGCAGCTATTGTGGCAAGAAATAAATCATAGTTTTTTGTGTCTCATACACTATGGCCATGCACTTATGCCAGCTGTTGAATTAGCTATAGTGGTGTCTGCAGATTTTCAGGATGGTGTGATTAATTCATAAGATTTACATTTCAATACTAGTTTTAAAATACTCTGAATTAATATAATGAAATGAATAACTACTAGCTTTTAGGGGTGCTGCTTTCCTTCTTAGGAAGTAACTTGATAAACAACTGCTTTGTTAGATTAAATGCAAATGAACCATCTACCATGTGGCATTTTACTAATTGCATTAAGTGTTAAATGGGTAAGGTGGGTCTTCTTTTTCTTTTCTAGTCTTCCAATGAATGTGGAAATGCAAAGACTGTGGCGCCTGTGTCTCACGAAGATCTGAGCTTCTTAAACATTACAAGCTTGAGCACAGACATTATGGACGCCACCACTCCTACCCATGCATCCATTTAAACTGCCCATGTACCTGCAAAACTTGGAAGGCACTTTTGACCCACTTGTCAAGATCTCATCAGCCATCATCACAAACTGAAACTGACTTGACCACATTTAAATGTCTCTTATGCCACATCAATGAACGTTCAACTTTAACAGACTATTTTCAACATATAGCTCAGCATCTGAAAAACAGTGAAACAGTTGATTGTGTGTTTAAGGGTTGTTCGTACAGAACAAATATTTATGGTTCATTTAGAACTCACAGAAGCAGAAATCATAAGAATTACACAGTAAATGACTTAAAGCCTGAAATACTTGTGAAACAGGGGTCAAGCGGAGGTCTTTCAGTCGAAATCCATGACAGTGTCCAGATTGATATTGAGCCCTCAGACGTAAATAGAGAGGACCTGGATGATTCAAGTTTTGATGTAAATGATTTGGCTACTTCAACCACGATTCCTGGCCTCCTTGGACAAGCACCACAGCAAGCTGATTGAGATCATCAGGAACAAGGGAGGAGCTGTCAGGGAGAAGACCCGGGATGTGCTTAAAGTTCTTGATCAGGTGTATACTTACTGTAATACTGCAAAACTCACCTTACATCACATAAATAGTAACATTGTAAATAGAAGCAATTGTGTTATTGTCTCATATTGTCATCACATTTGATTGTGGAGTTGGATTACATGTTGTAAGAAGCACAATGTGCATCTTGACGTTTGCGCAAATCCATTTGTTTGATTACTGGACAATTACTGTAAGTCTAAGTTCCCATTGATGCATTTTCATGTTTGCATCTTCAGTCAAGTTGCACAGTTCAACAGTATGAATTTTTATTGTTTATGTTTGCACTTACCTAGAGCCTTGATGTAAGCCTAAGGAGAGAGTGTCTGCTGAAGTGCCTCATCCCTTACCTTGGGGAAGATGTACAAAAACTCATCAAGGAGTTTCTGGTAAGAAGTTTTGCATTATTCTATTAAGCTTTAGACAATCCTAACTGAAGTATCAACAAATATTAGTCAAAAAGGTGAGTTATAAGGTCCAAAAGCGCCATCTGCTGGTCAGCAAACAAGTGCTCTCAAAGTGCACATCTGCTCCCAGTAACCCGTTACGCAAATACCGCCATTTTTGACATCGCGCAATGCATTGTGGGTATGCACCGATGCACTCTGGGATTGAAAGTGTCCAAACAACACTGCAGCACCGTGCTCCGCGGCTCTGACAGACGGGCCACGGCCGCAATGGACACAGAAGATAACTTTAGTAATATGACGGTTAGTCATAAATGTAAACGGAATAAAAATAAAACTAGTGAAACTAGTAAATCATCTTGGAGCTCGAGCGTTTATAAGAACCAGGCGCACATTTGCAACAGGCTACTTATTTTTGCACTGACCAGCACCCATTATGCACAGAACAAGGAGGTCACTGCAGGAACACTGGAACAAAACTACTTTTCCCCCCCGACATATCTACTAAGTATGGTACTTCTTTATTCACCTGACACTCAGAGTATCACAAGAACACCCTTCCAAAGGAAAATATCTATAATCACAGGCAGAAACTATGAGTAACTGTCCACTAAAACTTTGCTACAGATGAGAGAAAAAGTCTTTTGGTCTTCTGCTGTATGATTAAATCACTCCCTGCCACACAAAAGGGAGACAAACTTGTGTGCATACATACAGAGTAGCCTTTTATACAATAAATGTCTTGTCTTTTGTCAGGTTGGTGAGAAGGATGACGCCGAAAGAGAGCTCCAACAGTGCACAATGGCTGTGTTTGTCATCAGAGAGGAGGAGGATCCATTGCAGCCACCACGTGACGTAGGCATCATCATAGAAGGTGTGGAGGTGCTTAATGAACTGCCATCAGTTGCACATGGTTGTGCCCTCTTATTTGGCTTCATATATGCTCTAAACTTGAGCTATCCAGGTGAGCTCAAACACACTTTCGATGCACTGCAGAAAATATTCATGGAGATAGAGCCAAAGAAAATGACACGCAGAGTGTGCAGTCTCAGTGTCAAGCTCTAAATATGGGGTTGCTCAAAGAAAGACATTTGGATACAGGATGTTGATCTGTTTTAAGTGCTTGTGTTCAAATACATCCCAGGATAATGTTAGGGGTCCTTATAAATAAGAGAAAAAACAGCTTTGATTCAAAACAGGCTTTAATTTCTGGTATTCTCTGTTAACAGAATTCTTTCTGTTGTAGAAATATTGTGGCACTGATATTAACATTGAAATGTGAATGATGCTAAATTCAGAATGATCAGCAAGAGCACTAGTAATGGCTCCTTTTTTTTTTCTTGAACTGCCGTTGTTCATAATTGCATCCATAGCAACTGTGTGTATCCTTGGTTTATTTTTTTTGTGACTTCCTTGCATTTATAATGGTTCAAAAGAATGATATTCATACCTTTTTGTCAAAGGATAGCAAAGATTTTATTAGATAGACTGTTAAACTCTATCTCTGTTAAGTCTAAACTTAATGGCTGTTCCCTTTCATCTCAAGTTTTAAAGAAGAGTACAACCAGTTATACATGTTAAGATACGCATGTTAATTGATGTTTTACAAGTTTTGTTTTTTATGTGTAAAACGCATACTTTCCTGGCTGCTGATTGTGAGTTTGAGGTGATGCCTATTTCAAAGTCATCAAAAATAAATGGTCTTTTGAAGAGAATTTTCCTGTTTTTAAGTTTTCTCTTAAGTTAATCAGTGCAGTGAATTCTAGTCCTATATTATAGAGAATTACATTTTGTTTATGGTGATATATCAGTTTTTAAAAAGGCAAAAAACATCATTGTATATCTAAGTAAGTAATACTTTGGCTTGTGACTAAAGAAAATATATTGTTTATGGATAATTAAAAAAATACTTTGGACTGAATCAGACATTTAACTTGAGAAAAATTAAAAAAAATGCGTGTAACAGAATTACAGCAATTCAATTAGTTTTATCCAAAGTAAATTTAATAATTGGATGTAATGGTAAATATTAGGTTTTCCCAAATTAAAAAAATAAGTTGTAAAAGAGTAAAAAAAATAGTTTATGGTCTTGTAATGATTAATGTTTTTACTTTGATTGAAAGCAAATTTTTTGCTTTGTCTTAAAATACAAAATTAATTTACATTAAATCAAAATTTACGTGTTCAACCAAATCATAAATTTAATTTGTGAAAAACTAATAAATTTAGGTGTAACAAATTACAGTAATTTTTTTAAGTTGATCCAAAGTCTCACTTTTTTCAGTGAGGAAGGCTGTTGCAAGGGCTACATTATCCAGATCTTGAAGAACCACCACACCCTCGATGATGATGCCAACATCAGAAAAGTCATTGCCTGGCGTCTCTCTGGTGACATATTCCCACTGTCGTTTTCTCAATGGCACTCAGTGCAGTGGCCTCAGTCATGTCCTGGTTAAAGATAAAACATTTCTTGAAGCTTTTTAAAAATAAATAAATAAAATAAAAAAATTGATGCTTTTGAATGCAGCAATTCTAATGCAATAGTTTATTTAAACCCATGTAAGCAGCATAGCAGATTACTACAGCCAAAGATTGCCCTGCCATGCTGCCATTCATGGTCAATTTCTGAGAGAAAAAATAAAATACAGACATAACAAATTCCAGATCAAATGAAGAAGAGCCTTCAAGCTAATGTAAAGACTGAATTCTCGTCCTCATTTCTTCTGGAAGTTGTTTTCATGTTCCTGGATGATTTTTTATTATTAACCTTGATTTACTCCAGGGCTGTATCCCAGTCCCAATTCTGCCCTTGTCAGATGAGGGTCAGTGCAGTGTAAGAAGATGGTGGATTTTTCCTTCTTTCACTAGATTCACAAATTTGAAGTGTTTTCACACTAGTGTAATCCCTAATGTAAGAGAAACAATATTTTTTCACTCTGTGGCAGAGGGGTCAATATAGGTGGTTTTTCACTTTCATAATGGGGGATTATGGAGAAAAAATGGACTGTTTGGACCATTTGTTTTTAATCTCAGCACTGGAATCACTTTGCCAAGGTGATAAAGATGGCAAATGGACCTAAACGGTCCAAGTAGGATCACAGGGTTAACTGAATACGTTTGGAAATGTAGCAAAGCCACAATCTACTCACAAAACACCCACCATGTACTCCTGCACCAAGACGTCGGGATTCTCATTCAGATAGATGCAGAGTCCTTTAATGAGGGACTCCCTTCCGGCATCAATGTCATCCTTAAGAATTATAACAAAGACAATAGAGATATTTGAACTCAAATTTTCAGTAGCACAGAAGAAAGTGATCAAAGACAAAAACTCTGACTTTTTTAAACAGTCAGCATGTGACACCAGTATCTAAAAACCAACAGTAAAACTACCTGTTTGGACCTGACCTTTATGGACTGGACGTTATATAATCTCCGGAGATGATATAAAAAAAGATACATTTCTCATAGTGCAGTGCAGTGACAGTGAATGCATGATAAAAATGACTGGGTCCTTTCAGTGGAATCAGTACTCACAGGTTCTCACATGAACACCATATCTATGACACAACTAGTCAGGGCATCATTTTTTAAATTACCTCCATTGCATCAAAAAGAGCTGGCCATCTCTCTTGTACATTGCTGATCATGGGAGCATCACAAAAAAAACATAAAAGCTGCTGCCAAACTGTGCTCGATTACATCTGGGTGGTCATTTAGAACACCAGTACTGCTACCTGGTTGAGCATCCTCACCAATGTCATCATCAGACGTATTTGAAGCAGAT
Organism: Pagrus pagrus; assembly: GCF_965226575.1. NCBI lineage: Eukaryota > Metazoa > Chordata > Actinopteri > Spariformes > Sparidae > Pagrus > Pagrus pagrus. Next base: position 25,366 of record NW_028175434.1, read on the forward strand.
TCTGGGGAAGCGAGGGTGGCTGATACTACAATTCCTGGTTTAAAATCTTTTAGTGAAAAAGACCTGTGTTTTCTGCTCTTGTGGGATTTAAAAGATCCTAAGATGTTTGTTTGAAATTTGCAATCCAAGAACATGCACGTTACAACCTCATTTATCTTCAAATGTGCATTAACGTGAGTCCAGTAATCCCTCTCAGACACAAGATCCTTACAAGGACACAAATGGCAACTAAATGTACATTTCTCTGACTGATGACGACTAGTTTTAATAACATCTATTCAAATGAATTAACAATGCATTCCACGTTCTAAAAGTGCATGGGCAGCTTGCATGCACACATGGAATACGATTGTTATTCCCATAATGTCTATGTCTGACTCGATAGTACTTCAGAATATGGGACCTACTTGGAAAAACTGAAGGGCAGGTCTTGCATTGCCACATTCACTCTGTCACTGGAACACTTCTAGCACCATTCACTGTGGAAGTAAAAACAAAGAAGGATTAAAGGTAGGGTTGGAGATCCTGGAAAAACAGTTTGAGCAGGACACATTTTAAAAATACACAGACAAAAGTCCAAGCCTAAATTAAGGCTTTAGCTAAATTAATTACATTAATCACCTGTCTGACAATATATACAGGTAAAAGATGAACCTATGACAGAGTTGTCGTATAAGATACCACAGATGTATTAATGAGGTGGCCAGTGTCTGTGTATGCATGTGCTGAGGGATTCATTAAAATCTGTAATGCATTAACTACTACTAATTACTACTAATTACGGTAATAATAAGAGCAAATACAACATCCTGGTCTCACCACAAAAACTTGAGCCCATGATCCATCAGCTGACTCCAGGTGATATGCAGACTTGAGTTTGCATTATGAGGCATTATCTAGGCATTATGAAAACTGTATTTTAATAAACATACATTAGATGTACTCTCACCGGCAACTTTATTTAGGTACACTGCATAAACCATTGTAAAATATCAAATAATTAATGTGATTCTTCTCTGATGAGAACAGAGACTAATCATGTTCCATGTTCAAACACTGGGCTGACTGTGCAAAGCCAGCAGCTTGTATCCAAGAAAAAGTTAAGTTGCCATTATGAACATTAGGCAGTGGCAGGCCATGGCTACGTGATTATTGCTACCACTGCTCAGACAGAGCAGACGCACACCAGTTAATGTGTCCTTTTTTGTTTGAATTTCCTCTCCTTCTGCTCATGTTCTCATTACACGGTGTTTGGGGGGAGGGGGGTCGCTAACTTAATGCCGCTGATGACATTAGCTTTGTCATCAGCGGTGTTAGCTAGTGTGTTAGCTAGTTAACACAATGTAACTGAACAGTCAGTTGGCAAACCAATTCAAACAGAAGACTAAGGAGCGCCGCAAAGTTAAGTTGAATGTAACATGGACGGCTCCCGCTCAAAAAACAAATTCAAATAAAACATAGTGATAAAATAGCGCGAGCAAATAAGCTCATGGGACTTTACCGAACTCACTTAGTTCAACGTTAACGTTACGTAGTGACTCTCAAGACATTAAACTACATTTGGCTGAGATTTCGACAATATTTAATCAGAAAATCCAGACTTACCGACCGAATCGTGGCGTGGCGTGGCGGACCGTACGGCGAGCTCTTGGACGTGACTGTAAAGTGCGCAAGACGAAATCGCGTGCGGTATCGCGATAATTAACATCGCTACTTTATTGACTCACTTCATCCCAACATGATCTGAACAAATTAATGTACCCTCTCTGCATATTATGTAGTTTCTACACTATATAGTTACGTTTAACTTTAAAACATGAGGCAATTGTGTTCAATACACCCAAGATGCTGACATAAATCCAAGAGTTGGCCAGTCTCCTTTTTTCAGTGTAGAATAAGTTCTGGAAGGACATTCCATTGGCCACACATGAAAATGCATATACTCAAATCAGAGAAAACACAGAATTGTTGGTCAATATATATATATTTTTATAAATTAACTTTCATCAACAAACAACAAATTCATCACAGTCAGCATATTATTTATACTGACAGATAATATTGCACTAAGAGAAGAACAAGTTAAACTTGACTATGCCTACTGTATGTAATTCCTGCTGGTATCAGACGGATAACAACTCTCAGAATTCACCATCCGCTTGTTGTGTTAACTTTTTTCTCTCAGATTTTTATGAACGGTTTTGTTTCTCTTTGTATCATGGGTGCAACATCCGGGCTTGCCATGGGGATGTGTTGTTCATGATAGACATTAGCTTGGATAAAATTCTCACCTCCATAGTGGAGAACACAATTAAGGCAGTTCAGGCCTAAAAGTCTTCAGTCCTCTAACTGCTTCAAGCTCCAGCAAAGAAGCTGGACGGGGGCTCCATTAGTGGCGAGCTTCTTCCAGAATGAGTGAAGGATCAATATTGCAGGTCGTTCATGCTGCAACATTGCCAATCATGCCCATCATGGAACATTTCCACCGAAAAAGGAATATCTACTTGCACTTTGCACTTTGGATTCCTTGTTTTTTCCCCTGTCCGAGACTTAGGCTCGTTGACTCTTTTGTTGCTACTTTATTTCTGTTGGACTTTGATTACCTGTTTATTTACCTCTTTCTAAAATAATAAACTGTTCCATTTGAGTCTGCATTTGGGTCCTGTTATCCCCTATACCCTGAATAGTGGACAGCGGTTCAATGAGAGAAGCAAACTAACTTAACTTAACTTGTCTTGTCTTTTCTTGTCCTGGCACATTTGTACTTCACAAAGTATGGACCCCACAATGTTACTGAACCATATGTGGGCCACTTTAGGCTCACATCCAGATTAGTCGATGCTAACTTGCCGTCTTTCGGCCAAAAATGGCCCAAATGTGTTTCAACAAAGGTGGGCCACCTGTGTGGAACCACATGTGGGCCACTTTAGGCTCACATCCAGATTAGTCGATGCTAACTTGTCGTCTTTCAGCCAAAACTGGCCCAAATGTGTTTCAATAAAGGTGGGCCACGTGTGTGGAGCCATAAGTGGGCCACTTTAGGCTCACATCCAGATTAGTCGATGCTTACTTACCGTCTTTCGGCCAAAACTGGCCCAATTGTGTTTGAGCAAAGGTGGGCCACATGCGTTTTCTCATAAGTGGGCCACATAGGCTCACATCCAGATTAGTCGATGCTAATTTGCTGTCTTTCGGCCAAAACTGGCCCAATTGTGTTTCAGCAAAGGTGGGCCACTTGCGTTTTGTCATATGTGGGCCACTTTAGGCTCACATCCAGATTAGTCGATGCTAATTTGCCGTCTTTCGGCCAAAACTGGCCCAAATGTGTTTCAACAAAGGTGGGCCACGTGTGCTAAACCATATGTGGGCCACTTTAGGCTCACATCCAGATTAGTCGATGCTAATTTGCCGTCTTTCGGCCAAAACTGGCCCAAATGTGTTTCAACAAAGGTGGGCCACTTGCGTTTTGTCATATGTGGGCCACTTTAGGCTCACATCCAGATTAGTCGATGCTAATTTGCCGTCTTTCGGCCAAAACTGGCCCAAATGTGTTTCAACAAAGGTGGGCCACGTGTGCTAAACCATATGTGGGCCACTTTAGGCTCACATCTAGATTAGTCGATGCTAATTTGCCGTCTTTCGGCCAAAACTGGCCCAAATGTGTTTCAACAAAGGTGGGCCACTTGTGTTTTCTCATATGTGGGCCACTTTAGGCTCACATCCAGATTAGTCGATGCTAATTTGCCGTCTTTCGGCCAAAACTGGCCCAAATGTGTTTCAACAAAGGTGGGCCACGTGTGCTAAACCACATGTGGGCCACTTTAGGCTCACATCCAGATTAGTCGATGCTTACTTGCCGTCTTTCGGCCAAAACTGGCCCAATTGTGTTTCAGCAAAGGTGGGCCACTTGTATTTTCTCATATGTTGGCCACTTTAGGCTCACATCCAGATTATTCGATGCTAATTTGCCGTCTTTTGCCCAAAACTGGCCCAAATGTGTTTCAGCAAAGGTGGGCCACGTGTGCTGAACCATATGTGGCCCAGCCTTGGTTCACTTAAGGAATAACCATTCCCTACTCTGCCACGTATTTGCCAAAGATGGGCCATATCTGTTTTGTGATATAAGGGCCGAATGTAGCATTTACCACATGGGCCAGTTTAGGCTCACATCTGTTTTGTGCGGGCCAGAAGAATGCCTACAGTGCCGGATTGTTGCCTGAAGTGGCCCACATCCGTATGCTATCTGGGAAAGCACAAAACTAACAGAACCCCTTTAAATCTAACCCCAGTACTGTGGCACTAATAACCCCTCATATAGCTGTGCCACTTTTCCCACAGAACACATACATTAACAATATTTCAAAACAATTAACACACATAGTTTAGTCCATGGTCACCTGACCCATGGAAGCGCGCCACAGTGCGCTACTTATGACGTGGCCCGGAACTGCCTCGGTTCGGCCCGTGAACCCGAGACAGACCTCTGCAGCAACAGCAGGTGAGCGTGTGTGTAGGTGTGTGTGTGTGTGTGTGTGTGTACGTGTCGCGTAGGCGCCGAGTGTGCACCCTCGACGACCCACGGAGGGGAGAACAGAGTTCAGGGTAAAAAGTTTATGTCACTGCTGGACCGCGAGATGCGGCCGGCGGGGAAACAGGTGATAAGGAGCTTGGCTCCGCCGGAACAATGAGGGCGCAGCGCGCCCCACCGGCACTCTCTGACAGAGAGAGCGCGCCGGTCAGGAAATGACGGGCGTTCAACAGCGCTCCGCCACATTATCCCCCTCCTCCCCGAGGTTGACGATGTGCGGCAACCTGGAGAGATAGTCTGCCACAACATTGGTCTTGCCCGCTCGGTGTCGGATCTGGAACTGGAACGGCTGGAGAGAGAGGTACCAGCGGGTGAGACGACTGTTGTGGTCTTTCATGGAGTTAATCCAGGTCAGAGCCCTGTGATCAGTCTCTAAGTCAATCTCTCTCCCCAGCAGGTAGTACCTCAAACTCTCCAGGGCCCATTTGATGGCCAGGCCCTCCTTCTCCACAGTGGAGTACCTGGTCTCCCGTGGCAGCAGCTTCCGGCTCAGGTACAGCACCGGTCGCTCGTCACCAGGCTCACCTTGGGCCAGGACTGCCCCCAGTCCCACCGCTGAGGCATCGGTCTGAACCAGGAACCGCTGGCTGAAGTCAGGGCTCCTCAGAACTGGCGAAGAGCACAAACAGGCCTTGAGAGCTTGGAACGCCGCCTCGCAGTCCTCGTTCCAGATGACCGGGTTCCTCTGGTCCTTCGCCGTCAGTGCTGTCAGAGGTGCTGCGAGGGTGGCGAACTGTGGGACGAACCTCCTGTACCAGCCGGCCAAGCCCAAGAAGGACCTCACCTCCTTCTTCGTGCGAGGGCGTGGGCAGCTACGGATGGCCTCGACCTTGTCCACCTGTGGTCGGACCTCCCCTCGTCCAAGCCGGTACCCCAAGTACTTCGCCTCCTCCCAGGCCCATTGACACTTGGCTGGATTCAGCGTCAGGCCTGCCTGCTGGATCTGGCCCAGGACTCGCTCCAGATCATGCAGGTGCTGCTCCCAGGTGGCACTGAAGATGACCACGTCATCGAGGTAGGTAGCACTGCAGTCCTCACACCTCCGCAGGACACGGTCCATCAGCCTCTGGAAAGTTGCTGGTGCTCCATGTAGGCCGAAGGGCATCACCGTGAACTGGAAGAGGCCAGCAGGTGTCTGGAACGCTGTGCAGGGACGACTGGACGCTTCCAGGGGTACCTGCCAGTACCCTTTACAGAGGTCCAGGGTGGTGATGAACCTAGCCCGACCAATCCTCTCCAGCAGGTCGTCGATCCGGGGCATCGGGTAGGCGTCGAACTCTGACATGGCGTTGACCTTCCTGAAGTCCATGCAGATGCGCAGGGAACCGTCCTTCTTCCCCACAATGACCACCGGGCTACACCACTCAGACTGCGACGGCTCGATCACCCCCAAGCGCTGCATCTCCTCCACCTCCTTCTGAAGTTTGGCCACCAGGTGCTGGGGCACCCGGTAGGCCCTCTGACGAACCGGCCCCTTGTCTTTCAGCCGGACCACATGCTCCACGAGGTCAGTCTTCCCCGGGTTGGCCGCGAAGAGCTTGGCGACCCGCTGGAACACCTGGCACAGCTGGCTGGACTGGGCGGCAGAGAGGTGCCCGAGAGCAGGCTCCGCAGACTGGCTCAGGTCGGCGAGGGTAGACTCCTCCTCCCCCGCGCTGTCCACCGCCGTCACCAGCAGAGACGCCACGGGAACCCGAGCCTCCCTCCACTCCTTCAGCAGGTTGACGTGGTAAACCTGCTTTGCCCTTTTCTTGTCCGGGTGGTGGATCTCGTAGGTCACCGGGCCCATCTTCCTGAGGACGGTGTACGGGCCCTGCCATTTGGCCAGCAGCTTGCTGTTGGAGGATGGCAGGAGGAGTAGGACCTTCTGGCCAGGCTGGAACTCTCTGTGCCTGGCCTGTCAGTCGTACCACGCCTTCTGGGTCTGCTTGGCCTCACGAAGGTTGACCTCGGCCTCGTCTCGGTACCTTGCCAACCGGTCCCTCATCTCCAGCACGAACTGGACCACACCACGGTCACTGGTGCCGGTTGCGGGAGACTCCCAGGTCTTCCGCAGCAGATCCAATGGCCCCTGTACCTCCCAGCCATACAGAAGCTCAAACGGGGAAAACCCTGTGGACGCTTGGGGAACCTCCCGGTAGGCGAAAAGCAGGTAGGGCAGCCACTGGTCCCAGTCTCTCCCAGTGTCGGCCACAAACTTCTGCAGCATCTTCTTCAGGGTCTGAATGAAGCGCTCGACCAGGCCGTCCGTCTGAGGGTGGTACGGGGTGGTCTTGATCGCCGAAATCCCCAGTGCCGGTGGAAGAGCTGCAGGAGTCTGGAGGTGAAGTTGGTCCCCTGGTCTGTGATGATCTCGTCCGGTACACCAACCCTGGAAAACAACTGAACAAGACAACGCAGAACAGCAGGAGCAGTGACCGTGCGCAGGGGGAAAGCCTCTGGGAACCGTGTGGCGTAGTCACAGAGCACCAGGATGTACTGGTGCCCCCCACTGCTCTTCACCAATGGGCCCACAATGTCCATGGCCACACGCCTAAACGGAGTGGAGATCATGGGCAGGGGTTGTAGGTAGGCTCGGTCGGACTGGCAGACATAGCAAGTTTTCTGACAGGTGGGACAGGTTTTGCAGAAGGTTTGCACATCAACATACATGGAAGGCCAATAGAACCTGGGGGATATGCGCAAATAGGTTTTGTTGCGGCCAAGATGACCTGCCCAAGGCAAGGTGTGTGCCAGGTGCATTATCATCGGCCGGCATGACACAGGAACCACAAGGCGTTTGACCCCCTCCGCCACTGCATACAAAACATCACTGTCAACAACAAAACATTCTTTCTCCCCTTTTGACATATCCAGCCCCCCAACCACCTTGGCGAACAAGGACTTCAGAGTCCCATCCTCCCTTTGCAGGGCCCCAATGTCCTCTGGCACCTCCCACATGCCCTTTGCCAGTCCCTTTGCACAGTCCGGCTCCCGGGACTTCAGCCCCTTTTCAAACCGCCGCTGGCGGCGAGACTTCCTGGGCCCCTTCATGGGCCCCTCAAACAAACTGCTGTCCAGGGTTGAAAAGAGTTCTGGATCGGGCCCCTTTTTCGGCCCTGGGTCGGCTGTCACCCCCGCCCTGGCCTGGGTGCGGGTGATCACATAACCGGACAAACCCTTCCCCAGGTCACTGTCTTTGGGGCCGGCCTCCAGCAGCACGTCCAGCAGCACAGGTAAGTCCCACCCCAGGATAGCAGCAACAGGTAACCTTTCCACCACCCCGACCGTCAGCAGGTAAGGTTGCTCATCCACCACCACCGTCACCTCAGCTGTGGGGTAGGAATGGCTGTCCCCGTGCACACACAAAATGTCTTCCTGTCTGCTATAATCCACCACGCCCGTTGGCACCAACTCCCTTCGGACCAGCGTCAGGAAGCTCCCCGAGTCAACCAGAGCAGTCACAGACTCACCATTAATGGTAACGTCCTTAAAACGCTGTTGCCCTCCCCCAGCACTTGCAACCTCAGCCCGAGGAGTGTAGCATGCCCCGCTAAGCTTAGCTTTTCTGATGGGGCACAACGAAGCCTTGTGCCCTGCTTGCTGGCAGTAGAAACAGATGAACTCCTTACCGGGGCTGCGCTGGCGAGGTGTGGGCCGGGATTCTCCAGGCGGATGCTGGCTGGCTCTGGCTGCTGGTCTGGGCTGCGACGAAACCTGGCGACTGGGACCACCGTGATAAGCAGGCGGGCCTCCCCTCCGTGCGTTGAGGTACTGCAGCGCTAGCTTGCCTGCAGCTAACCCATCCGTTGGCTTGTGCTCCTTCACCCAGGTGCGGATGTCTGTTGGGAAGACTCGCAGCAGCTGCTCCAAGATGACCTGCTCACCGATCTGCTCCTTGGTATGCTGCTCTGGCCGAATCCATCGACGGTAGAGACCCTTTAAGCGGTGGTAAGTTTCTGTTGGGTTCTCTCCCGGTGGAACTGCCATGGCCCGGAACTGCTGGCGATACGTCTCCGGTGAGACGTCAAACTTGGTCAGGAGTGCCGCCTTCAGGTCCGGGTATGAATGAGCCCTCTCCTCGTCCATAGCGGTGTACGCCTCTAGCGCCTTCCCAGTGAGTAGCGGCACCAGGCGACACGCCCACTCACCATCTGGCCAACCACACGTTCTGGCAATCCGCTCGAAGCGAAGCAGGTAATTTCCAAGACTCCCCAGCCAGGTACTGGGGAATCTTGGGGTCACCAAAGGGTCTGCTCTCCGGCCTCGGAGGTTCTGTCCCACTGCTCACCCCAAACCTTGCCGCCCTTAAGGGTGAACTGCGGCGCGGTGCAGCAGGTGTAGGTAAGTCCATTCTAAGGCTCATCAGCGACCTCTCAGATGGTGATAGGGACCCAGGTGCAGGGACAGGTGCTACCGGCCTCGGCCCTGCCACTGCCTGATCCAGTTGCGGGGCTGGCCACGAAGCCTGGAGTCCCCTGAGCTCTGCCAGGAACCCCTCCTCTCTTCTCTGCTGTCCCTCCAGGAAGGTCCTCATGACCGCCACCAGCTCCTCTCCTGGACTTGGAGCTCCAGGGCCGGCCTGCCGGACTGGGGCCGCCGCACCCCCTTCGTCCTCCTCGGCTGTAGACCAGGCTCCCTCCTCGCCATCTTTGTCCTGCACTGGTTCCTCCTTTTGTGAGCGCAACCCAGTACCCGTCTTCCTGTGTACCGGATGCGCCCTCGTCGACTGGCCATCCCACTTCTGACACCAAATGTCGGGGTTCGATACTTTGAAACGCTGGTTTGGAAAGATGATGGCCCAGTCGGCAAACTTTAGTTTGGTGATTTTCTTTTTATTACACCAAAAACCCAAAGACAAAAATACCCACAGGTGGCAAAGCAACAAAAAAAACGCAGGAATATTTACAATATGACAGAGTAAAAAAAATATTTACAAGGAACAGGCAGCAACTGTTATCCACATGCCACTCAGCCGAATCCTTCCTTCAAGTGAGCCGAGCTCTCTTTAAAAAACCCCTTGGCCCCTCCCCCGGGCAAACCAATTAACAAAACACGGGTTAAGAAACATAAACTGGGAAACAAAGCACAAAACTAACAGAACCCCTTTAAATATAACCCCAGTACTGTGGCACTAATAACCCCTCATATGGCTGTGCCACTTTTCCCACAGAACACATACATTAACAATATTTCAAAACAATTAACACACATAGTTTAGTCCATGGTCGCCTGACCCATGGAAGCACGCCACAGTGCGCTACTTATGACGTGGCCCGGAACTGCCTCGGTTCGGCCCGTGAACCCGAGACAGACCTCCGCAGCAACAGCAGGTGAGCATGTGTGTAGGTGTGTGTGTGTGTGTGTGTGTACGTGTCGCGTAGGCGCCGAGTGTGCACCCTCGACAACCCACGGAGGGGAGAACAGAGTTCAGGGTAAAAAGTTTATGTCACTGCTGGACCGCGACATGCGGCCGGCGGGGAAACAGGTGATAAGGAGCTTGGCTCTGCCGGAACAATGAGGCGCCCCACCGGCACTCTCTGAGAGAGAGAGCGCGCCGGTCAGGAAATGACGGGCGTTCAACAGCGCTCCGCCACACAAATTCAACCAGTTCAGGCTAGAAAACCTGTTTGAAAGACCTTTTTTCAGTGAAATGCAGCTTAGGCGACTGTACAGTGCAAAAACAGGCTCCTCTTGCTCTGAAACGCTCATTTTTCACATAAGCCACTTTTCACCCTTAATGAATTAAATTCCAGGTAAAAACTCCTTTGCCATGAAGAAGATCCAAATTCAACCAGTTCAGGATAGAAAACCTGTTTGAAAGACCTTTTTTCAGTGAAATGCAGCTTAGGCTACTGTACAGCGCAAAAACAGGCTCCTCTCGCTCTGAAACGTCTATTTTTGACTTAAGCCAGTTTTCACCCTTAATGAATTAAATTCCAGGTAAAAACTCCTTTGCCATGAAGAAGATCCAAATTCAACCAGTTCAGGCTAGAAAACCTGTTTGAAAGACCTTTTTTCAGTGAAATGCAGCTTAGTGCAAAAACAGGCTCCTCTCGCTCTGAAACGCTCATTTTTGACATAAGCCACTTTTCAGTCTTAATGAATTAAATTCCAGGTAAAAACTCCTTTGCCATGAAGAAGATCCAAATTCAACCAGTTCAGGCTAGAAAACCTGTTTGAAAGACCTTTTTTCAGTGAAATGCAGCTTAGGCTACTGTACAGTGCAGAAACAGGCTCCTCTCGCTCTGAAATGCTCATTTTTGACATAAGCCAGTTTTCACCCTTAATGAATTAAATTCCAGGTAAAAACTCCTTTGCCATGAAGAAGATCCAAATTCAACCAGTTCAGGCTAGAAAACTTGTTTGAAAGACCTTTTTTCAGTGAAATGCAGCTTAGGCTACTGTACAGTGCAGAAACAGGCTCCTCTCGCTCTGAAATGCTCATTTTTGACATAAGCCAGTTTTCACCCTTAATGAATTAAATTCCAGGTAAAAACTCCTTTGCCATGAAGAAGATCCAAATTCAACCAGTTCAGGCTAGAAAACCTGTTTGAAAGACCTTTTTTAAGTGAAATGCAGTTTAGTGCAAAAACAGGCTCCTCTCGCTCTGAAACGCTCATTTTTCACATAAGCCACTTTTCAGCCTTAGGCGACTGTACAGTGCAAAAACAGGCTCCTCTCGCTCTGAAACGCTCATTTTTCACATAAGCCACTTTTCAGCCTTAATGAATGAAATTCCAGGTAAAAACTCCTTTGCCATGAAGAAGATCCAAATTCAACCAGTTCAGGCTAGAAAACCTGTTTGAAAGACCGTTTTTCAGTGAAATGCAGCTTAGTGCAAAAACAGGCTCCTCTCGCTCTGAAACGCTCATTTTTGACATAAGCCACTTTTCAGTCTTAATGAATTTAATTCCAGGTAAAAACTCCTTTGCCATGAAGAAGATCCAAATTCAACCAGTTCAGGCTAGAAAACTTGTTTGAAAGACCTTTTTTCAGTGAAATGCAGCTTAGGCTACTGTACAGTGCAGAAACAGGCTCCTCTCGCTCTGAAATGCTCATTTTTGACATAAGTCAGTTTTCACCCTTAATCTATTAAATTCCAGGTAAAAACTCCTTTGCCATGAAGAAGATCCAAATTCAACCTGTTCAGGCTAGAAAACTTCTTTGAAAGACCTTTTTTCAGTGAAATGCAGCTTAGACAAAAATAGGCTCCTCTCGCTCTGAAAGGCTCATTTTTGACATAAGCCAGTTTTCACCCTTAATGAATTAAATTCCAGGTAAAAACACGTTTGCCATGAAGAAGATCCAAATTCAACCAGTTCAGGATAGAAAACTTGTTTGAAAGACCTTTTTTCAGTGAAATGCAGCTTAGGCTACTGTACAGTGCAGAAACAGGCTCCTCTCGCTCTGAAATGCTCATTTTTGACATAAGCCAGTTTTCACCCTTAATGAATTAAATTCCAGGTAAAAACTTGTTTGCTATGAAGACAAGGGCGCAATTTCCACTGGGGACAGGGGGGACATGTCCGCCCCACTTTTCAAAATCATGTTTTTGTCCCCCCCACTTTTTACACTTTGAAAACTAACAGTAGGCACAGGCTGTAATTGCAAAACAACAAGAAACCCTGCGTAAACTGACCGCTCGGAAGCCCCCCTCACACTACGTGCTCAATCAAAGACACAGACAGGACGCGGCACAGCAGCAAAAAGATGAAAAGGAGCCGACAGCTCAACTTAAAGTCCTTATTTGGAACGGGACTAAAAAGGAAGAAAGAAAATGTGGGTTGATTAGTCATTACTGGTATTTCTAACTTTACTCTATACAGTATTGTAGCTAACGTTAGCTAACTAATATGTTAAACCAGGCGCTTAGCCATCTCTGTTTAAAACGTGTATGCAGCGCACTGATCACACAAGGAAGAGAGGAGGTGAAAAGAGACAACAACACCGTTACCTGTTGTATACTGGCCTCAGGCTGTACGATCGCTAAAACGCTGACGACCAGTGAGTAACGAGTTTGAAAGTAGCCTCTAACTTAATCAATCAATCAATCAATCACATTTTATTTGTATAGCACTTTACAATAGCCAGACGGTACCCAAAGTGCTTTACATCAAAACAATAAAATAATGCATAAAAGCAATACATAAAAAACACAGGAAAGTGCTACAGTGCTGCAAGAAAACACAAGAAAGTACTACTAGTGCTGCAGGGTGTTAAAGGCCCTCCAAAAGTGCATTAAGTAAAAAACAGGCAAAATAAGTACACCTAAGAGCAGGACTACCCTAGTCAGAGTTAAATGCCAATCTAAAAAAGTGTGTCTTCAGCTTCGATTTAAAAAGGCTGAGGTCAGTAGTGGTGCGAATGTCAGGGGGCAGTCTGTTCCACAGCCTGGGAGCTGTGACAGCAAAAGAACGATCGCCCCACTGTTTAAGTCTTGACCTTGGTACCTCTAACAGGAGCTGGCCGGAAGAACGGAGGGCCCTGCCATGATCGCGGACAGTTAAAATCTCTGACAGGTAGGAGGGAGCCAGGCCATTAATGGAGTAAAAAACAAACAATAAAAGTTTAAAATCAATTCTAAAACGAACTGGAAGCCAGTGGAGTGACGACAGCACAGGGGTAATGTGTTCACACCTGGACGTGCCTGTTAAAAATCGGGCAGCAGCGTTCTGAACAAGTTGGAGACGCGAGATTAAAGACTGGCTTCATGAACGCAGCTCAAACCAACCCGGTGCCTCAGCAGGATGACCAAGCCTTGATAAATACACCGGATCCGCGCATCCTCATGCATTTCAGCCGGGTCGCTACCGGAGCTAAATTAAAAAAATAAATAAAAATAAAAATAAAAGCGCTCCTTGCGGTGGAGCTGAGAACAGCGGAGTTTCCTCTACTACAGCTGAACAGCTGACATGTGGTCAAGACGTACAGACCTGTCACAGTCTCACGGTGCATTTCATAATTATAAACTTCAACCTCAGAGCTCTCTGTCCTCAGACTGTCCTCACCTGTCCTGAACATCACACAGGGACAACATGGAGCCATGGAGCTGCTTGTGTGATTGGTTACTGAGTTGAGTTGATTTGTGTCTGACTGTCAGTCTGTGACCAACACTGTCTATGGTGCTGAAAGCTCAAGCAGGTTGATGTCTGGCTGAGTCAGTAGCTACCATGTCTTTGGTACAACACAAACATTAAATGGACACAGACAGTCTACAATTAACATGGTAGCTACATGGCTTAGACATGGTAGCCACTGACTCAGACAGTGACCTGTGTGTGTGTGTGTGTCAGAGGGGGTGATCTGTGGCATTGTCTTCTGCAGAAATATTTAGTGTGACTAGCATGTTTAAATAATGGAATAAATGCAATGTTTAAATAACTATCACAAGGGCCCATCGAGAATGCTCCTCCCTCTCTGTGCTGAGACCCACGCTCCGCCACTGGCAGTATGGCTAATGACAAAATAGTAGGCTAGGGTTAAATAGAAATGGCATGATTTAAGCTCTACGCAGGCAGAAATCGAGCGCACTGTGGTGTAGTGAAGAATGAAAACCAACTTGTAAGCTCAAGGGACTTTACTCAACATCTTCAGCAGGAAGTACAGCTTCATAACAACAGCTCCTTCTTCTTCTCTTCACCTACATACATAGTCCTGTCTTATTCAGTGGTGCCATCTAGTGACACTCCAACGTAACAGCGTTACAGAACACAACACGCGCTATGCGTACACAAATTTGCCGTTCCTACTTGTGTCCCCCCCACTTCTGAAACTAAAGTTTCGCCCATGGTTAAGTATATTTCTCCAGGAAAGTTTCTTCTGCCTCTCAAGTTTATAATTACAGTTTATAATTCAAGAGAAGGTCCGAACAGTCTGATGACATTATTTTGCATATGAATTAGCCATGTGCTTCTGTTCCTTCGCAGACCATGTCAATAACACCCGAAGACATAGTGTAGTCGGATTCTCTGAGCACCGCAGACAGTTCAGTCCTTTTGAATTCTCATTCACATCTTTCTTTGACCTCATGACGCTTTCCAACAAGGTCAAGGTGTGGTTTGGTAAACACTAGGAGGTCATTTTTGACTATGCGCGTTCCTCCCAAAACGGCGCTGACGTCCCCTGCAGAGTTTAATCTTGACATTTTCAATACGTCTTTGTATAAAATCACAATCGAGTAAGTCGACATTAAAAAAAAAAGCGTTGAGCATGGAAATGTAATTTGTTACATACTGGTTGAAATAAAATCCATGGTGACTACAGCTGTGGCTAGTGGTTGTGGCTAACCTTGCATGCCACCATATGCACAAAGGATTGTGCCATGAGAACAGCTCATGGCAGTCTATCACAGATGTTAATCATTAAAATCTGAATCACTTTCACTGTTTGTTTCAATCTCGTAATTTATGTATTTTGTAACTTTACAATCGACCTAATACGGCTTGGCTTTATTCGCGGACTTCATGCTACGAGGATACAATAGACGATAGTAATTAAGGTTTCAAACATTTAGTAAATGGGGTAATTTGAATGTCGACAAGATAACATGCAAAAATTAATTTTAAAAAAATAGTATCGCAAACATACCTCCAGTCCTCAGTCAACTTCTCTGCACGATCCGCTTCTCCGATTGCATTCACAGGCAGTGGGAAACTTCACTACTGTTATGGCCTCAAATTGAAAGGAAACTTTTATCAAATGTTTCAATGTAAAAATACTACAGATTGAGGTAATTACTCCCATATTAAATAATTACTTCAAATATAGTTTTAAGCAGAGTGAATACTACGAAAACTGCCTATTAAAAATGAAATAATCTTAATATTCTCAGTCATGCAAGCCATGGGATGGTTTTGATTAGTAAAAATGAGTTAAAATATTTTTTTATCTTCAAATAATTTCAAATCATAAAGGGATTAAGAAGTTAAACATGTATTAATAATCATTATTTATTCAGTTCCAGGAAATCAGTAATTCCTGCCTGCCTTGAACGCAGCAGTGTTTTTGGAGGGAGTTTGGAGGTGCAGGTGCATTGAAAGCTCCCCTCCCCCACCCTGACTTGCACCTGACCTGACTGTGAACTTTCAGAGGAGCATGTAGTATGGCACTTATTCAATCTGAGATACAGAGCAGCACAAGTCTGAACTTTTTAAATGCTGTTTATCTTTAATAGGGATTTTCACATATTTTATACCAGATATGTATATTTAAATTACTATTGAAAATAAAATAAAAAATACAATTAGAATTTTTCTTTTCTATTAAATTTTGTAACTTGTAAGAAATGACTTATAATGGAAGGCTGAATATTGAGACAATATTTAGGAAAGACTGATATTTTAGCTCTGGCAGCTCATTGTAGTGACACTGAAGGTCAGTTTCTAAGCCTGTTGAGTGGCATCCTATGGTGGCATCCCCTCCCCCACCCTGAGTCCTCTCTTAACAGCCTTAGCTTTGAAGTCTGTCTTCTCCCTCTCACTAGAGAGATTTCTGATGCTGCTCGGGAAATTGCCTCCATACAGAATTGGGGGAGCATACGTCAGTCCGACCACCCAAAAGTCCGACTACCCATTAATCCGAGTTACTTTACAGTGTTAGGGTTAGGCTAAGGCAAATGTAATCAAATAATGCCCTATTTGCATATTTAAATATATATTCATGGAAACCTCCAATACAAAGGATGTTCTTATTCATGTCAGTGATCAACCTGTGAAGTTTCATGGATATATCTCTTAGTTTAAATTTTTGCCCTATTCACCTCAATTATACTGGGGCTAATATTGTGGTGGCCATATTGGATTTCCAGCAAAAAATTAACTTGCTTGTCCATATAGGTTGTAATCCTACTGGGTCATAGATATTTTTCTGGTGGCCAACCTTTTATAACATTGCAAATGCAGCACCCCGGGTGGATCATCTTATTTGTCCTCCAACATGTCAATCATTCTGAGGAAATGCTCACGTCACGCTGTCATGCATGCTCTTTCCTGGCTCGTTTCCACTAGCTGCACGTGCACTTTGATTATTTATGTGTCCCATGAAATGTCTGCGAGGACTTTTACCCCAGTTGGTGTGACAGTGGAGCATTACCGGCGGCCCGGTGGATGGTGCAGCGGGGGCTCCACCGGCCGGGACCGCACAGTAAAGCCGGGGGCATGGAGGGGGTGAAAGGGGAGGCTATACAGTAGGATATACAGTAACATGTTTTAATAAAAGTATTTTAAACATGCACAGAACAGTAACACTCTTGCATAAAAGGTATGCCCCAGTGGTCAGCATAATCCGACTCGAAGCAGACTGGTGCATTTGTGTGCAGATTAAGAGGAATAACAGAGTTTGTCATCCTGAATGTGTACAGAGTGTTTTGAATAGGAAAGCTAAGTAGCTTTAGAAAGCTCTAATCATTATGGGACAAAAATATTTTTGTATGACACTTACAAGTGAGCAACATAAAAATCTGGCTAAATCCCTTCAATCCTGTTTTTTCACCTTTAATACCCCCTGTCTCTTTGGCTGCCATGCAGCCCCCTTTCACCTTAGAGACCCCAAAATTTGCATGGAGGTTGTCTTGGGGCCCCTACACAAGAATACGAAAGCAAAATATAAGTCATTTAGAAAAAAGGTCCTTTTCAAAAACCCAAGGGTGTTACACCCTCTGACATACTGACAAATTTATAGCATTTTTTTTATAGAGGTCGTGGAAGTCTGAGCTTTTGATATGTTGTTCTGTAGCCCCAGATGAGTAGATAAGCATTGGTTTGGCTTTGATTAAACATCTACTTTTTGGTAGGCGGGCCTTCAAACTTTCACATTTTTAAACCAAATGAGGCTCACCATTCCAACAAACTGAATGACTTGAAACTTGTTATCTATTCCAAAAGCTCACAACTGCTGGCCACTAGGAAAACGAAGAACGCTCCAATTATGGGACCAAAATGTTCTTGTATTACAATTTTAGCTGAGCAACATACTCAAATCGTATTCATTTAGAATAAAGTTTTGATATTTTTGTTAAACAGTTTTACATGTCTTTTTTGGCCTTAAATGGCCCCCTTTGACCCTAGAGACCCTAAATTTTGCACGGTGGTTGACCCCCCAATACAAGTGTGCCTAAGGATTTTTCATATTGCAGGTTATACTGGTTTACAAAATAAATGTAATGTGTGAAAAATACCATTTGAAAAGTTGAGTGAGGATTTGAAATGTTTTTTCAAGACACAAGAGCACAAATTTAACCGAAAAAGTGAGCACAGCGCCTAAAAACTCTCTCTGTCTCTCTCTTTTTTTTTTCCCAACATCGCGTCATATTACGTCACAAGAGGGAGTTGTATGCTAGCAGCTGCCATAGCTTAGTGTGGGAGCAGATGGCTATTTGTCAGAGCGGTCGTCTTATCGTGAGTCAGTGTGTTTACAGCAGGTTTGGATTGCGTTATCATGGACATGGTAAATTATTCAGTTTGTGGTGGTTTCACAAACTCCAGCCTGTCACGACATCGAGTCCACCGGTCCACCAGAAAAAAAACGGTGCTATCTTCCGTGCCTGGGTGCGTGTTGTGCAGCTGAAGAGACGGGGCTTGACCTCTGCGTCAGCTACGAAAAACTCGGTTGTGTGTCGCTCAGTTTAAACCAGAGGGTTATCACTCCAGCGATCTGATGGAGTTCAACTGGGATTCCGAAGCAAGAACTGTGCGACCCCCCGCCCCCCTCTCCCCTCCAACCCCCGGTGCGGTGCGGTGCCTTCGGTGCCGACAGCCTCATCCGGACCGCTGTCTGTCAGCAGCTGCTGGTGCTGCCGCCCCGGCAGGAGACAGTAACGGATCAGACAGAGACTCAGCTGAACGTGAACAGCCACTTGTAAGTCTTGTTTTATAACATTTGCGTGAGCTAGAGTGGGTGACATCATCGCTAGAGTGGAGAGCAGCTGCAAAAACTTGAGAAAAAACTCTTCATCTTGATTTGGGTCCCACAGCTTTTACTTCACATAGACAATATATACATAGAAATGTAGGAAATCTTGTTGGCTTTCAGGTGATGTTCTTATTTCAGATGTAGGACTTAAACTTTTGGCTGTAGAAGCCCTCGAGCGACAAGCACTCCAGCAACTCCCCCATAAGCTGCAGTGTTAACTTTGAGCCTAAATTTCTGGAGTGGAGCAGACGGTACCGGTTTTGTCTCTCGCTCTGGCTCCCTCATTTTTGACTTTACAGAAATAAAAAAGACATCACATGGTTCAGCAATGTCTCCTGTTACTCACTGTATACATATTTTGGCCATAACCATTACACTTTTTTCTAAACCTGCAGGAGTTTGGGAGGTGTTTTCCCATTCATTCTTATGGGGACATTTTCAACTTTGGTTCTGCTATTGCTCCAGCATATGCAGCTACAGAAACTGTTTGGCTGTCAAACTGTTCAGCTTTTTAAGCTCTTTCAGCCTATTATTTTTCAGCTTTTCAGCCTTTTCATCCTTTTCAAATATTCAGCTTCATGTTCAGCTAGAGAAACCATCCAATTATCAAAATGTTCAGCTTTTTAAGCTCTTTGAACCTATTACTTTTCCGCCTTTGACTTTTCAGCTTTTGAAAAAAGACAGCTTTTTCTGCAAATTCTTGACCATTCATTCTCATAGTTGTATGCATTTTTTATGCATTAGGCAAGTGTTTTCCAGCACATTCAGCAGATTTCCGAAATCAATTCAGCCGTCAGCATTCACGCTGTATTTTCGCAGGAAATACAATTTTTCGAGTTATATATGCTATCTATATGCATACAGGCGGTACAACTCCAACACTATCTGACCTCCATTTTTAACACACTTGAACACATTCTGTGACAGAGCTGTTGTATGGGATTGCAGGTTGGACAAGGGTATATGTAGTAAACCAACCATTGAATGTATTAAGTTACATATTTGTATAAAGATTGACCTCTTATTATCCTAGCTTTCCAGGCACAGCCCAAGATGTGTCATGGTGCAAATTAATAGGTAATTTTCTTTTTTCAGGGCTACTGACAAGTTCATTGTGTGCCAAAGCCAGCTTATGTCTCTATTTACTAACTGCTCAGCCTGTTGTGGAGAAACTGAAGTAAGTAACTCCAACGGAAAGAAACATTGAGACGCAGGAGGGAACTTGTGCAAAAATAAAGCAGGTAAGGGTCTTCTTGTGATTTCTGATGAAAAAGTATCATAACTTGTATTTCAGTTTGTATATCTTGTGTTATTTATGTACTGTAATCTTCTGCCTTTCACATATGTCTTTCATGTCTGTCAGCATTTTTGGCTCCTCATGGATTCTCTGAGAGTGCGAGAGTGCAGCACTGTCCTGTCCTCGTCTGCTGCGGCTCCCCTTTCCAGATCCCTCCAGAAGATCAACAAGGAGGAAGCTGTTGGCATATTCACTGCCAGCATTCATGATTTGATACAGGACATTGATAACTCTGAGGCTTTTCATACTCATAACACTGTTTTTTTTTTTTTTAAATGGGTCAGATGGTATATTTCTTTTGATTATTAATGGATAATAACCGTTTTTTACAATCTGGACCTTATTTCTAGCATAAAATACGATCATTTACTCACCCAGATAACTTTGGTGTCATTACAAGTCGTTCCAACGAAATTAGATCCAGCTGAGAGCCGCGTATATCTGTATAATGCAAGTACACAGGGCAGTGCAATGTAGCCTCTAAATAACACATTATCTGCCGCAAAATTCGTTAATTTCACCAATATTTTGTTATGATACGCTACTGCTATTCCCCTCTGAGTCCGGGGTTAGCTGTTGGTCTGTAGGTTGACCTACTAACCTCTGATCTGGATGATGTCATCTCCGACTGCGGCGCGCCTTGTTGCTATCGCTAATGCTACGGTTCGTTTCTGCGTGTGTCCGACTTGTCTGAACAAAATGAGCAGCTGGACGAAGTTCAGCTTCCTCTCCGCAACCTAGACTTACTAAAGCTCTGGCTAGTTGCACTAAAAATGGACCCGAATGCCGAAGCGGAATGATTATTATCAGAATGAGCCGGGCAGCGGTCGGAGATGATATCGTCCAGGTCAGAGGTCAGTAGGTCAACCTACAGACCCCGGGTGTTGATAACCGCTAACCCCCGGACTCAGAGGGGAATAGCACTAGCGTATCATAACAAAATATTGGTGAATGAAAGAGTTTCGCGGCAATTTTTTATTACTTACTAGTATTACTGTTTTTTTTAAAGAGAGTAATTATTGATAATGGCATTGACATACTGTCATCATATTCTCACACTTTTGATCTGTCTCCCTTCAGGGACCAAAGCTCCTCTCAACAGCAGCAGCAAGAAGCACCAGGTACCACAAGATCAAGGAGAGCCTTATGAACAAGAGTAGCAGAGGCTGTCAAAAGAGGTATCTGCATTCACTACTGACCAATGATGTAGGCATACTCAAGTGTTGGAACCAAGTGATAAAGTCACAATCTCTTTTTCAGTAATTCAGTAATGGATGGTAGTCATTTGTTTTACTCACCCATTACTTGTCCATTATACTCACACAAGGATACAGTAATAAGTCTGCATGAATAATAAAATGCATACTTTGGAACTGTGAGACAGTAGATACAGTAGATCATGGCCACATTCATGCCAACACCAGTAGAATTTTTTTTTTTACAATTGTGTGTTACTGACTATACATTTTTATCATTTTAACAGATCTGTGAAACAATCCTGGGCCATGCCAAAGACAGGTTCTCCTTCACCAGCTACCTTGTGAGTGCCGTGCTGCTAGAGGCAGAGCTGTTTGACCGGCATCTGAAAACATTCCCTGAAGAGGCTCTGAATACCACCATGAGGGCATACCCCATGCTACACAAGGAGAGGCTCAGGACTGAGCTTTCTCTCATCTACGAAAGTCCAGACTTCAGGGGCTCCTGCAGTGCACTGGCTCTGTACCAGGTTCTACAGAGCTACAACCTCCAGGAAACCTTCTCTGAGACTGTGGCGCTGTTGAACATCCTCATAATCACTCCAATGACAACAGCTGAAGCTGAGAGGTGTTTCTCCACCTTAAAGAGGTTCAAGACATTCCTGAGAAATACAATGGGACAGGAACGTCTGAATGCATTGGGCCTGCTTTCCATGGAGAGGGAACTTGTCAGGAACATGCCTGATTTCAATGAGAGGGTGATTGATCGCTTTGCTTGCTTGAAAGAGAGGCGAGCTAAATTCCAATACAAGTGATGAGTGAGTGTGTTCTTAAATGGTGAGTTGTGTTATGTTGTACTCTCCAAATGTTGAATTGTAAATAGTTGTATTGATTGCATATTGCCAGCCAAATATAAACTGAATATGTTCTGGAAAATTTTGATTAATTACAGTTTTGATGATAGTGTAATTTGATTTGATTATCGCTATGGCATCCATGATGGCTATAAATTGTAGACTGTGCTAAATGTGATTTCATGGGCAAACTATTAGATGACAATGTATCTGTTAATGTGTGTTTTATTGTGGAACCAAATTTATTGTATTTGAGACATTTAAATAGCCTAGCTATACAAAAAATACTGAATAGTATGAATATTTTATGTCTGGTGTTGCCATCTAGTGGTTGAACAGGAACACCAAATTAATCAATGAAATGTGACACTGTAAAGCTGGCTATCTGACTTTTATTTATTATTATTTTACCCATTGAATGGGTCACCTTAGCCATCATTGCAACTTTTGCCTAGTGGTGGTGAAACCGAAGCTTTCTGAAGCACTGAACCACTTTGACAAAGTTGCCTGGAAAATGATGCACTGCTTCGAAGCATTCGATACAGTCAAAATAGTGACATCTGCTGGCTGTTGAGGGGAAGAATTGACGTCATGACTTTCATGAGTCAGTTTTTAATAAAATGTATGTTCTCTCACCAAACTTGTGTCATAATGTTACTGTAGTCAATCTAAATATTCTATATATTCTGTCATTGGTAAGTATCAGTACTCCGACATGTATTAGATAATCAATACTAGTTTTTTTATTGCATGATACATGGTAGTAATCTGTACGATGTTGTGATGTAAGCATATCCGTAGCTAATGCGTATACAGTAAGCTAAGCCACCAGTCTCTGACCAACTCTGCACTGACTGTCCTGACACCACAGCTCAATTTCTCTCTCCTCTGGCCATCAATTCTCCTCCTGGTTTTCTCTGCTCTCTAATGTGCATAATGGACTCCTAGTTATACGGTTGTGGTCTGTCGTATTTGTAATTATACACATGTAAAGTTCCCTCGGGGTCAGAACCAGCACCACAATCCATTGTTTTCCTATTGTTCAAACCGACCGCTCTCCCTCTGCCTACGTCACTTCCGTTAAGGGTTTTTCGATGCGGAAGTAAAATTTTCTCCCAAAAACGGAAGTCTTATTTATAAATTTATATTTATAAATATAATTTTAAGAAAAACTTGTTCCTACATTATATTTCTAAGCATTGGTTTAAGGGGGGGGGTCTAACCTGCAATATGCTCTTTAAGTCTTTTAGAATGTGAAAATTTATAAAAATAAAGGGGTTTATTTGAAGACCTCACATGCACCAGGATGACCTTTCAAGTTTCTGAAGGTTGTATGGGCTGGGGACTTTACAAACTGCAGAGGCCATGTCAGGATTTCAGCCTTCTCGGACAAAGCTTTGATCATTTATTAAAGAAAAGGGACTGTCCTGCCTTTTTAAAATTCAAATGTGTTGGGGCGGTGTTTAGTTCAGTTGGTAGAGCACCCGCCCCATGTGTAGAGCAGGCGGCCCTGGTTCGAATCCCACATTCAGCGGCCCTATCCTGCCTGTCATTCCCCCTCTCTGCCTCCCATTTCCTGTCACTCTCTGAACTGTCCTATCAATTAAAGGCATAAAAGCCCCAAAAATATACTTAAAAAAAAAACAATTCAAATGTGTAAAACCTTTTTTTAGGGTCTAATAAACTCACACACAATTGGCCCATGTATCGCGTACCATCACATAAACGGTATCATCATTGCCAGACTTGGCCCACATCTGGTTAACATACTATTTGCCTTGTCAGAAATAGACAAGAAGTGCCGGCTTGATGCCAGATCTGGCCCAGACCTGTCTGCTACGTATCTGGGCCACATACAACTAACCACAAATGGCCCACATTTGGCATGCCATTACATAAACGGTGCCATCATTGCCAGACCTGGCCCACACCTGGCTAACATACTATTTACCAGGTCAGAAATAGGCCAGAAGTGCCGGCTTGATGCCAGATCTGGCCCAGACCTGTCTGCTACTGTACAGACCTGGGCCACATACACCTAACCACAATTGGCCCACATTTGGCATGCCATTTCATAAACGGTGCCATCACTGCCAGACCTGGCCCACATCTGGCTAACATACTATTGCCATGCCAGATGTAGGCCAGAGGTGCCGGCTTGATGCCGGATCTGGCCCTGACCCGCTTGCTATGTGGGGCTGGCATTTCTAACAAGAAAACGGCTTGAAAACAATCTCACTGCACACACCTCTGCTGTGTGTGTGACTGCGGGCACAGCGGGGTTGGTTGCACCATGAGACATGAGAGGGGGGGATTCAATTACATTTTATAAAGATTAAAACACTTTGTTTTATGCTCTAGTCGACTGCCTATACCCCCTATGCCAAGAGCCGGCCCTGCAACCTCCTCTAGGACAAGTATCCAACATTTTAAACTGCCTCATTAAAACAGGTAACACACAACTGAACACCTGCTAGGCTTGCTAGCACAATGTTTCCTTCTGGAAGCGTGGCAAAGCACATAAAAAATAGGGACCCGCCATTTCTGCTATTTTTTTCGACACGCACCCAAAATACAACTAAATGTTAGTATATTAACAATATATGAACATTCAAAACTTACAGCAAGTCCAGTGAGGCTGACTGTTGCCACGTAGGTCCAACTTTCTGCAGTCCTCCGTGCTGCCTGTCTTCGGTGCTCCCCCCCTTTTATTGCATTTTAGCATGTACAAGGCCTATTATTAAATTCCACCTATTTGAAATAATAGAAATAAGAAGACTTTACCATTCTTATATGTAGGCCTTAATTCTATTAACTTGTACTTAAGTTGTGTTTTTAATTTATGCTTACTTAATAAAGAAATATTTCAATTTAATCAAACATTATTAGTATAAATTACTCAAAAAGAAAGAACATGTTACACAAACTTGACATAATTAAGTTAGTAGAACTTTTTTAAAACTTTGAGTATGCAGTACTTAATCTATTTAATTAATTTGAACGTTCGGGTTTACAGTGTAGCATAAGCTGTATTTGACTGAAAAAAGGTCTTTCACTGAAGTTTCCTTGCCTGAACTGGTTGAATGTGGATCTATTTCATGACAAACAAGGTTTTACCTGATCTTTAATTCATTGAGGGTGAAAACTGGCTTATGTCAATTTTTAGCATTTCAGAACAATAGTAGCCAGTCCAGGCTAGGAAACTTGCTTGAGAAACCTTTTTGCAGTCAAATACAGCTTATGCTACTGTACAGTGCACAGAGCACACAGTACAAATACACATAACAAAGTAGAAATATACAGAAAACTGTAGAAATACACAGTGGAAATACACAGCACACAGTATAAATATACAGTAGAATTACACATCACAGCAGAATAACTCCTCACAATAGAAATACTCAGTCGAAATACAGAGCAGACAATAGAAATGCACAGTAGAAATACTTATCACAGTAGAAATACACTGTAGAAATACAGAGCACACAGTAGAAATGCACAGTAGAAATACACATCACACAGTGGAAGTACACAGCACACAGTCGAAATACACTTTAGAAATACAGAGCAGACAATAAAAATACACAGCAGACATAAACATCACAGTAGAAATACACATCACAATATAAAAACACAGTGGAAATACAGAGCAGACACTAGAAATACACAGTAGAAATACACATCACAGTAGAAATACACATCACAGTAGAAATACACAGCACACAGTGCAAATACACTAGAAATACCACACAGTCAAAATACACAGTAGAAATACACAGTAGAAATACACAGCACAGAGTCGAAATACACTTTAGAAATGAAGAGCAGACAATAGAAATACGCAGTAGAAATACACATCACAATAGAAATGCACAGTAGAAATACACAGCACACAGTCAAAATACACAGTAGAAATACACAGCACACAGTGCAAATACACTAGAAATACATAGCACACAGTTGAAATACACAGTAGAAATACAGAGCAGACAAGAGAAATACACAGTAGAAATACACAGCACACAGTAGAAATACACATCACAGTAGTAATGCAGAGCAGACAATAGAAATACACAGTGGAAATACACGTCACAGTAGAAATACACAGTAGAAATACACAGCACACAGTACAAATACACTAGAAATACATAAGACACAGTCGAAATATACAGTGGAAATACACATCACAATAGAAATACACAGTAGAAATACACAGCAGACAATAGAAATACACAGTGGAAATACACATCACAGTAGAAATACACATCACAATAGAAATACACAGTAGAAATACACATCACAGTAGAAATACACATCACAATAGAAATACACAGTAGAAATACACATCACTGTAGAAACACAGAAGAAATACACAGCACACACTGCAAATACACAAGAAATACATAGCACACAGTCAAAATACACAGTAGAAAAAAGGAGGAGACAATAGACATACACAGAGAAATAGAAATCACAATAGAAATACACAGTAGAAATACACAGCACACAGTGCAAATACACTACAAATACATAGCACACAGTCAAAATACACAGTAGAAATACAGAGCAGACAAGAGAAATACACAGTAGAAATACACAGCACACAGTAGAAATACACAGTAGAAATACACAGCACACAGTAGAAATACACTAGAAATACATAGCAGACAGTAGAAATACATTGTAGAAATACACATCATAAAGTCCAAATACACTGTAGAAATACACATCACAGTGGAAATACACAGTAGAAATATAGATCACAGTAGAAATACACATCACAGTAGAAATACAC
Organism: Pagrus pagrus; assembly: GCF_965226575.1. Lineage (NCBI taxonomy): Eukaryota > Metazoa > Chordata > Actinopteri > Spariformes > Sparidae > Pagrus > Pagrus pagrus. The sequence continues at coordinate 51,986 of NW_028175434.1, forward strand.
AGCACACAGTACAAATACTATAGAAATACATACAGTAGGTACTACTTCAAAGTGGCCATTTCACTCGCGGGGAGCGAGATTCACGCAACGCGTGAAATGTCAGTGACAACTGTAGCCACTAGGTGGAAGCATAGTACTGAATTGCAGCTGAAACGATTTTGGGACAATTCCACATTTGACCACAATGTAGCTGCAATGGAGAGTGGCGCTGTTTTAGGCTACAGGTAGAGTGAATGGAGAGGGGGACTGCTAAACCGTATCATATTGATTCAGACTGATTGTTTCACAGCGGTGGGACACCTCAGTTATCTGGGTGACCTTGGATAATCACTTGTGCTTTCTTTGTTTTACAGTAGAGCTAAACTACATTAGTCGTTTTTTAAGGAACATTTGTTTACTGGTAAAATTGCCGACCTGAATTATTGTCCCAGTCCGCCCCCGTGAGCATATATCACGGCCTGACTGGATGTTGCTTAAATATAAGAATAGCCAATAAAAATATCTGATACCCTAAAGACATCTGAGGTTGTGATTTCACTTGCTCGCTCGCTGCAGCCATGGCTAATAAGCGGAGGCAGAAACAATTACGCACAGCCTACAGAATTTTCTACGTCCATACAAGCATTTAAGAAATTATTCTTATCAGTTCCATAATTCAGAGAGGATTTTTACTCAACGAAAAAATTTATAAAGATCATCTTTTAGGTTGAAGACACGACAGCAGCACCTATGTCCAGACGCTGGTGTGTGTTATGACTGACGTATAGCTCCCCTGGTAGAGCAGCTCCCTCAGAAAGCAGAATCTGGCCCTATTGTGAGTTCGAATCTCAGTTTAGGCTGTAACTTTAGTTAATGTGTTTTCTTTTCTCATCATCATCATCATCATTATGATCACATATAGCTCCAAGTTTGAGCAAATAAATGAGCAAATGAGCATTAATTCTCTGCCGGGCCGCGGCACCAGCTTTCCTGCTTGTGTACATAAAATACATTAAATTCTGACACCACAACTGTAGCGTACCGAATATCAATAGATGATAACCAGAAAAAAAACGTTCTATTGATCTGATTCACCGGCTTCATGGACGTCGGAACTATTTTCTGAGAGGGGGGGCGGGGGAAGCACGCACTTTTATCAATGATTAAGGATTTGATTTTAAGTTATTTTATAATGGCGTGCAGTTATAAGAGAACTAGATGGATGAACACGGCATCTTTATTGTTAAGAAAATGAAACTCCAGGAAGCTCCCCACTGCGTAAAAACGCAGCGCAGCCAGGAGCTGCACCTCCGGGCTGAGGGCAAAATTGCAGCGGGTTGCTCTCTGGATGTGTGGAGACAGAGTGATCAGCCGTTGGATCTCCGCACGGGGCAGCCGGTACTTTGCCTGGACAGCCCGGTCTGACAGCACGTCCAGTGGGGAGAAGTGCTGACGCACGTATGCATTTATGTAAACCGTCTGGCTTCGCGCACGGCGACGCTGTTGGTTCGCAGCGAGAATGTGCTGTATTGTAGCCATCGTTTCTCACACGCGCGGACTTTGGCAACGCATTTATATACTGTAGAGTAGCAGGTGAAGCCTCTCTGGATGAGGTTCAGTTGAGTTTAATTACATCTGTTTCCTTGATATCTGTGAAATGCCACAGGGTTGTTGTATTTTTATGTGTAGCAGCCTACTATAAACTCATATGCAGATATGTGTGGAAAACTTAAACGTGTAATTCAATAACAAGGTTTTTTCTTCTTCTTCTATTAGCCTATGTTTCTTGCGCCAGTGGTCCGCAGCTATGAGCGCATTTCAACATTGAGCATTGTTTTATTATTTCGAAAAGTGGAGGATGTAAATTTCCCTGACGCGGCTTGATCACTGAGCATTTGGCTGTAAGAAGGCTGTTAAGAGTGGGTCAGCTCGATCTTACATTTCCTTCTTAGTGAAAGATCTTCTTAAGCTAAGAGCGACTCTGGAAAACACATCCTTCTTTCACAGCGTTCTTAAGAGCGCTCCTAAGAAGATCTTAGCACTTAAGAGCTCCTTAACGAATCTGAGAAACGCGGCCATTGGCAGGGCCAGACACAGCTTAATGAGCTTCTCCACCTCCGAATGCAGGATGGACACATCCTGGATGGTGCTTACTTCTCGTCCCCTACACACATTCCTCAGTATGGGGGAATGCAAATGTTAAGGCATCTGGAACAAGTTGCTTAACTGGAAAGACCACATCCATCCCCCACACTTTTGAAAAGCTTGCTACGCCAGCGCCCCCACCCCCACCCCCGCGCGCTGAGGACAGCAAAGAGGTCTGCAACAAATACATTGATCACTTGGCCAAGGGATCTCCTCCTGCAGGGAGACGGCTTCAGGGACTCAGTCCGCTTTAAATAACCTTCTGTATATCCGACTACTGTGAAGCTGCTGATTATGTATTTTAATAAAGCTAGAGAAAACTGTCTGACATGACGTGGCGTCGTTCTTCTTTCTATAAGCCTGTTGTAGAAAATAGAAGGAATAGAAAGCACAAATATTTGTGTTAAATTCTGACACCACAACTGAAATAAAGAAAGCCGGTCATAGACGTCGGAACTCACGCACCCCATCAGCCACCCTACCCACGGGAAGATACGAGAAGTAAGCACCATCCAGGATGTGCATATGGACCTGGTGCGCTCCGAGGCGGAGCGGCGTTTTGATCAGGAAGGACTCCGCATAGCTGCAGGGCGAGAGCAGGCAGTTCTTGAGGCGGCTCAGGGGAAACGAGTGGATGTGGGTTCCTCGGAACTGACCCCCTTTCCACGAGAGAGGTGGAGAAGCTCATTAAGCTGTGCCTGGCCCTGCCAATATCTGTCGCGGCATCCGAGCACTCTTTCTCAGCCTTGCGCAGGCTGAAAACCTGGCTGCACACCATGACGCAGGAGAGACCAACACATTTGACCGTTATGAACGTTCACAGTGACCTTATGGATGAAAGCGATGTCTCGACCCTGCTTAAAATCTTCATCAGTGGGTCAACTGAGAGAAGGTCCACTTTTGGATATGCATGAAAGCCCTGAGTCAGGAGCGCAGACTTTTCTTTTTTTCATTCAAGGGTACAAATAATGCCGTTATGTTCCTTAAATGGCTTGATTTAGTGATCAAAGTTTCATTTTCTTAACAATAAAGATGCCGTGTTCATCCATCTAGTTCTCTTATAACTGCACGCCATTATAAAATAACTTCAAATCAAATCCTTAATCATTGATAAAAGTGCGTGCTTCCCCCGCCCCCCCTCTCAGAAAATAGTTCCGACGTCCATGAAGCCGGTGAATCAGATCAATAGAACGTTTTTTTTCTGGTTATCATCTATTGATATTCGGTACGCTACAGTTGTGGTGTCAGAATCTATGTACACAAGCAGGAAAGCTGGTGCCGCGGCCGGTGGAGAATTAATGCTCATTTGCTCATTTATTTGCGCAAACTTGGAGCCATATGTGATCATAATGATGATGAGAAAAGAAAACACATTAACTTAAGTTACAGCCTACACAGAGATTCGAACTTGTATCAGCGGGTGATTCTGCTTACTGAGGGAGCTGCTCTACCAGGGGAGCTATACGTCAGTCACAATGTTTTCATGTGCCTTATCTTTCACCGACCCGCTGCCCCAGCTGACACACCAGCGTCTGGACATACGTGCTGCTGTCGTGTCTTCAACCTAAAAGCTGATCTTTATACACTTTTTCGTTGAGTAAAAATCCTCTCTGAATTATGGAACTGATAAGAATCATTTCTTAAATGCTTATATGGACGTTGAAACTTCTGTAGGCTGTGCGTAATTTAAAAGGCTTCATAGTGAAAAAAAATCATTCATCTCATCCGCCATCAACATCATCAACAACTCACTAAGTTTGTCCTTGCTAGAGGGACCCTGTAGCGACAGGCTGAAGGAAGGAGTTGGAATGAGGTGTGGAGTGGGTGAGGTATTATTAGCTACATTCTTGTATTTAAGCAACAATGAACAGAAACATAAATCAGGCAACTCTGTCCATTCCCGTTCATGGTCACTGCTCCCTGCTGCTGCATGTTGTCGTCCTCCTGCTCACAGATGCCACCTGGTGGTTGTTTGGGCACATTGCCGCTTCTCATGAAAACACAATTTATCCGCCACTAAAAAGGTGTGTGATTCTCGCGTGATTCACGCGAGAATCACGCGTGAACTCGGCCACAACGAAGTAGTACCTACTGTAGCACACAGTCAATATACACAGTAGAAATACAGAGCAGACAAGAGAAATACACAGTAGAAATACAGAGCCAACAATAGAAATAAACAGTAGAAATACATATCACAATAGAAATACACAGTAGAAATACACAGCACAGAGTTGAAATACACTTTAGAAATACAGAGCAGACAATAGAAATACACAGTAGAAATACACATCACAGTAGTAATACAGAGCAGACAATAGAAATACACAGTGGAAATACACGTCACAGTGGAAATACACGTCACAGTAGAAATACACATCACAATAGAAATACACAGTAGAAATGCACAGTAGAAATACACAGCACACAGTACAAATACACTAGAAATACATAAGACACAGTCGAAATATACAGTGGAAATACACATCACAATAGAAATACACAGTAGAAATACACAGCAGACAATAGAAATACACAGTGGAAATACACATCACAGTAGAAATACACATCACAATAGAAATACACAGTAGAAATACACATCACAATAGAAATACACAGTAGAAATACACATCACTGTAGAAACACACAGAAGAAATACACAGCACACACTGCAAATACACAAGAAATACATAGCACACAGTCAAAATACACAGTAGAAAAAAGGAGGAGACAATAGACATACACAGAGAAATAGAAATCACAGTAGAAATACACATCACAATAGAAATACACAGTAGAAATACACAGCACACAGTGCAAATACACTAGAAATACATAGCACACAGTCAAAATACACAGTAGAAATACAGAGCAGACAAGAGAAATACACAGTAGAAATACACAGCACACAGTAGAAATACACAGTAGAAATACACAGCACACAGTAGTAATACAGAGCAGACAATAGAAATACACAGTGGAAATACACGTCACAGTAGAAATACACATCACAATAGAAATACACAGTAGAAATGCACATCACAATAGAAATACACAGTAGAAATACACATCACAGTAGTAATACAGAGCAGACAATAGAAATACACAGTGGAAATACACGTCACAGTAGAAATACACATCACAATAGAAATACACAGTAGAAATGCACATCACAATAGAAATACACAGTAGAAACACACAGCACACAGTAGTAATACAGAGCAGACAATAGAAATACACAGTGGAAATACACGTCACAGTAGAAATACACATCACAATAGAAATACACAGTAGAAATGCACATCACAATAGAAATACACAGTAGAAATACACATCACAGTAGTAATACAGAGCAGACAATAGAAATACACAGTGGAAATACACGTCACAGTGGAAATACACATCACAATAGAAATACACAGTAGAAATGCACATCACAATAGAAATACACAGTAGAAACACACAGCACACAGTACAAATACACTAGAAATACATAGGACACAGTCGAAATATACAGTAGAAATACACATCACAATAGAAATACACAGTAGAAATACACAGCAGACAGTAGAAATACAGAGCAGACAATAGAAATACACAGTGGAAATACACATCACAGTAGAAGTACACATCACAATAGAAATACACAATAGAAATACACAGTAGAAATACACATCACAGTAGAAATACACATCACAATAGAAATACACAGTAGAAATACACATCACTGTAGAAACACACAGAAGAAATACACAGCACGCAGCGCAAATACACAAGAAATACATAGCACACAGTCAAAATACACAGTAGAAAAAAGGAGGACACAATAGATATACACAGAGGTATACAAATCACAGTAGAAATAGACAGTAGAAATACACATCACAATAGAAATACACAGTAGAAACACACAGCACACAGTACAAATACACTACAAATACATAGGACACAGTCGAAATATACAGTAGAAATACACATCACAATAGACATACACAGTAGAAATACACAGCAGACAGTAGAAATACACAGCAGACAATAGAAATACACAGTGGAAATACACATCACAGTAGAAATACACATCACAATAGAAATACACAATAGAAATACACAGTAGAAATACACATCACAGTAGAAATACACATCACAATAGAAATACACAGTAGAAATACACATCACTGTAGAAACACAGAAGAAATACACAGCACACAGTGCAAATACACAAGAAATACATAGCACACTGTCAAAATACACAGTAGAAAAAAGGAGGAGACAATAGATATACACAGAGAAATACAAATCACAGTAGAAATACACAGTAGAAATACACATCACAATAGAAATACACAGTAGAAATACACAGCAAACAGTAGAAATACACTAGAAATACATAGCACACAGTCGAAATACACAGTAGAAATACGCATCACAGTAGAAATACACAGTAGAAATACACAGCACACAGTACAAATGCACTAGAAATACACAGCACAGTCGAAATACACAGAGCAGACAAGAGAAATACACAGTAGAAATACAGAGCCAACAATAGAAATAAACAGTAGAAATACACAGTAGAAATACACAGCACAGAGTTGAAATACACTTTAGAAATACAGAGCAGATAATAGAAATACACAGTAGAAATACACATCACAGTAGTAATACAGAGCAGACAATAGAAATACACAGTGGAAATACACGTCACAGTAGAAATACACATCACAATAGAAATACACAGTAGAAATACACAGCACACAGTACAAATACACTAGAAATACATAGGACACAGTCGAAATATACAGTAGAAATACACATCACAATAGAAATACACAGTAGAAAAAAGGAGGAGACAATAGACATACACAGAGAAATACAAATCACAGTAGAAATACATAGTAGAAATACACATCACAATAGAAATACACAGTAGAAATACACAGCAAACAGTAGAAATACACTAGAAATACATATCACACAGTCGAAATACACAGTAGAAATACGCATCACAGTAGAAATACACAGTAGAAATACACAGCACACAGTACAAATGCACTAGAAATACACAGCACAGTCGAAATACACAGTAGAAATACAGAGCAGACAAGAGAAATACACAGTAGAAATACAGAGCCAACAATAGAAATAAACAGTAGAAATACACAGCACAGAGTTGAAATACACTTTAGAAATACAGAGCAGATAATAGAAATACACAGTAGAAATACACATCACAGTAGTAATACAGAGCAGACAATAGAAATACACAGTGGAAATACATGTCACAGTAGAAATACACATCACAATAGAAATACACAGTAGAAATGCACATCACAATAGAAATACACAGTAGAAATACACAGCACACAGTAGAAATACACTAGAAATACATAGGACACAGTCGAAATATACAGTAGAAATACACATTACAATAGAAATACACAGTAGAAATACACAGCAGACAGTAGAAATACACAGCAGACAATAGAAATACACAGTGGAAATACACATCACAGTAGAAATACACATCACAATAGAAATACAAAGTAGAAATACACATCACAGTAGAAATACACATCACAATAGAAATACACAGTAGAAATACACATCACAATAGAAATACACAGTAGAAATACACATCACTGTAGAAACACACAGAAGAAATACACAGCACACAGTGCAAATACACAAGAAATACATAGCACACAGTCAAAATACACAGTAGAAAAAAGGAGGAGACAATAGACATACACAGAGAAATACAACTCACAGTAGAAATACACAGTAGAAATACACATCACAATAGAAATACACAGTAGAAATACATAGCAAACAGTAGAAATACACTAGAAATACATAGCACACAGTCGAAATACACAGTAGAAATACGCATCACAGTAGAAATACACAGTAGAAATACACAGCACACAGTACAAATGCACTAGAAATACACAGCACAGTCGAAATACACAGTAGAAATACAGAGCAGACAAGAGAAATACACATCACAATAGAAATACAGGGTAGATATACACCGCACACAGTACAAATACACTAGAAATACATAGCACAGTCAAAATACACAGTAGAATTACATATCACAATGGAAATACACATCACAGTAGAAATACACAGTAGAAATACACAGCACACAGTGCAAATACGCTAGAAATACATGGCACACAGTTGAAATGCACAGTAGAAATACACAGTATTTAATAACAACCAAATTGTGATAAGACAGAGGCCCATTACTTTTTCTCAGTGGGAGAAGAAAGGCATTCACACCTTAGGGGATGTTTATAATGATACTGGTCTTCGCTCATTTCAGGATCTGAAAGACTGTTATGACCTGCCAGGCTCATCTTTCTTTTTTTATCTTCAGCTTAGGGCGGCACTTAAGGCCTATGGAGTCCCGTGGGGTTAGCCACTGAAACAACACCCCTTTCACAAACTTGTTACGAGCAGAGGAACCTCCCGGGGCTTTGTCTCTACTTTTTATACTTTTCTACTGAAGTCCTCTTACAAGGACCTGCTCTTAGACAAACAGTGGAGAAGTGATTTTGATTGGGACACGGTTTGGTCTGACATTTTGTTGACTTCACGTAATCCAAATCACCAACAAATCCACCTGAATTATGCTCATAGAACTTACCTAACCCCACGAAGATTGCACTTAATGGGTCTGGTGGCTGACTCCCGGTGCACCCTGTGTTCCCTCGGGGCTCCTGGTACATTTCTTCACATGTTCTGGCAATGCCCTCCTGTCGCTAGTTTTTGGAGCCGTGTATCTTCTCACTTATCAAATATTTTTTCTTTGACAATTCCGGTGTCAATAACTACTTTACTCCTGAATGATTTATCTCAGTTTTCAACATCTGGACAGCAGAAAAGACTTATTTTTGCTGGCCTTACTGCAGCTAAGAAATTAGTAGCTATGAGGTAGAAACACCCCGATAAGCTGTCAGTGAACAATTGGATCCTCACATTTCTTGATATTATTTACCTGGAGTTGTCCACTGCTCGTGTGATTGGAGTCAAGGAATCCGAGATTGAGCTGTGGGTCTCAGTGGCAGGGAAACTAAAGGAGCGGATCTAGCCACCTAATTTGCTAGTAGCTTTTGGTTCTGGGGGGCCCAGGGGTGGTGGTGGTGGTGGGCGGGTGGGGTGGTTATTTTATATGTTGTTTTTTTTTTTTTTTTTTACTATTGTGGTTTTCTCATTCTTATGTCTGTCATCATGTTTTGTATTTGTTATTAAAATGCACTGCCTTTTTCAAAGTTTGGAAAATAAAATAAAAATTTCATCACAAGAAAAAAGAAATGCACAGTAGAAATACACAGCACACAGTCAAAATACACAGTAGAAATACACATCACAGTAGAAATACACAGTAGAAATACACAGCACACAGTGCAAATACACTAGAAATACATAGCACAAAGTCGAAATACACATTAGAAATACAGAGCAGACAAGAGAAATACACAGTAGAAATACACAGCACACAGTAGAAATACACAGTAGAAATACACAGCACACAGTAGAAATACACTAGAAATACATAGCAGACAGTAGAAATACATTGTAGAAATACACATCACAATGTCCAAATATACTGTAGAAATACACAGTAGAAATACACATCACAGTAGAAATACACAGTAGAAATATAGATCACAGTAGAAATACACATCACAGTAGAAATACACAGCACACAGTACAAATACTATAGAAATACATAGCACACAGTCAAAATACACAGTAGAAATACAGAGCCAACAATAGAAATAAACAGTAGAAATACACAGCACAGAGTTGAAATACACTTTAGAAATACAGAGCAGACAATAGAAATACACAGTAGAAATACACATCACAGTATAAATACAGAGCAGACAGTAGAAATACACAGTAGAAATACACATCACAATGGAAATACACATCACAGTCGAAATACACTTTAGAAATACACAGCACACAGTGCACATAGACTAGAAATACATAGCACACAGTTGAAGTACACAGTAGAAATACACAGCACAGAGTCCAAATACACTTAAGAAATACAGAGCAGACAATAGAAATACACAGTAGAAATAGACATCACAGTACAAATACACATCACAATAGAAATACACAGTAGAAATACACATTACAGTAGAAATACACATCACAATAGAAATACACAGTAGAAATACACAGCACACAGTACAAATACAGATCAGACAATAGAAATACACAGTAGAAATACACAGCACACAGTGCAAATACACACTAGAAATACACAGCACACAGTGCAAATACACTAGAAATACATAGCACACAGTTGAAATACACAGTAGAAATACACATCACAGTAGAAATACACATCACAATAGAAATACACAGTAGAAATACACAACACACAGTACAAATACACTAGAAATACATAGCACACAGTCTAAATACACAGTAGAAATACAGAGCAGACAAGAGAAACACACAGTAGAAATACACATCACAGTAGAAATACACAGTAGAAATACACAGCACACAATGCAAATACACAGTAGAAATACACAGCACACAGTGCAAATACACTAGAAATACATAGCACACAGTTGAAATACACAGTAGAAATACACACCACAGTAGAAGTACACATCACAATAGAAATACACAGTAGAAATACACATCACAGTAGAAATACACATCACAATAGAAATACACGGTACAAATACACAACACACAGTACAAATACACTAGAAATACATAGCACACAGTCTAAATACACAGTAGAAATACACATCACAATAGAATTACACAGTAGAAGTACACAGCACACAGTAGAAATACACAGCGCAGAGTCAAAATACACTTTAGAAATACAGAGCAGACAATAGAAATACACAGTAGAAATACACATCACAGTAGAAATACACTTCAGAAATATAGAGCAGACAATAGAAATACACAGTAGAAATACAAAGCCTCGTTTGCTATAAAGAAGATCCAAATTCAACCACTTCAGGCTAGAAAACTTAAGTGAAAGACCTTTTTTCAGTCAAATACAGCTTATGCAAATCAAAAATCAAATCAAATAAAATTTTATTTGTATAGCCCAAATTCACAAATCACAGTTTGCCTCAGAGGGCTTTACAATCTGCACAGAGACGACACCCTCTGTCCTTCGACCCTCGATTCGAGTGAGGAAAAACTTGCCCCCCCAAAAAAGGACCTTTTAACAGGCAAAAAAAATGCGGAAGAAACCTCAGGGAGAGCCACAGAGGAGGGATCCCTCTCCCAGGACGGACAGACGTGCAATAGATGTCGCATGTACAGAGCAGATCAACGAGATCACAATGTATTCAATTATAAGCGATGGTTGACAGGAGTGAAAGTACATAAAGATGTATTACAGCAATAATAATGAAATGCACATGGAAATGTGATTACTAGTGATAACAGTAGTAGTGATTAATGGTAAGGATGGTATGTAGTAATGCATTACAATAATAGTAGTGGAACGTATGTAACAGAGATGTGACTAATATTAGCGACAGTAGTGGTGGGTGTCAGGCAGGGTCATGGCAGTAGGCGCATCCACGATCAGGCAGGGCCATAGCAGTAGGCGCATCCACGATCAGGCAGGGCCATAGCAGTGGGCGCATCCAGTGGGCGCATCTATGCTACTGTAAGTGCAAAAAAAGCGACTTTCTCGGTCTGACACGCTGAAAATTGACATGAGCCAGTTTTCACCCTTAATGAATTAAATTCCAGGTAAAGCCTCGTTTGCCATAAAGAAGATCCAAATTCAACCACTTCAGGCTAGAAAAGAAGTGAAAGACCTTTTTTCAGTCAAATACAGCTTATGCTGTTGCCCAGCAGCCAGCAGCCAGTCAGCCCAGCACAGGTGCTGGCAATGATGACGACGAGCAGCCCAGCTGTTCCACATCATCATCTACTCTGCCTGAGTATTAGAGGAGGCTGAGAGGGGGCGCCCGTTGCTTGAACGTCGACTATTGTGGTCAGGTTAGCCGGCTGTGTACTAGCAGCACTCGTAAATCTTCGAATAGACTGTATTGTATATCTTTGCTAATCCTGTTCTCCTCTTTGTTTGTTCCAGGCTCCCTCCGTTAAAACCAGTGTCTCCTCGCTCCGTCCATGCCTTCCAGGCCCCTCACCTTCACCCTCACCTAACCACCACGTGGACCCTCCACCCTCTCTCCTCTCCCTGGATACCCAATCTCTCCCTCCTCTGCTCCACTCCCACGTAAAGTTGTTTAATAAAGTTGTTAAACTTGAAGCACGGTTCTGTGTCTTTGTCTCTGGGGTACCTGGCACATTTGGCTACTGTAACTTTAGAGCCTAACAGAACGTTCAAGTCACCATGAGCCAAGCCGGGTCCCCAGGGGCAGGGAACCAGACTCCTGCAGATTTAGGAGGTTTGATTGCCAAACAGGCCCGTGACCTTGCCGAGCTGCAGCAGGAGTTGAAGAAGGCCTTTCTCACTGTGCAAAGTCAGATAGCAGTGCTTGAAAGTGCCTCCCGTTCCACAGTAGGAACTGTGGCGTCCCTTTCCACCCAAGTGAGCGCCATCTCCGGAGCGTTGGCCGACATTCAGAAATCCCTGGATACCCTTACAGCCCGAACACCGGTCAGCGGACTTCCAGCTCCCATCGCCAACACCAGTCCCAGCCCTCCCATTGCAGCGGCGGGTTCAGCGGCCTCCCCAGCCCAGTCGCACCCCCAAACTGAGCCCAACTTGGTCAGCCCTAGGCCGTTCGACGGAGACTTCATCCACTGTCGGGGTTTCCTCGCTCAATGTGAGTTACTTTTCACTCATCAGCCGTCTAGATATTCTTCCGATGGGTCTAGGATTGCCTTGGTCATGTCTCTTCTGATTGATGAGGCTCTCAGTTGGGCTATAGCTGCAGTTGAAGGCAACCTTTCTCTTGCTACTGACTACGCACAGTTTAAGAGGGAGTTTCAGGCAGTGTTCGATCACCCTGTAGACGGGAAGGACGCCGGCAGTCGTTTGCTGGTAATCCGTCAGGGGTCTCGCTCTGTGGCTCAGTATACCCTGGAGTTCCGAATCCTGGCAGCGGAGAGCCGATGGGACACCAATGCCCTTCTCAGTGTTTATCGCAAGGGGCTGAGTGATGCCATCAAGGATCTCGTTGTCCGTGACTGCCCTGAAACCCTCAACGACTTAATATCCCTGGCCCTCCTAATGGACTCCCGGCTTCAGGAACGTCGCGCAGACAGAGCCCATTGAGGCTCTCCTCGCCAACCCTCCCACCACCCAGCTACGGAGGTTCCAACTCTGTTCTCTGCTAGCCGAGCTGAGCCCCCTCCTTCACCTCTGCGTTCCCCAGCTCCTTTGGCTGATCACGACTCACACCAGAGGAGAGAGAACAGAGACTGAACAACAGGCTGTGTCTCTACTGTGGTGAGTCAGGTCATTTCATTCGCTCTTGCCCCACTCGCCCAAAAGATCCTGCTCGCTGGTAGGGGCTATACTGGTGAGCAAGACTATTTTCCACCAGCCCAAGAAGAATCCCAACCGCCTCTTCCCTGCTACGCTGGCCTGGGGCACAGAGACACTTTCTGTCAGCGCCCTCATTGATTCTGGTGCGGATGAGTGCCTCATGGACGTTTCCTTTGCCCGCCAAGCAGGTGTCCCCTTGGTTCCCTTGGACCACTCGTTGCTCCCCCAGGCCATAGACGGACGTCCATTAGGCGCTATCTCCTATTCTACCAGGCCCCTCATGCTCACCCTTTCAGGTAATCACACCGAGTCAATCTGTTTCTTTGTTCTACATGCCTTGGTGTTGGGTCGACCTTGGTTGGAGAAGCATGAGCCCGATATCTCCTGGGCCTCCGGCCGGATCCTGGGATAGAGCACTACCTGCCATGCAACCTGCCTGCGTTCCGCACTGTCCCCGCCCTGTGGTTCCCAAGCGGTGCCCTCTCCCCCAGACCTCACAGGTGTTCCCCCCGAGTATCATGATCTTGCCCCAGTGTTTAGTTAGGACAGGGCTATGTCGCTTCCCCCTCACCGGCCGTATGATTGTGCCATCAATCTCCTACCTGGGACCCCCTTCCTGAAGGGACGGCTTTACAACATCTCTCTTCCAGAGAAGGAAGCAATGCGCAACTACATTGCGGAATCCCTGCATTCAGGCATCATCAGACCCTCGTCTTCCCCCCTTGCAGCAGGCTTTTTCTTTGTGGCTAAAAAGGATGGCGGCCTGAGACCATGTATTGATTACCGTGGGCTAAACAAACTCACTTTGAAGAATAAATATCCTCTTCCCCTTATCAGCTCCACCCTCGAGCCACTTACTCATGCCAAAGTTTTCAAGAAGCTTGACCTCCGAAACGCCTACCACTTAGTCCGGATCAGGGAGGGCGACGAATGGAAAACGGCCTTCAACACCCATCTTGGCCACTTCGAGTATGCCGTTTGGCCTGTCCAATGCCCCGGCCGTTTTCCAAGCCCTTGTGAACGACGTGCTGAGAGACATGCTTAACATCTTTGCGGTGGTGTACCTGGACGACATCCTCGTCTTCTCCAAGTCTTTGGAGGAACACCACCAGCATATCCGCCTGGTTCTTCAGCGGCTGTTGGAGAATTGCCTGTACGTCAAGGCTGAAAAATGTGTGTTCCACTCTGACTCTGTTACGTACCTGGGCAATGTACTGGAGAATGGACAGACCCGGGTGGATCCTGCCAAGGTCAAGGCAGTAGAGGAATGGCCACGTCCCAACGACCGAACTCAGCTAAGGCGTTTCCTGGGGTTTGCTGGCTTCGTCTGCAGGTTCATCAAGGGTTTCAGTCAACTAGCAGCCCCTCTCAATTCCCTCACTTCCCCTTTCACTCCTTTCTCCTGGACAGCGGAGGCGGAGGCAGCTTTCTGTAAGCTTAAGAGCCTGTTCGTTTCAGCTCCTGTGCTGGTCTACCCCAACCCAACAAGGCAGTTTGTCGTCGAAGTAGATGCCTCGGATACGGGCATCGGGGCAGTTCTCTCTCAACGGTCTGAGGGGGACCAGAGAGTGCATCCTTGTGCCTACAACCCCGCTGAGTGGAACTACGACGTGGGTAATAAGGAGCTACTGGCGGTCCATGATGCACTGAAAGAGTGGAGACACTGGTTGGAGGGAGCGAAGCTGCCATTCATAGTGTGGTCAGACCACAAGAATCTGACCTACTTAAGGACAGCAAAGAGGCTTAACTCCAGATAGGCCCGCTGGGCCCTATTTTTCAGCCGGTTTGATTTTGCCCTTAGTTACCGCCCGGGTTCCAAGAACATCAGGGCTGATGCTCTCTCCCGTCAGGTCACTGGGGAACTACCTGAGGTCCAAGAGGTGCCGAACACCATCCTTTCCCCCACCCGAGTCGTGGGTGTAGTCACCTGGCCTATCGACTCCATGGTAAGGCGGGCCCAGCGAACCCAGCCTGATCCGGGCAATGGACCCCGAAACAGACTGTTCGTTCCCACCTCTGTCTGCCCACAAGTGTTGGAGTGGGGTCACTCCAGTCACATTGCCTGCCACCCAGGGGAACGCCGAACAGCAGAATTCATCAGCCGCAGATTCTGGTGGCCCTCCCTCAACAAGGATGTTAAGGAGTTTGTAGCTGCCTGCACCGTCTGCGCCCGGAGCAAGGCTTCCCATCGTCCTCCAGCGGGCCTGCTTTAACCACTCCCCGTCCCCACTCGGCCATGGTCCCACATAGGTATGGACTTTGTTACAGGGCTCTCGGTATCCCAGGGCAATAATACCATCCTGACTGTGGTTGACCGGTTCTCTAAGGCTGTCCACTTTATTCCACTCCCCAAGCTTCCTTCCGCTGTAGAGACTGCAGACCTCCTCACCCTCCATGTTGTTCGCCTGCATGGAATTCCCTCAGACATTGTGTCTGACCGTGGTCCCCAATTCGTCTCAAAGGTGTGGCAAGCCTTCTGTAAGGGAATCGGGGCCACAGTCAGCCTCTCCTCTGGCCACCATCCACAGACCAATGGGCAAACAGAGCGTGCCAACCAGACACTTGAGACGGCCCTTCGCTGTGTCACCACCAGCAACCCTTTGACCTGGTCCAGATACCTGCCCTGGGTGGAGTACTCTCTCAATGCCATGGAGAGCGCAGCAACTGGTATGTCCCCTTTCCAATGCTCACTGGGTTACCAACCCCCTCTGTTTCCCCAACAGGAGCTGGAGGTGGCAGTCCCATCCACCAGGGTCCACCTCCGCCGGTGTAGACGGGTCTGGAAGGCGGCCCGGGCTGCGCTTCTTCGTACCACCGCACAAGCCCAGCGTGGGGCCAACCAGTGGAGGGTATGCGCTCCTGTCTACCAACCTGGCCAGAAGGTTTGGCTGTTGGCCCGGGATCTGCGCCTCCAGACCTCTCAGACCTCAACCCGCAAGCTGAATCCCCGGTATGTTGGCCCCTACTCTGTGGAACGCGTCATTAGCCCTTTGGCAGTACGTCTGATTCTCCCTCCTGCTCTCAAGGTTCACCCAGTTTTCCACGTCTCTCAGCTTAAACCTGTGGCCACAAGCGCCTTGTCTCCTGTTTCAGCTCCTCCGCCTCCCGAGTCCTGGCTGATGGTGACCCTGTGTGGACAGTTCACAAGCTGCTCGCCGTCCGTCGCCGTGGTCGGGGATTCCAGTACTTAGTGGACTGGGAAGGCTATGGTCCCAAAGAACGATGCTGGGTGCACTCGTCTTACCTCGCTGACCCCTCCTTGTTGGATGCTTTCTACAGGGACAACCCAGGTGCCCCTGAGCGGTCATCCGGTGCCTCCCCTCAGGGGGGGGGGTACTGTTGGGGCTGCCCAGCAGCCAGCAGCCAGTCAGCCCAGCTCAGGTGCTGGCAATGATGACGACGAGCAGCCCAGCTGCTCCACATCGTCATCTACTCTGCCTGAGTATTAGAGGAGGCTGAGAGGGGGCGCCCGTTGCTTGAACGTCGACTATTGTGGTCAGGTTAGCTGGCTGTGTACTAGCAGCACTCGTAAATCTTCGAATAGACTGTATTGTATATCTTTGCTAATCCTGTTCTCCTCTTTGTTTGTTCCAGGCTCCCTCCGTTAAAACCAGTGTCTCCTCGCTCCATCCACACCTTCCAGGCCCCTCACCTAACCACCACGTGGACCCTCCACCCTCTCTCCTCTCCCTGGATACCCAGTCTCTCCCTCCTCGGCCCAGCTCCACTCCCACGTAAAGTTGTTTAATAAAGTTGTTAAACTTGAAGCACGGTTCTGTGTCTTTGTCTCTGGGGTACCTGGCACATTTGGCTACTGTAACTTTAGAGCCTAACATGTGCTACTGTAAGTGCAAAAAAAGGGCTCTTCTCGGTCTGACACGCTGAAAATTGACATGAGCAAGTTTTCACCCTTAATGGATTAAATTCCAGGTAAAGCCTCGTTTGCCATAAAGAGGATCCAAATTCAACCACTTCAGGCTAGAAAACTTAAGTGAAAGACCTTTTTTCAGTCAAATACAGCTTATGCTACTGTAAGTGCAATAAAAGGGACTTTCTCGGTCTGACACGCTGAAAATTGACATGAGCCAGTTTTCACCCTTAATAAATTAAATTCCAGGTAAAAACTGCTTTGCCATGAAGAAGATCCAAATTCAACCAGTTCAGGCTAGAAAACCTGTTTGAAAGACCTTTTTTCAGTGAAATGCAGCTTAGGAGACTGTACAGTGCAGAAACAGGCTCCTCTCGCTCTGACACGCTGATTTTTGACATAAGCCACTTTTCACCCTTAATGAATTAAATTCCAGGTAAAAACTCCCTTGCCATGAAGAAGATCCAAATTCAACCAGGTCAGGCTAGAAAACCTGTTTGAAAGACCCTTTTTCAGTGAAATGCAGCTTAGTGCAAAAACAGGCTGCTCTCGCTCTGAAACGCTCATTTTTCACATAAGCCACTTTTCAGCCTTAGGCGACTGTACAGTGCTAAAACAGCCTCCTATCGCTCTGAAACGCTCATTTTTCACATAAGCCACTTTTCACCCTTAATGAATGAAATTCCAGGTAAAAACTCCTTTGCCATGAAGAAGATCCAAATTCAACCAGTTCAGGCTAGTAAACCTGTTTGAAAGACCTTTTTTCAGTGAAATGCAGCTTAGTGCAAAAACAGGCTGCTCTCGCTCTGAAACGCTCATTTTTCACATAAGCCACTTTTCACCCTTAATGAATGAAATTCCAGGTAAAAACTCCTTTGCCATGAAGAAGATACAAATTCAACCAGTTCAGGCTAGTAAACCTGTTTGAAAGACCTTTTTTCAGTGAAATGCAGCTTAGTGCAAAAACAGGCTGCTCTCGCTCTGAAACGCTCATTTTTCACATAAGCCACTTTTCAGCCTTAGGCTAAAACAGCCTCCTATCGCTCTGAAACGCTCATTTTTGACATAAGCCACTTTTCAGCCTTAGGCGACTGTACAGTGCTAAAACAGCCTCCTATCGCTCTGAAACGCTCATTTTTGACATAACCCACTTTTCAGCCTTAATGAATGAAATTCCAGGTAAAAACTCCTTTGCCATGAAGAAGATCCAAATTCAACCAGTTCAGGCTAGTAAACCTGTTTGAAAGACCTTTTTTCAGTGAAATGCAGCTTAGTGCAAAAACAGGCTGCTCTCGCTCTGAAACGCTCATTTTTCACATAAGCCACTTTTCAGCCTTAGGCGACTGTACAGTGCTAAAACAGCCTCCAATCGCTCTGAAACGCTCATTTTTGACATAAGCCACTTTTCACCTTTAATGAATGAAATTCCAGGTAAAAACTCCTTTGCCATGAAGAAGATCCAAATTCAACCAGTTCAGGCTAGTAAACCTGTTTGAAAGACCTTTTTTCAGTGAAATGCAGCTTAGTGCAAAAACAGGCTGCTCTCGCTCTGAAACGCTCATTTTTCACATAAGCCACTTTTCAGCGCTAAAACAGCCTCCAATCGCTCTGAAACGCTCATTTTTGACATAAGCCACTTTTCACCTTTAATGAATGAAATTCCAGGTAAAAACTCCTTTGCCATGAAGAAGATCCAAATTCAACCAGTTCAGGCTAGTAAACCTGTTTGAAAGACCTTTTTTCAGTGAAATGCAGCTTAGTGCAAAAACAGGCTGCTCTCGCTCTGAAACGCTCATTTTTCACATAAGCCACTTTTCAGCCTTATAGGCGACTGTACAGTGCAAAAACAGGCTGCTCTCGCTCTGAAACGCTCATTTTTCACATAACCCACTTTTCGCCCTTAATGAATTAAATTCCAGGTAAAAACTCCTTTGCCATGAAGAAGATCCAAATTCAACCAGTTCAGGCTAAGTAAACCTGTTTGAAAGACCTTTTTTCAGTGAAATGCAGCTTAGTGCAAAAACAGGCTGCTCTCGCTCTGAAACGCTCATTTTTCACATAAGCCACTTTTCAGCCTTAGGCGACTGTACAGTGCTAAAACAGCCTCCAATCGCTCTGAAACGCTCATTTTTGACATAAGCCACTTTTCACCTTTAATGAATGAAATTCCAGGTAAAAACTCCTTTGCCATGAAGAAGATCCAAATTCAACCAGTTCAGGCTAGTAAACCTGTTTGAAAGACCTTTTTTCAGTGAAATGCAGCTTAGTGCAAAAACAGGCTGCTCTCGCTCTGAAACGCTCATTTTTCACATAAGCCACTTTTCAGCGCTAAAACAGCCTCCAATCGCTCTGAAACGCTCATTTTTGACATAAGCCACTTTTCACCTTTAATGAATGAAATTCCAGATAAAAACTCCTTTGCCATGAAGAAGATCCAAATTCAACCAGTTCAGGCTAGTAAACCTGTTTGAAAGACCTTTTTTCAGTGAAATGCAGCTTAGTGCAAAAACAGGCTGCTCTCGCTCTGAAACGCTCATTTTTCACAAAAGCCACTTTTCAGCCTTATAGGCGACTGTACAGTGCAAAAACAGCCTCCTCTCGCTCTGAAACGCTCATTTTTCACATAAGCCACTTTTCAGCCTTAGGCGACTGTACAGTGCTAAAACAGCCTCCTATCGCTCTGAAACGCTCATTTTTGACATAAGCCACTTTTCACCTTTAATGAATGAAATTCCAGGTAAAAACTCCTTTGCCATGAAGAAGATCCAAATTCAACCAGTTCAGGCTAGTAAACCTGTTTGAAAGACCTTTTTTCAGTGAAATGCAGCTTAGTGCAAAAACAGGCTGCTCTCTCTCTGAAACGCTCATTTTTCACAAAAGCCACTTTTCAGCCTTATAGGCGACTGTACAGTGCAAAAACAGCCTCCTCTCGCTCTGAAACGCTCATTTTTCACATAAGCCACTTTTCAGCCTTAGGCGACTGTACAGTGCTAAAACAGCCTCCTATCGCTCTGAAACGCTCATTTTTGACATAACCCACTTTTCACCCTTAATGAATGAAATTCCAGGTAAAAACTCCTTTGCCGTGAAGAAGATCCAAATTCAACCAGTTCAGGCTAGTAAACCTGTTTGAAAGACCTTTTTTCAGTGAAATGCAGCTTAGTGCAAAAACAGGCTGCTCTCGCTCTGAAACGCTCATTTTTCACATAAGCCACTTTTCAGCCTTAGGCGACTGGACAGTGCTAAAACAGCCTCCTATCGCTCTGAAAAGCTCATTTTTGACATAACCCACTTTTCAGCCTTAATGAATTAAATTCCAGGTAAAAACTCATTTGCCATGAAGAAGATCCAAATTCAACCAGTTCAGGCTAGTAAACCTGTTTGAAAGACCTTTTTTCAGTGAAATGCAGCTTAGTGCAAAAACAGGCTGCTCTCGCTCTGAAACGCTCATTTTTCACATAAGCCACTTTTCAGCGCTAAAACAGCCTCCAATCGCTCTGAAACGCTCATTTTTGACATAAGCCACTTTTCACCTTTAATGAATGAAATTCCAGGTAAAAACTCCTTTGCCATGAAGAAGATCCAAATTCAACCAGTTCAGGCTAGTAAACCTGTTTGAAAGACCTTTTTTCAGTGAAATGCAGCTTAGTGCAAAAACAGGCTGCTCTCGCTCTGAAACGCTCATTTTTCACATAAGCCACTTTTCAGCCTTAGGCGACTGGACAGTGCTAAAACAGCCTCCTATCGCTCTGAAACGCTCATTTTTGACATAACCCACTTTTCAGCCTTAATGAATTAAATTCCAGGTAAAAACTCATTTGCCATGAAGAAGATCCAAATTCAACCAGTTCAGGCTAGTAAACCTGTTTGAAAGACCTTTTTTCAGTGAAATGCAGCTTAGTGCAAAAACAGGCTGCTCTCGCTCTGAAACGCTCATTTTTCACATAAGCCACTTTTCAGCGCTAAAACAGCCTCCAATCGCTCTGAAACGCTCATTTTTGACATAAGCCACTTTTCACCTTTAATGAATGAAATTCCAGGTAAAAACTCCTTTGCCATGAATAAGATCCAAATTCAACCAGTTCAGGCTAGTAAACCTGTTTGAAAGACCTTTTTTCAGTGAAATGCAGCTTAGTGCAAAAACAGGCTGCTCTCGCTCTGAAACGCTCATTTTTCACATAAGCCACTTTTCAGCCTTAGGCGACTGTACAGTGCTAAAACAGCCTCCAATCGCTCTGAAACGCTCATTTTTGACATAAGCCACTTTTCACCTTTAATGAATGAAATTCCAGGTAAAAACTCCTTTGCCATGAAGAAGATCCAAATTCAACCAGTTCAGGCTAGTAAACCTGTTTGAAAGACCTTTTTTCAGTGAAATGCAGCTTAGTGCAAAAACAGGCTGCTCTCGCTCTGAAACGCTCATTTTTCACATAAGCCACTTTTCAGCCTTAGGCGACTGTACAGTGCTAAAACAGCCTCCAATCGCTCTGAAACGCTCATTTTTGACATAAGCCACTTTTCACCTTTAATGAATGAAATTCCAGGTAAAAACTCCTTTGCCATGAAGAAGATCCAAATTCAACCAGTTCAGGCTAGTAAACCTGTTTGAAAGACCTTTTTTCAGTGAAATGCAGCTTAGTGCAAAAACAGGCTGCTCTCGCTCTGAAACGCTCATTTTTCACATAAGCCACTTTTCAGCGCTAAAACAGCCTCCAATCGCTCTGAAACGCTCATTTTTGACATAAGCCACTTTTCACCTTTAATGAATGAAATTCCAGGTAAAAACTCCTTTGCCATGAAGAAGATCCAAATTCAACCAGTTCAGGCTAGTAAACCTGTTTGAAAGACCTTTTTTCAGTGAAATGCAGCTTAGTGCAAAATCAGGCTGCTCTCGCTCTGAAACGCTCATTTTTCACATAAGCCACTTTTCAGCGCTAAAACAGCCTCCAATCGCTCTGAAACGCTCATTTTTGACATAAGCCACTTTTCAGCCTTAAAGAATGAAATTCCAGGTAAAAACTCCTTTGCCATGAAGAAGATCCAAATTCAACCAGTTCAGGCTAGTAAACTTGTTGGAAAGACCTTTTTTCAGTGAAATGCAGCTTAGTGCAAAAACAGGCTGCTCTCGCTCTGAAACGCTCATTTTTCACATAACCCACTTTTCGCCCTTAATGAATTAAATTCCAGGTAAAAACTCCTTTGCCATGAAGAAGATCCAAATTCAACCAGTTCAGGCTAGTAAACCTGTTTGAAAGACCTTTTTTCAGTGAAATGCAGCTTAGTGCAAAAACAGGCTGCTCTCGCTCTGAAACGCTCATTTTTCACATAAGCCACTTTTCAGCCTTAGGCGACTGTACAGTGCTAAAACAGCCTCCAATCGCTCTGAAACGCTCATTTTTGACATAAGCCACTTTTCACCTTTAATGAATGAAATTCCAGGTAAAAACTCCTTTGCCATGAAGAAGATCCAAATTCAACCAGTTCAGGCTAGTAAACCTGTTTGAAAGACCTTTTTTCAGTGAAATGCAGCTTAGTGCAAAAACAGGCTGCTCTCGCTCTGAAACGCTCATTTTTCACATAAGCCACTTTTCAGCGCTAAAACAGCCTCCAATCGCTCTGAAACGCTCATTTTTGACATAAGCCACTTTTCACCTTTAATGAATGAAATTCCAGGTAAAAACTCCTTTGCCATGAAGAAGATCCAAATTCAACCAGTTCAGGCTAGTAAACCTGTTTGAAAGACCTTTTTTCAGTGAAATGCAGCTTAGTGCAAAAACAGGCTGCTCTCGCTCTGAAACGCTCATTTTTCACAAAAGCCACTTTTCAGCCTTATAGGCGACTGTACAGTGCAAAAACAGCCTCCTCTCGCTCTGAAACGCTCATTTTTCACATAAGCCACTTTTCAGCCTTAGGCGACTGTACAGTGCTAAAACAGCCTCCTATCGCTCTGAAACGCTCATTTTTGACATAACCCACTTTTCACCCTTAATGAATGAAATTCCAGGTAAAAACTCCTTTGCCGTGAAGAAGATCCAAATTCAACCAGTTCAGGCTAGTAAACCTGTTTGAAAGACCTTTTTTCAGTGAAATGCAGCTTAGTGCAAAAACAGGCTGCTCTCGCTCTGAAACGCTCATTTTTCACATAAGCCACTTTTCAGCCTTAGGCGACTGGACAGTGCTAAAACAGCCTCCTATCGCTCTGAAACGCTCATTTTTGACATAACCCACTTTTCAGCCTTAATGAATTAAATTCCAGGTAAAAACTCATTTGCCATGAAGAAGATCCAAATTCAACCAGTTCAGGCTAGTAAACCTGTTTGAAAGACCTTTTTTCAGTGAAATGCAGCTTAGTGCAAAAACAGGCTGCTCTCGCTCTGAAACGCTCATTTTTCACATAAGCCACTTTTCAGCGCTAAAACAGCCTCCAATCGCTCTGAAACGCTCATTTTTCACATAAGCCACTTTTCACCTTTAATGAATGAAATTCCAGGTAAAAACTCCTTTGCCATGAAGAAGATCCAAATTCAACCAGTTCAGGCTAGTAAACCTGTTTGAAAGACCTTTTTTCAGTGAAATGCAGCTTAGTGCAAAAACAGGCTGCTCTCGCTCTGAAACGCTCATTTTTCACATAAGCCACTTTTCAGCGCTAAAACAGCCTCCAATCGCTCTGAAACGCTCATTTTTGACATAAGCCACTTTTCACCTTTAATGAATGAAATTCCAGGTAAAAACTCCTTTGCCATGAAGAAGATCCAAATTCATCCAGTTCAGGCTAGTAAACCTGGTTGAAAGACCTTTTTTCAGTGAAATGCAGCTTAGTGCAAAAACAGGCTGCTCTCGCTCTGAAACGCTCATTTTTCACATAAGCCACTTTTCACCTTTAATGAATGAAATTCCAGGTAAAAACTCCTTTGCCATGAAGAAGATCCAAATTCAACCAGTTCAGGCTAGTAAACCTGTTTAAAAGACCTTTTTTCAGAGAAATGCAGCTTAGTGCAAAAACAGGCTGCTCTCGCTCTGAAACGCTCATTTTTCACATAACCCACTTTTCAGCCTTAATGAATTAAATTCCAGGTAAAAACTCCTTTGCCATGAAGAAGATCCAAATTCAACCAGTTCAGGCTAGTAAACCTGTTTGAAAGACCTTTTTTCAGTGAAATGCAGCTTAGTGCAAAAACAGGCTGCTCTCGCTCTGAAACGCTCATTTTTCACAAAAGCCACTTTTCAGCGCTAAAGCAGCCTCCAATCGCTCTGAAACGCTCATTTTTGACATAAGCCACTTTTCACCTTTAATGAATGAAATTCCAGGTAAAAACTCCTTTGCCATGAAGAAGATCCAAATTCAACCAGTTCAGGCTAGTAAACCTGTTTGAAAGACCTTTTTTCAGTGAAATGCAGCTTAGTGCAAAAACAGGCTGCTCTCGCTCTGAAACGCTCATTTTTCACATAAGCCACTTTTCAGCCTTATAGGCGACTGTACAGTGCAAAAACAGGCTGCTCTCGCTCTGAAACGCTCATTTTTCACATAACCCACTTTTCGCCCTTAATGAATTAAATTCCAGGTAAAAACTCCTTTGCCATGAAGAAGATCCAAATTCAACCAGTTCAGGCTAGTAAACCTGTTTGAAAGACCTTTTTTCAGTGAAATGCAGCTTAGTGCAAAAACAGGCTGCTCTCGCTCTGAAACGCTCATTTTTCACATAACCCACTTTTCGCCCTTAATGAATTAAATTCCAGGTAAAAACTCCTTTGCCATGAAGAAGATCCAAATTCAACCAGTTCAGGCTAGTAAACCTGTTTGAAAGACCTTTTTTCAGTGAAATGCAGCTTAGTGCAAAAACAGGCTGCTCTCGCTCTGAAACGCTCATTTTTCACATAAGCCACTTTTCAGCCTTAGGCGACTGTACAGTGCTAAAACAGCCTCCAATCGCTCTGAAACACTCATTTTTGACATAAGCCACTTTTCACCTTTAATGAATGAAATTCCAGGTAAAAACTCCTTTGCCATGAAGAAGATCCAAATTCAACCAGTTCAGGCTAGTAAACCTGTTTGAAAGACCTTTTTTCAGTGAAATGCAGCTTAGTGCAAAAACAGGCTGCTCTCGCTCTGAAACGCTCATTTTTCACATAAGCCACTTTTCAGCGCTAAAACAGCCTCCAATCGCTCTGAAACGCTCATTTTTGACATAAGCCACTTTTCACCTTTAATGAATGAAATTCCAGGTAAAAACTCCTTTGCCATGAAGAAGATCCAAATTCAACCAGTTCAGGCTAGTAAACCTGTTTGAAAGACCTTTTTTCAGTGAAATGCAGCTTAGTGCAAAAACAGGCTGCTCTCGCTCTGAAACGCTCATTTTTCACAAAAGCCACTTTTCAGCCTTATAGGCGACTGTACAGTGCAAAAACAGCCTCCTCTCGCTCTGAAACGCTCATTTTTCACATAAGCCACTTTTCAGCCTTAGGCGACTGTACAGTGCTAAAACAGCCTCCTATCGCTCTGAAACGCTCATTTTTGACATAACCCACTTTTCACCCTTAATGAATGAAATTCCAGGTAAAAACTCCTTTGCCGTGAAGAAGATCCAAATTCAACCAGTTCAGGCTAGTAAACCTGTTTGAAAGACCTTTTTTCAGTGAAATGCAGCTTAGTGCAAAAACAGGCTGCTCTCGCTCTGAAACGCTCATTTTTCACATAAGCCACTTTTCAGCCTTAGGCGACTGGACAGTGCTAAAACAGCCTCCTATCGCTCTGAAACGCTCATTTTTGACATAACCCACTTTTCAGCCTTAATGAATTAAATTCCAGGTAAAAACTCATTTGCCATGAAGAAGATCCAAATTCAACCAGTTCAGGCTAGTAAACCTGTTTGAAAGACCTTTTTTCAGTGAAATGCAGCTTAGTGCAAAAACAGGCTGCTCTCGCTCTGAAACGCTCATTTTTCACATAAGCCACTTTTCAGCGCTAAAACAGCCTCCAATCGCTCTGAAACGCTCATTTTTGACATAAGCCACTTTTCACCTTTAATGAATGAAATTCCAGGTAAAAACTCCTTTGCCATGAAGAAGATCCAAATTCATCCAGTTCAGGCTAGTAAACCTGGTTGAAAGACCTTTTTTCAGTGAAATGCAGCTTAGTGCAAAAACAGGCTGCTCTCGCTCTGAAACGCTCATTTTTCACATAAGCCACTTTTCACCTTTAATGAATGAAATTCCAGGTAAAAACTCCTTTGCCATGAAGAAGATCCAAATTCAACCAGTTCAGGCTAGTAAACCTGTTTAAAAGACCTTTTTTCAGAGAAATGCAGCTTAGTGCAAAAACAGGCTGCTCTCGCTCTGAAACGCTCATTTTTCACATAACCCACTTTTCAGCCTTAATGAATTAAATTCCAGGTAAAAACTCCTTTGCCATGAAGAAGATCCAAATTCAACCAGTTCAGGCTAGTAAACCTGTTTGAAAGACCTTTTTTCAGTGAAATGCAGCTTAGTGCAAAAACAGGCTGCTCTCGCTCTGAAACGCTCATTTTTCACAAAAGCCACTTTTCAGCGCTAAAGCAGCCTCCAATCGCTCTGAAACGCTCATTTTTGACATAAGCCACTTTTCACCTTTAATGAATGAAATTCCAGGTAAAAACTCCTTTGCCATGAAGAAGATCCAAATTCAACCAGTTCAGGCTAGTAAACCTGTTTGAAAGACCTTTTTTCAGTGAAATGCAGCTTAGTGCAAAAACAGGCTGCTCTCGCTCTGAAACGCTCATTTTTCACATAAGCCACTTTTCAGCCTTATAGGCGACTGTACAGTGCAAAAACAGCCTCCAATCGCTCTGAAACGCTAATTTTTGACATAAGCCACTTTTCACCTTTAATGAATGAAATTCCAGGTAAAAACTCCTTTGCCATGAAGAAGATCCACATTCAACCAGTTCAGGCTAGTAAACCTGTTTGAAAGACCTTTTTTCAGTGAAATGCAGCTTAGTGCAAAAACAGGCTGCTCTCGCTCTGAAACGCTCATTTTTCACATAAGCCACTTTTCAGCCTTAGGCGACTGTACAGTGCTAAAACAGCCTCCAATCGCTCTGAAACGCTCATTTTTGACATAAGCCACTTTTCACCTCTAATGAATGAAATTCCAGGTAAAAACTCCTTTGCCATGAAGAAGATCCAAATTCAACCAGTTCAGGCTAGTAAACCTGTTTGAAAGACCTTTTTTCAGTGAAATGCAGCTTAGTGCAAAAACAGGCTGCTCTCGCTCTGAAACGCTCATTTTTCACATAAGCCACTTTTCAGCGCTAAAACAGCCTCCAATCGCTCTGAAACGCTCATTTTTCACATAAGCCACTTTTCACCTTTAATGAATGAAATTCCAGGTAAAAACTCCTTTGCCATGAAGAAGATCCAAATTCAACCAGTTCAGGCTAGTAAACCTGTTTGAAAGACCTTTTTTCAGTGAAATGCAGCTTAGTGCAAAAACAGGCTGCTCTCGCTCTGAAACGCTCATTTTTCACATAAGCCACTTTTCAGCGCTAAAACAGCCTCCAATCGCTCTGAAACGCTCATTTTTGACATAAGCCACTTTTCACCTTTAATGAATGAAATTCCAGGTAAAAACTCCTTTGCCATGAAGAAGATCCAAATTCATCCAGTTCAGGCTAGTAAACCTGGTTGAAAGACCTTTTTTCAGTGAAATGCAGCTTAGTGCAAAAACAGGCTGCTCTCGCTCTGAAACGCTCATTTTTCACATAAGCCACTTTTCACCTTTAATGAATGAAATTCCAGGTAAAAACTCCTTTGCCATGAAGAAGATCCAAATTCAACCAGTTCAGGCTAGTAAACCTGTTTGAAAGACCTTTTTTCAGTGAAATGCAGCTTAGTGCAAAAACAGGCTGCTCTCGCTCTGAAACGCTCATTTTTCACAAAAGCCACTTTTCAGCGCTAAAGCAGCCTCCAATCGCTCTGAAACGCTCATTTTTGACATAAGCCACTTTTCACCTTTAATGAATGAAATTCCAGGTAAAAACTCCTTTGCCATGAAGAAGATCCAAATTCAACCAGTTCAGGCTAGTAAACCTGTTTGAAAGACCTTTTTTCAGTGAAATGCAGCTTAGTGCCAAAACAGGCTGCTCTCGCTCTGAAACGCTCATTTTTCACATAAGCCACTTTTCAGCCTTATAGGCGACTGTACAGTGCAAAAACAGGCTGCTCTCGCTCTGAAACGCTCATTTTTCACATAACCCACTTTTCGCCCTTAATGAATTAAATTCCAGGTAAAAACTCCTTTGCCATGAAGAAGATCCAAATTCAACCAGTTCAGGCTAGTAAACCTGTTTGAAAGACCTTTTTTCAGTGAAATGCAGCTTAGTGCAAAAACAGGCTGCTCTCGCTCTGAAACGCTCATTTTTCACATAAGCCACTTTTCAGCCTTAGGCGACTGTACAGTGCTAAAACAGCCTCCAATCGCTCTGAAACGCTCATTTTTGACATAAGCCACTTTTCACCTTTAATGAATGAAATTCCAGGTAAAAACTCCTTTGCCATGAAGAAGATCCAAATTCAACCAGTTCAGGCTAGTAAACCTGTTTGAAAGACCTTTTTTCAGTGAAATGCAGCTTAGTGCAAAAACAGGCTGCTCTCGCTCTGAAACGCTCATTTTTCACATAAGCCACTTTTCAGCGCTAAAACAGCCTCCAATCGCTCTGAAACGCTCATTTTTGACATAAGCCACTTTTCACCTTTAATGAATGAAATTCCAGGTAAAAACTCCTTTGCCATGAAGAAGATCCAAATTCAACCAGTTCAGGCTAGTAAACCTGTTTGAAAGACCTTTTTTCAGTGAAATGCAGCTTAGTGCAAAAACAGGCTGCTCTCGCTCTGAAACGCTCATTTTTCACATAAGCCACTTTTCAGCCTTATAGGCGACTGTACAGTGCAAAAACAGCCTCCTCTCGCTCTGAAACGCTCATTTTTCACATAAGCCACTTTTCAGCCTTAGGCGACTGTACAGTGCTAAAACAGCCTCCTATCGCTCTGAAACGCTCATTTTTGACATAACCCACTTTTCACCCTTAATGAATGAAATTCCAGGTAAAAACTCCTTTGCCGTGAAGAAGATCCAAATTCAACCAGTTCAGGCTAGTAAACCTGTTTGAAAGACCTTTTTTCAGTGAAATGCAGCTTAGTGCAAAAACAGGCTGCTCTCGCTCTGAAACGCTCATTTTTCACATAAGCCACTTTTCAGCCTTAGGCGACTGGACAGTGCTAAAACAGCCTCCTATCGCTCTGAAACGCTCATTTTTGACATAACCCACTTTTCAGCCTTAATGAATGAAATTCCAGGTAAAAACTCCTTTGCCATGAAGAAGATCCAAATTCAACCAGTTCAGGCTAGTAAACCTGTTTGAAAGACCTTTTTTCAGTGAAATGCAGCTTAGTGCAAAAACAGGCTGCTCTCGCTCTGAAACGCTCATTTTTCACATAAGCCACTTTTCAGCGCTAAAACAGCCTCCAATCGCTCTGAAACGCTCATTTTTGACATAAGCCACTTTTCACCTTTAATGAATGAAATTCCAGGTAAAAACTCCTTTGCCATGAAGAAGATCCAAATTCATCCAGTTCAGGCTAGTAAACCTGGTTGAAAGACCTTTTTTCAGTGAAATGCAGCTTAGTGCAAAAACAGGCTGCTCTCGCTCTGAAACGCTCATTTTTCACAAAAGCCACTTTTCAGCGCTAAAGCAGCCTCCAATCGCTCTGAAACGCTCATTTTTGACATAAGCCACTTTTCACCTTTAATGAATGAAATTCCAGGTAAAAACTCCTTTGCCATGAAGAAGATCCAAATTCAACCAGTTCAGGCTAGTAAACCTGTTTGAAAGACCTTTTTTCAGTGAAATGCAGCTTAGTGCAAAAACAGGCTGCTCTCGCTCTGAAACGCTCATTTTTCACATAAGCCACTTTTCAGCCTTATAGGCGACTGTACAGTGCAAAAACAGCCTCCAATCGCTCTGAAACGCTCATTTTTGACATAAGCCACTTTTCACCTTTAATGAATGAAATTCCAGGTAAAAACTCCTTTGCCATGAAGAAGATCCAAATTCAACCAGTTCAGGCTAGTAAACCTGTTTGAAAGACCTTTTTTCAGTGAAATGCAGCTTAGTGCAAAAACAGGCTGCTCTCGCTCTGAAACGCTCATTTTTCACATAAGCCACTTTTCAGCCTTAGGCGACTGTACAGTGCTAAAACAGCCTCCAATCGCTCTGAAACGCTCATTTTTGACATAAGCCACTTTTCACCTTTAATGAATGAAATTCCAGGTAAAAACTCCTTTGCCATGAAGAAGATCCAAATTCAACCAGTTCAGGCTAGTAAACCTGTTTGAAAGACCTTTTTTCAGTGAAATGCAGCTTAGTGCAAAAACAGGCTGCTCTCGCTCTGAAACGCTCATTTTTCACATAAGCCACTTTTCAGCCTTATAGGCGACTGTACAGTGCAAAAACAGCCTCCAATCGCTCTGAAACGCTCATTTTTGACATAAGCCACTTTTCACCTTTAATGAATGAAATTCCAGGTAAAAACTCCTTTGCCATGAAGAAGATCCAAATTCAACCAGTTCAGGCTAGTAAACCTGTTTGAAAGACCTTTTTTCAGTGAAATGCAGCTTAGTGCAAAAACAGGCTGCTCTCGCTCTGAAACGCTCATTTTTCACATAAGCCACTTTTCAGCCTTATAGGCGACTGTACAGTGCAAAAACAGCCTCCTCTCGCTCTGAAACGCTCATTTTTCACATAAGCCACTTTTCAGCCTTAGGCGACTGTACAGTGCTAAAACAGCCTCCTATCGCTCTGAAACGCTCATTTTTGACATAAGCCACTTTTCAGCCTTAAAGAATGAAATTCCAGGTAAAAACTCCTTTGCCATGAAGAAGATCCAAATTCAACCAGTTCAGGCTAGTAAACCTGTTTGAAAGACCTTTTTTCAGTGAAATGCAGCTTAGTGCAAAAACAGGCTGCTCTCGCTCTGAAACGCTCATTTTTCACAAAAGCCACTTTTCAGCCTTATAGGCGACTGTACAGTGCAAAAACAGGCTGCTCTCGCTCTGAAACGCTCATTTTTCACATAAGCCACTTTTCAGCGCTAAAACAGCCTCCAATCGCTCTGAAACGCTCATTTTTCACATAACCCACTTTTCGCCCTTAATGAATTAAATTCCAGGTAAAAACTCCTTTGCCATGAAGAAGATCCAAATTCAACCAGTTCAGGCTAGTAAACCTGTTTGAAAGACCTTTTTTCAGTGAAATGCAGCTTAGTGCAAAAACAGGCTGCTCTCGCTCTGAAACGCTCATTTTTCACATAAGCCACTTTTCAGCGCTAAAACAGCCTCCAATCGCTCTGAAACGCTCATTTTTGACATAAGCCACTTTTCACCTTTAATGAATGAAATTCCAGGTAAAAACTCCTTTGCCATGAAGAAGATCCAAATTCAACCAGTTCAGGCTAGTAAACCTGTTTGAAAGACCTTTTTTCAGTGAAATGCAGCTTAGTGCAAAAACAGGCTGCTCTCGCTCTGAAACGCTCATTTTTCACAAAAGCCACTTTTCAGCGCTAAAACAGCCTCCAATCGCTCTGAAACGCTCATTTTTGACATAAGCCACTTTTCACCTTTAATGAATGAAATTCCAGGTAAAAACTCCTTTGCCATGAAGAAGATCCAAATTCAACCAGTTCAGGCTAGTAAACCTGTTTGAAAGACCTTTTTTCAGTGAAATGCAGCTTAGTGCAAAATCAGGCTGCTCTCGCTCTGAAACGCTCATTTTTCACATAAGCCACTTTTCAGCGCTAAAACAGCCTCCAATCGCTCTGAAACGCTCATTTTTGACATAAGCCACTTTTCAGCCTTAAAGAATGAAATTCCAGGTAAAAACTCCTTTGCCATGAAGAAGATCCAAATTCAACCAGTTCAGGCTAGTAAACCTGTTTGAAAGACCTTTTTTCAGTGAAATGCAGCTTAGTGCAAAAACAGGCTGCTCTCGCTCTGAAACGCTCATTTTTCACATAAGCCACTTTTCAGCCTTATAGGCGACTGTACAGTGCAAAAACAGGCTGCTCTCGCTCTGAAACGCTCATTTTTCACATAACCCACTTTTCGCCCTTAATGAATTAAATTCCAGGTAAAAACTCCTTTGCCATGAAGAAGATCCAAATTCAACCAGTTCAGGCTAGTAAACCTGTTTGAAAGACCTTTTTTCAGTGAAATGCAGCTTAGTGCAAAAACAGGCTGCTCTCGCTCTGAAACGCTCATTTTTCACATAAGCCACTTTTCAGCCTTAGGCGACTGTACAGTGCTAAAACAGCCTCCAATCGCTCTGAAACGCTCATTTTTGACATAAGCCACTTTTCACCTTTAATGAGTGAAATTCCAGGTAAAAACTCCTTTGCCATGAAGAAGATCCAAATTCAACCAGTTCAGGCTAGTAAACCTGTTTGAAAGACCTTTTTTCAGTGAAATGCAGCTTAGTGCAAAAACAGGCTGCTCTCGCTCTGAAACGCTCATTTTTCACATAAGCCACTTTTCAGCGCTAAAACAGCCTCCAATCGCTCTGAAACGCTCATTTTTGACATAAGCCACTTTTCACCTTTAATGAATGAAATTCCAGGTAAAAACTCCTTTGCCATGAAGAAGATCCAAATTCAACCAGTTCAGGCTAGTAAACCTGTTTGAAAGACCTTTTTTCAGTGAAATGCAGCTTAGTGCAAAAACAGGCTGCTCTCGCTCTGAAACGCTCATTTTTCACAAAAGCCACTTTTCAGCCTTATAGGCGACTGTACAGTGCAAAAACAGCCTCCTCTCGCTCTGAAACGCTCATTTTTCACATAAGCCACTTTTCAGCCTTAGGCGACTGTACAGTGCTAAAACAGCCTCCTATCGCTCTGAAACGCTCATGTTTGACATAAGCCACTTTTCACCCTTAATGAATGAAATTCCAGGTAAAAACTCCTTTGCCGTGAAGAAGATCCAAATTCAACCAGTTCAGGCTAGTAAACCTGTTTGAAAGACCTTTTTTCAGTGAAATGCAGCTTAGTGCAAAAACAGGCTGCTCTCGCTCTGAAACGCTCATTTTTCACATAAGCCACTTTTCAGCCTTAGGCGACTGGACAGTGCTAAAACAGCCTCCTATCGCTCTGAAACGCTCATTTTTGACATAACCCACTTTTCAGCCTTAATGAATTAAATTCCAGGTAAAAACTCATTTGCCATGAAGAAGATCCAAATTCAACCAGTTCAGGCTAGTAAACCTGTTTGAAAGACCTTTTTTCAGTGAAATGCAGCTTAGTGCAAAAACAGGCTGCTCTCGCTCTGAAACGCTCATTTTTCACATAAGCCACTTTTCAGCGCTAAAACAGCCTCCAATCGCTCTGAAACGCTCATTTTTGACATAAGCCACTTTTCACCTTTAATGAATGAAATTCCAGGTAAAAACTCCTTTGCCATGAAGAAGATCCAAATTCAACCAGTTCAGGCTAGTAAACCTGTTTGAAAGACCTTTTTTCAGTGAAATGCAGCTTAGTGCAAAAACAGGCTGCTCTCGCTCTGAAACGCTCATTTTTCACATAAGCCACTTTTCAGCCTTATAGGCGACTGTACAGTGCAAAAACAGCCTCCAATCGCTCTGAAACGCTCATTTTTGACATAAGCCACTTTTCACCTTTAATGAATGAAATTCCAGGTAAAAACTCCTTTGCCATGAAGAAGATCCAAATTCAACCAGTTCAGGCTAGTAAACCTGTTTGAAAGACCTTTTTTCAGTGAAATGCAGCTTAGTGCAAAAACAGGCTGCTCTCGCTCTGAAACGCTCATTTTTCACATAAGCCACTTTTCAGCCTTAGGCGACTGTACAGTGCTAAAACAGCCTCCAATCGCTCTGAAACGCTCATTTTTGACATAAGCCACTTTTCACCTTTAATGAATGAAATTCCAGGTAAAAACTCCTTTGCCATGAAGAAGATCCAAATTCAACCAGTTCAGGCTAGTAAACCTGTTTGAAAGACCTTTTTTCAGTGAAATGCAGCTTAGTGCAAAAACAGGCTGCTCTCGCTCTGAAACGCTCATTTTTCACATAAGCCACTTTTCAGCGCTAAAACAGCCTCCAATCGCTCTGAAACGCTCATTTTTGACATAAGCCACTTTTCACCTTTAATGAATGAAATTCCAGGTAAAAACTCCTTTGCCATGAAGAAGATCCAAATTCAACCAGTTCAGGCTAGTAAACCTGTTTGAAAGACCTTTTTTCAGTGAAATGCAGCTTAGTGCAAAATCAGGCTGCTCTCGCTCTGAAACGCTCATTTTTCACATAAGCCACTTTTCAGCGCTAAAACAGCCTCCAATCGCTCTGAAACGCTCATTTTTGACATAAGCCACTTTTCAGCCTTAAAGAATGAAATTCCAGGTAAAAACTCCTTTGCCATGAAGAAGATCCAAATTCAACCAGTTCAGGCTAGTAAACCTGTTTGAAAGACCTTTTTTCAGTGAAATGCAGCTTAGTGCAAAAACAGGCTGCTCTCGCTCTGAAACGCTCATTTTTCACATAAGCCACTTTTCAGCCTTAGGCGACTGTACAGTGCTAAAACAGCCTCCAATCGCTCTGAAACGCTCATTTTTGACATAAGCCACTTTTCACCTTTAATGAATGAAATTCCAGGTAAAAACTCCTTTGCCATGAAGAAGATCCAAATTCAACCAGTTCAGGCTAGTAAACCTGTTTGAAAGACCTTTTTTCAGTGAAATGCAGCTTAGTGCAAAAACAGGCTGCTCTCGCTCTGAAACGCTCATTTTTCACATAAGCCACTTTTCAGCGCTAAAACAGCCTCCAATCGCTCTGAAACGCTCATTTTTGACATAAGCCACTTTTCACCTTTAATGAATGAAATTCCAGGTAAAAACTCCTTTGCCATGAAGAAGATCCAAATTCAACCAGTTCAGGCTAGTAAACCTGTTTGAAAGACCTTTTTTCAGTGAAATGCAGCTTAGTGCAAAAACAGGCTGCTCTCGCTCTGAAACGCTCATTTTTCACAAAAGCCACTTTTCAGCCTTATAGGCGACTGTACAGTGCAAAAACAGCCTCCTCTCGCTCTGAAACGCTCATTTTTCACATAAGCCACTTTTCAGCCTTAGGCGACTGTACAGTGCTAAAACAGCCTCCTATCGCTCTGAAACGCTCATTTTTGACATAACCCACTTTTCACCCTTAATGAATGAAATTCCAGGTAAAAACTCCTTTGCCGTGAAGAAGATCCAAATTCAACCAGTTCAGGCTAGTAAACCTGTTTGAAAGACCTTTTTTCAGTGAAATGCAGCTTAGTGCAAAAACAGGCTGCTCTCGCTCTGAAACGCTCATTTTTCACATAAGCCACTTTTCAGCCTTAGGCGACTGGACAGTGCTAAAACAGCCTCCTATCGCTCTGAAACGCTCATTTTTGACATAACCCACTTTTCAGCCTTAATGAATTAAATTCCAGGTAAAAACTCATTTGCCATGAAGAAGATCCAAATTCAACCAGTTCAGGCTAGTAAACCTGTTTGAAAGACCTTTTTTCAGTGAAATGCAGCTTAGTGCAAAAACAGGCTGCTCTCGCTCTGAAACGCTCATTTTTCACATAAGCCACTTTTCAGCGCTAAAACAGCCTCCAATCGCTCTGAAACGCTCATTTTTCACATAAGCCACTTTTCACCTTTAATGAATGAAATTCCAGGTAAAAACTCCTTTGCCATGAAGAAGATCCAAATTCAACCAGTTCAGGCTAGTAAACCTGTTTGAAAGACCTTTTTTCAGTGAAATGCAGCTTAGTGCAAAAACAGGCTGCTCTCGCTCTGAAACGCTCATTTTTCACATAAGCCACTTTTCAGCGCTAAAACAGCCTCCAATCGCTCTGAAACGCTCATTTTTGACATAAGCCACTTTTCACCTTTAATGAATGAAATTCCAGGTAAAAACTCCTTTGCCATGAAGAAGATCCAAATTCAACCAGTTCAGGCTAGTAAACCTGTTTGAAAGACCTTTTTTCAGTGAAATGCAGCTTAGTGCAAAAACAGGCTGCTCTCGCTCTGAAACGCTCATTTTTCACATAAGCCACTTTTCAGCCTTAGGCGACTGGACAGTGCTAAAACAGCCTCCTATCGCTCTGAAACGCTCATTTTTGACATAACCCACTTTTCAGCCTTAATGAATGAAATTCCAGGTAAAAACTCCTTTGCCATGAAGAAGATCCAAATTCAACCAGTTCAGGCTAGTAAACCTGTTTGAAAGACCTTTTTTCAGTGAAATGCAGCTTAGTGCAAAAACAGGCTGCTCTCGCTCTGAAACGCTCATTTTTCACATAAGCCACTTTTCAGCGCTAAAACAGCCTCCAATCGCTCTGAAACGCTCATTTTTGACATAAGCCACTTTTCACCTTTAATGAATGAAATTCCAGGTAAAAACTCCTTTGCCATGAAGAAGATCCAAATTCAACCAGTTCAGGCTAGTAAACCTGTTTGAAAGACCTTTTTTCAGTGAAATGCAGCTTAGTGCAAAAACAGGCTGCTCTCGCTCTGAAACGCTCATTTTTCACATAAGCCACTTTTCAGCCTTAGGCGACTGGACAGTGCTAAAACAGCCTCCTATCGCTCTGAAACGCTCATTTTTGACATAACCCACTTTTCAGCCTTAATGAATTAAATTCCAGGTAAAAACTCATTTGCCATGAAGAAGATCCAAATTCAACCAGTTCAGGCTAGTAAACCTGTTTGAAAGACCTTTTTTCAGTGAAATGCAGCTTAGTGCAAAAACAGGCTGCTCTCGCTCTGAAACGCTCATTTTTCACATAAGCCACTTTTCAGCGCTAAAACAGCCTCCAATCGCTCTGAAACGCTCATTTTTCACATAAGCCACTTTTCACCTTTAATGAATGAAATTCCAGGTAAAAACTCCTTTGCCATGAAGAAGATCCAAATTCAACCAGTTCAGGCTAGTAAACCTGTTTGAAAGACCTTTTTTCAGTGAAATGCAGCTTAGTGCAAAAACAGGCTGCTCTCGCTCTGAAACGCTCATTTTTCACATAAGCCACTTTTCAGCCTTATAGGCGACTGTACAGTGCAAAAACAGCCTCCAATCGCTCTGAAACGCTCATTTTTGACATAAGCCACTTTTCACCTTTAATGAATGAAATTCCAGGTAAAAACTCCTTTGCCATGAAGAAGATCCAAATTCAACCAGTTCAGGCTAGTAAACCTGTTTGAAAGACCTTTTTTCAGTGAAATGCAGCTTAGTGCAAAAACAGGCTGCTCTCGCTCTGAAACGCTCATTTTTCACATAAGCCACTTTTCAGCCTTAGGCGACTGTACAGTGCTAAAACAGCCTCCAATCGCTCTGAAACGCTCATTTTTGACATAAGCCACTTTTCACCTTTAATGAATGAAATTCCAGGTAAAAACTCCTTTGCCATGAAGAAGATCCAAATTCAACCAGTTCAGGCTAGTAAACCTGTTTGAAAGACCTTTTTTCAGTGAAATGCAGCTTAGTGCAAAAACAGGCTGCTCTCGCTCTGAAACGCTCATTTTTCACATAAGCCACTTTTCAGCCTTAGGCGACTGTACAGTGCTAAAACAGCCTCCAATCGCTCTGAAACGCTCATTTTTGACATAAGCCACTTTTCACCTTTAATGAATGAAATTCCAGGTAAAAACTCCTTTGCCATGAAGAAGATCCAAATTCAACCAGTTCAGGCTAGTAAACCTGTTTGAAAGACCTTTTTTCAGTGAAATGCAGCTTAGTGCAAAATCAGGCTGCTCTCGCTCTGAAACGCTCATTTTTCACATAAGCCACTTTTCAGCGCTAAAACAGCCTCCAATCGCTCTGAAACGCTCATTTTTGACATAAGCCACTTTTCAGCCTTAAAGAATGAAATTCCAGGTAAAAACTCCTTTGCCATGAAGAAGATCCAAATTCAACCAGTTCAGGCTAGTAAACCTGTTTGAAAGACCTTTTTTCAGTGAAATGCAGCTTAGTGCAAAAACAGGCTGCTCTCGCTCTGAAACGCTCATTTTTCACATAAGCCACTTTTCAGCCTTAGGCGACTGTACAGTGCTAAAACAGCCTCCAATCGCTCTGAAACGCTCATTTTTGACATAAGCCACTTTTCACCTTTAATGAATGAAATTCCAGGTAAAAACTCCTTTGCCATGAAGAAGATCCAAATTCAACCAGTTCAGGCTAGTAAACCTGTTTGAAAGACCTTTTTTCAGTGAAATGCAGCTTAGTGCAAAAACAGGCTGCTCTCGCTCTGAAACGCTCATTTTTCACATAAGCCACTTTTCAGCGCTAAAACAGCCTCCAATCGCTCTGAAACGCTCATTTTTGACATAAGCCACTTTTCAGCCTTAAAGAATGAAATTCCAGGTAAAAACTCCTTTGCCATGAAGAAGATCCAAATTCAACCAGTTCAGGCTAGTAAACTTGTTGGAAAGACCTTTTTTCAGTGAAATGCAGCTTAGTGCAAAAACAGGCTGCTCTCGCTCTGAAACGCTCATTTTTCACATAAGCCACTTTTCAGCCTTATAGGCGACTGTACAGTGCAAAAACAGGCTGCTCTCGCTCTGAAACGCTCATTTTTCACATAACCCACTTTTCGCCCTTAATGAATTAAATTCCAGGTAAAAACTCCTTTGCCATGAAGAAGATCCAAATTCAACCAGTTCAGGCTAGTAAACCTGTTTGAAAGACCTTTTTTCAGTGAAATGCAGCTTAGTGCAAAAACAGGCTGCTCTCGCTCTGAAACGCTCATTTTTCACATAAGCCACTTTTCAGCCTTAGGCGACTGGACAGTGCTAAAACAGCCTCCTATCGCTCTGAAACGCTCATTTTTGACATAACCCACTTTTCAGCCTTAATGAATGAAATTCCAGGTAAAAACTCCTTTGCCATGAAGAAGATCCAAATTCAACCAGTTCAGGCTAGTAAACCTGTTTGAAAGACCTTTTTTCAGTGAAATGCAGCTTAGTGCAAAAACAGGCTGCTCTCGCTCTGAAACGCTCATTTTTCACATAAGCCACTTTTCAGCGCTAAAACAGCCTCCAATCGCTCTGAAACGCTCATTTTTGACATAAGCCACTTTTCACCTTTAATGAATGAAATTCCAGGTAAAAACTCCTTTGCCATGAAGAAGATCCAAATTCAACCAGTTCAGGCTAGTAAACCTGTTTGAAAGACCTTTTTTCAGTGAAATGCAGCTTAGTGCAAAAACAGGCTGCTCTCGCTCTGAAACGCTCATTTTTCACATAAGCCACTTTTCAGCCTTAGGCGACTGGACAGTGCTAAAACAGCCTCCTATCGCTCTGAAACGCTCATTTTTGACATAACCCACTTTTCAGCCTTAATGAATTAAATTCCAGGTAAAAACTCATTTGCCATGAAGAAGATCCAAATTCAACCAGTTCAGGCTAGTAAACCTGTTTGAAAGACCTTTTTTCAGTGAAATGCAGCTTAGTGCAAAAACAGGCTGCTCTCGCTCTGAAACGCTCATTTTTCACATAAGCCACTTTTCAGCGCTAAAACAGCCTCCAATCGCTCTGAAACGCTCATTTTTCACATAAGCCACTTTTCACCTTTAATGAATGAAATTCCAGGTAAAAACTCCTTTGCCATGAAGAAGATCCAAATTCAACCAGTTCAGGCTAGTAAACCTGTTTGAAAGACCTTTTTTCAGTGAAATGCAGCTTAGTGCAAAAACAGGCTGCTCTCGCTCTGAAACGCTCATTTTTCACATAAGCCACTTTTCAGCCTTATAGGCGACTGTACAGTGCAAAAACAGCCTCCAATCGCTCTGAAACGCTCATTTTTGACATAAGCCACTTTTCACCTTTAATGAATGAAATTCCAGGTAAAAACTCCTTTGCCATGAAGAAGATCCAAATTCAACCAGTTCAGGCTAGTAAACCTGTTCGAAAGACCTTTTTTCAGTGAAATGCAGCTTAGTGCAAAAACAGGCTGCTCTCGCTCTGAAACGCTCATTTTTCACATAAGCCACTTTTCAGCCTTAGGCGACTGTACAGTGCTAAAACAGCCTCCAATCGCTCTGAAACGCTCATTTTTGACATAAGCCACTTTTCACCTTTAATGAATGAAATTCCAGGTAAAAACTCCTTTGCCATGAAGAAGATCCAAATTCAACCAGTTCAGGCTAGTAAACCTGTTTGAAAGACCTTTTTTCAGTGAAATGCAGCTTAGTGCAAAAACAGGCTGCTCTCGCTCTGAAACGCTCATTTTTCACATAAGCCACTTTTCAGCCTTAGGCGACTGTACAGTGCTAAAACAGCCTCCAATCGCTCTGAAACGCTCATTTTTGACATAAGCCACTTTTCACCTTTAATGAATGAAATTCCAGGTAAAAACTCCTTTGCCATGAAGAAGATCCAAATTCAACCAGTTCAGGCTAGTAAACCTGTTTGAAAGACCTTTTTTCAGTGAAATGCAGCTTAGTGCAAAATCAGGCTGCTCTCGCTCTGAAACGCTCATTTTTCACATAAGCCACTTTTCAGCGCTAAAACAGCCTCCAATCGCTCTGAAACGCTCATTTTTGACATAAGCCACTTTTCAGCCTTAAAGAATGAAATTCCAGGTAAAAACTCCTTTGCCATGAAGAAGATCCAAATTCAACCAGTTCAGGCTAGTAAACCTGTTTGAAAGACCTTTTTTCAGTGAAATGCAGCTTAGTGCAAAAACAGGCTGCTCTCGCTCTGAAACGCTCATTTTTCACAAAAGCCACTTTTCAGCCTTATAGGCGACTGTACAGTGCAAAAACAGGCTGCTCTCGCTCTGAAACGCTCATTTTTCACATAAGCCACTTTTCAGCGCTAAAACAGCCTCCAATCGCTCTGAAACGCTCATTTTTGACATAAGCCACTTTTCAGCCTTAATGAATGAAATTCCAGGTAAAAACTCCTTTGCCATGAAGAAGATCCAAATTCAACCAGTTCAGGCTAGTAAACCTGTTTGAAAGACCTTTTTTCAGTGAAATGCAGCTTAGTGCAAAAACAGGCTGCTCTCGCTCTGAAACGCTCATTTTTCACATAAGCCACTTTTCAGCCTTATAGGCGACTGTACAGTGCAAAAACAGCCTCCAATCGCTCTGAAACGCTCATTTTTGACATAAGCCACTTTTCACCTTTAATGAATGAAATTCCAGGTAAAAACTCCTTTGCCATGAAGAAGATCCAAATTCAACCAGTTCAGGCTAGTAAACCTGTTCGAAAGACCTTTTTTCAGTGAAATGCAGCTTAGTGCAAAAACAGGCTGCTCTCGCTCTGAAACGCTCATTTTTCACATAAGCCACTTTTCAGCCTTAGGCGACTGTACAGTGCTAAAACAGCCTCCAATCGCTCTGAAACGCTCATTTTTGACATAAGCCACTTTTCACCTTTAATGAATGAAATTCCAGGTAAAAACTCCTTTGCCATGAAGAAGATCCAAATTCAACCAGTTCAGGCTAGTAAACCTGTTTGAAAGACCTTTTTTCAGTGAAATGCAGCTTAGTGCAAAAACAGGCTGCTCTCGCTCTGAAACGCTCATTTTTCACATAAGCCACTTTTCAGCGCTAAAACAGCCTCCAATCGCTCTGAAACGCTCATTTTTGACATAAGCCACTTTTCACCTTTAATGAATGAAATTCCAGGTAAAAACTCCTTTGCCATGAAGAAGATCCAAATTCAACCAGTTCAGGCTAGTAAACCTGTTTGAAAGACCTTTTTTCAGTGAAATGCAGCTTAGTGCAAAAACAGGCTGCTCTCGCTCTGAAACGCTCATTTTTCACATAAGCCACTTTTCAGCGCTAAAACAGCCTCCAATCGCTCTGAAACGCTCATTTTTGACATAAGCCACTTTTCACCTTTAATGAATGAAATTCCAGGTAAAAACTCCTTTGCCATGAAGAAGATCCAAATTCAACCAGTTCAGGCTAGTAAACCTGTTTGAAAGACCTTTTTTCAGTGAAATGCAGCTTAGTGCAAAAACAGGCTGCTCTCGCTCTGAAACGCTCATTTTTCACATAAGCCACTTTTCAGCCTTAGGCGACTGGACAGTGCTAAAACAGCCTCCTATCGCTCTGAAACGCTCATTTTTGACATAACCCACTTTTCAGCCTTAATGAATTAAATTCCAGGTAAAAACTCATTTGCCATGAAGAAGATCCAAATTCAACCAGTTCAGGCTAGTAAACCTGTTTGAAAGACCTTTTTTCAGTGAAATGCAGCTTAGTGCAAAAACAGGCTGCTCTCGCTCTGAAACGCTCATTTTTCACATAAGCCACTTTTCAGCGCTAAAACAGCCTCCAATCGCTCTGAAACGCTCATTTTTCACATAAGCCACTTTTCACCTTTAATGAATGAAATTCCAGGTAAAAACTCCTTTGCCATGAAGAAGATCCAAATTCAACCAGTTCAGGCTAGTAAACCTGTTTGAAAGACCTTTTTTCAGTGAAATGCAGCTTAGTGCAAAAACAGGCTGCTCTCGCTCTGAAACGCTCATTTTTCACATAAGCCACTTTTCAGCCTTATAGGCGACTGTACAGTGCAAAAACAGCCTCCAATCGCTCTGAAACGCTCATTTTTGACATAAGCCACTTTTCACCTTTAATGAATGAAATTCCAGGTAAAAACTCCTTTGCCATGAAGAAGATCCAAATTCAACCAGTTCAGGCTAGTAAACCTGTTTGAAAGACCTTTTTTCAGTGAAATGCAGCTTAGTGCAAAAACAGGCTGCTCTCGCTCTGAAACGCTCATTTTTCACATAAGCCACTTTTCAGCCTTAGGCGACTGTACAGTGCTAAAACAGCCTCCTATCGCTCTGAAACGCTCATTTTTGACATAAGCCACTTTTCACCTTTAATGAATGAAATTCCAGGTAAAAACTCCTTTGCCATGAAGAAGATCCAAATTCAACCAGTTCAGGCTAGTAAAC
The DNA here is from genome assembly GCF_965226575.1 of Pagrus pagrus. Classification (NCBI taxonomy): domain Eukaryota; kingdom Metazoa; phylum Chordata; class Actinopteri; order Spariformes; family Sparidae; genus Pagrus; species Pagrus pagrus. Next base: position 95,424 of record NW_028175434.1, read on the forward strand.
CTGTTTGAAAGACCTTTTTTCAGTGAAATGCAGCTTAGTGCAAAAACAGGCTGCTCTCGCTCTGAAACGCTCATTTTTCACATAAGCCACTTTTCAGCGCTAAAACAGCCTCCAATCGCTCTGAAACGCTCATTTTTGACATAAGCCACTTTTCAGCCTTAAAGAATGAAATTCCAGGTAAAAACTCCTTTGCCATGAAGAAGATCCAAATTCAACCAGTTCAGCCTAGTAAACCTGTTTGAAAGACCTTTTTTCAGTGAAATGCAGCTTAGTGCAAAAACAGGCTGCTCTCGCTCTGAAACGCTCATTTTTCACAAAAGCCACTTTTCAGCCTTATAGGCGACTGTACAGTGCAAAAACAGGCTGCTCTCGCTCTGAAACGCTCATTTTTCACATAAGCCACTTTTCAGCGCTAAAACAGCCTCCAATCGCTCTGAAACGCTCATTTTTGACATAAGCCACTTTTCAGCCTTAAAGAATGAAATTCCAGGTAAAAACTCCTTTGCCATGAAGAAGATCCAAATTCAACCAGTTCAGGCTAGTAAACCTGTTTGAAAGACCTTTTTTCAGTGAAATGCAGCTTAGTGCAAAAACAGGCTGCTCTCGCTCTGAAACGCTCATTTTTCACATAAGCCACTTTTCAGCCTTATAGGCGACTGTACAGTGCAAAAACAGGCTGCTCTCGCTCTGAAACGCTCATTTTTCACATAACCCACTTTTCGCACTTAATGAATTAAATTCCAGGTAAAAACTCCTTTGCCATGAAGAAGATCCAAATTCAACCAGTTCAGGCTAGTAAACCTGTTTGAAAGACCTTTTTTCAGTGAAATGCAGCTTAGTGCAAAAACAGGCTGCTCTCGCTCTGAAACGCTCATTTTTTACAAAAGCCACTTTTCAGCCTTATAGGCGACTGTACAGTGCAAAAACAGCCTCCTCTCGCTCTGAAACGCTCATTTTTCACATAAGCCACTTTTCACCTTTAATGAATGAAATTCCAGGTAAAAACTCCTTTGCCATGAAGAAGATCCAAATTCAACCAGTTCAGGCTAGTAAACCTGTTTGAAAGACCTTTTTTCAGTGAAATGCAGCTTAGTGCAAAAACAGGCTGCTCTCGCTCTGAAACGCTCATTTTTCACATAAGCCACTTTTCAGCGCTAAAACAGCCTCCAATCGCTCTGAAACGCTCATTTTTGACATAAGCCACTTTTCACCTATAATGAATGAAATTCCAGGTAAAAACTCCTTTGCCATGAAGAAGATCCAAATTCAACCAGTTCAGGCTAGTAAACCTGTTTGAAAGACCTTTTTTCAGTGAAATGCAGCTTAGTGCAAAAACAGGCTGCTCTCGCTCTGAAACGCTCATTTTTCACAAAAGCCACTTTTCAGCGCTAAAACAGCCTCCAATCGCTCTGAAACGCTCATTTTTGACATAAGCCACTTTTCACCTTTAATGAATGAAATTCCAGGTAAAAACTCCTTTGCCATGAAGAAGATCCAAATTCAACCAGTTCAGGCTAGTAAACCTGTTTGAAAGACCTTTTTTCAGTGAAATGCAGCTTAGTGCAAAATCAGGCTGCTCTCGCTCTGAAACGCTCATTTTTCACATAAGCCACTTTTCAGCGCTAAAACAGCCTCCAATCGCTCTGAAACGCTCATTTTTGACATAAGCCACTTTTCAGCCTTAAAGAATGAAATTCCAGGTAAAAACTCCTTTGCCATGAAGAAGATCCAAATTCAACCAGTTCAGGCTAGTAAACCTGTTTGAAAGACCTTTTTTCAGTGAAATGCAGCTTAGTGCAAAAACAGGCTGCTCTCGCTCTGAAACGCTCATTTTTCACATAAGCCACTTTTCAGCCTTATAGGCGACTGTACAGTGCAAAAACAGGCTGCTCTCGCTCTGAAACGCTCATTTTTCACATAAGCCACTTTTCAGCCTTAGGCGACTGTACAGTGCTAAAACAGCCTCCAATCGCTCTGAAACGTTCATTTTTGACATAAGCCACTTTTCACCTTTAATGAATGAAATTCCAGGTAAAAACTCCTTTGCCATGAAGAAGATCCAAATTCAACCAGTTCAGGCTAGTAAACCTGTTTGAAAGACCTTTTTTCAGTGAAATGCAGCTTAGTGCAAAAACAGGCTGCTCTCGCTCTGAAACGCTCATTTTTCACATAAGCCACTTTTCAGCGCTAAAACAGCCTCCAATCGCTCTGAAACGCTCATTTTTGACATAAGCCACTTTTCACCTTTAATGAATGAAATTCCAGGTAAAAACTCCTTTGCCATGAAGAAGATCCAAATTCAACCAGTTCAGGCTAGTAAACCTGTTTGAAAGACCTTTTTTCAGTGAAATGCAGCTTAGTGCAAAAACAGGCTGCTCTCGCTCTGAAACGCTCATTTTTCACAAAAGCCACTTTTCAGCCTTATAGGCGACTGTACAGTGCAAAAACAGCCTCCTCTCGCTCTGAAACGCTCATTTTTCACATAAGCCACTTTTCAGCCTTAGGCGACTGTACAGTGCTAAAACAGCCTCCTATCGCTCTGAAACGCTCATGTTTGACATAACCCACTTTTCACCCTTAATGAATGAAATTCCAGGTAAAAACTCCTTTGCCGTGAAGAAGATCCAAATTCAACCAGTTCAGGCTAGTAAACCTGTTTGAAAGACCTTTTTTCAGTGAAATGCAGCTTAGTGCAAAAACAGGCTGCTCTCGCTCTGAAACGCTCATTTTTCACATAAGCCACTTTTCAGCCTTATAGGCGACTGTACAGTGCAAAAACAGCCTCCTCTCGCTCTGAAACGCTCATTTTTCACATAAGCCACTTTTCAGCGCTAAAACAGCCTCCAATCGCTCTGAAACGCTCATTTTTCACATAAGCCACTTTTCACCTTTAATGAATGAAATTCCAGGTAAAAACTCCTTTGCCATGAAGAAGATCCAAATTCAACCAGTTCAGGCTAGTAAACCTGTTTGAAAGACCTTTTTTCAGTGAAATGCAGCTTAGTGCAAAAACAGGCTGCTCTCGCTCTGAAACGCTCATTTTTCACATAAGCCACTTTTCAGCGCTAAAACAGCCTCCAATCGCTCTGAAACGCTCATTTTTGACATAAGCCACTTTTCACCTTTAATGAATGAAATTCCAGGTAAAAACTCCTTTGCCATGAAGAAGATCCAAATTCATCCAGTTCAGGCTAGTAAACCTGGTTGAAAGACCTTTTTTCAGTGAAATGCAGCTTAGTGCAAAAACAGGCTGCTCTCGCTCTGAAACGCTCATTTTTCACATAAGCCACTTTTCACCTTTAATGAATTAAATTCCAGGTAAAAACTCCTTTGCCATGAAGAAGATCCAAATTCAACCAGTTCAGGCTAGTAAACCTGTTTGAAAGACCTTTTTTCAGTGAAATGCAGCTTAGTGCAAAAACAGGCTGCTCTCGCTCTGAAACGCTCATTTTTCACAAAAGCCACTTTTCAGCGCTAAAGCAGCCTCCAATCGCTCTGAAACGCTCATTTTTGACATAAGCCACTTTTCACCTTTAATGAATTAAATTCCAGGTAAAAACTCCTTTGCCATGAAGAAGATCCAAATTCAACCAGTTCAGGCTAGTAAACCTGTTTGAAAGACCTTTTTTCAGTGAAATGCAGCTTAGTGCAAAAACAGGCTGCTCTCGCTCTGAAACGCTCATTTTTCACATAAGCCACTTTTCAGCCTTATAGGCGACTGTACAGTGCAAAAACAGCCTCCAATCGCTCTGAAACGCTCATTTTTGACATAAGCCACTTTTCACCTTTAATGAATGAAATTCCAGGTAAAAACTCCTTTGCCATGAAGAAGATCCAAATTCAACCAGTTCAGGCTAGTAAACCTGTTTGAAAGACCTTTTTTCAGTGAAATGCAGCTTAGTGCAAAAACAGGCTGCTCTCGCTCTGAAACGCTCATTTTTCACATAAGCCACTTTTCAGCCTTAGGCGACTGTACAGTGCTAAAACAGCCTCCAATCGCTCTGAAACGCTCATTTTTGACATAAGCCACTTTTCACCTTTAATGAATGAAATTCCAGGTAAAAACTCCTTTGCCATGAAGAAGATCCAAATTCAACCAGTTCAGGCTAGTAAACCTGTTTGAAAGACCTTTTTTCAGTGAAATGCAGCTTAGTGCAAAAACAGGCTGCTCTCGCTCTGAAACGCTCATTTTTCACATAAGCCACTTTTCAGCGCTAAAACAGCCTCCAACCGCTCTGAAACGCTCATTTTTGACATAAGCCACTTTTCACCTTTAATGAATGAAATTCCAGGTAAAAACTCCTTTGCCATGAAGAAGATCCAAATTCAACCAGTTCAGGCTAGTAAACCTGTTTGAAAGACCTTTTTTCAGTGAAATGCAGCTTAGTGCAAAAACAGGCTGCTCTCGCTCTGAAACGCTCATTTTTCACATAAGCCACTTTTCAGCGCTAAAACAGCCTCCAATCGCTCTGAAACGCTCATTTTTGACATAAGCCACTTTTCACCTTTAATGAATGAAATTCCAGGTAAAAACTCCTTTGCCATGAAGAAGATCCAAATTCAACCAGTTCAGGCTAGTAAACCTGTTTGAAAGACCTTTTTTCAGTGAAATGCAGCTTAGTGCAAAAACAGGCTGCTCTCGCTCTGAAACGCTCATTTTTCACAAAAGCCACTTTTCAGCCTTATAGGCGACTGTACAGTGCAAAAACAGCCTCCTCTCGCTCTGAAACGCTCATTTTTCACATAAGCCACTTTTCAGCCTTAGGCGACTGTACAGTGCTAAAACAGCCTCCTATCGCTCTGAAACGCTCATGTTTGACATAACCCACTTTTCACCCTTAATGAATGAAATTCCAGGTAAAAACTCCTTTGCCGTGAAGAAGATCCAAATTCAACCAGTTCAGGCTAGTAAACCTGTTTGAAAGACCTTTTTTCAGTGAAATGCAGCTTAGTGCAAAAACAGGCTGCTCTCGCTCTGAAACGCTCATTTTTCACATAAGCCACTTTTCAGCCTTATAGGCGACTGTACAGTGCAAAAACAGCCTCCTCTCGCTCTGAAACGCTCATTTTTCACATAAGCCACTTTTCAGCGCTAAAACAGCCTCCAATCGCTCTGAAACGCTCATTTTTCACATAAGCCACTTTTCACCTTTAATGAATGAAATTCCAGGTAAAAACTCCTTTGCCATGAAGAAGATCCAAATTCAACCAGTTCAGGCTAGTAAACCTGTTTGAAAGACCTTTTTTCAGTGAAATGCAGCTTAGTGCAAAAACAGGCTGCTCTCGCTCTGAAACGCTCATTTTTCACATAAGCCACTTTTCAGCGCTAAAACAGCCTCCAATCGCTCTGAAACGCTCATTTTTGACATAAGCCACTTTTCACCTTTAATGAATGAAATTCCAGGTAAAAACTCCTTTGCCATGAAGAAGATCCAAATTCATCCAGTTCAGGCTAGTAAACCTGGTTGAAAGACCTTTTTTCAGTGAAATGCAGCTTAGTGCAAAAACAGGCTGCTCTCGCTCTGAAACGCTCATTTTTCACATAAGCCACTTTTCACCTTTAATGAATTAAATTCCAGGTAAAAACTCCTTTGCCATGAAGAAGATCCAAATTCAACCAGTTCAGGCTAGTAAACCTGTTTGAAAGACCTTTTTTCAGTGAAATGCAGCTTAGTGCAAAAACAGGCTGCTCTCGCTCTGAAACGCTCATTTTTCACAAAAGCCACTTTTCAGCGCTAAAGCAGCCTCCAATCGCTCTGAAACGCTCATTTTTGACATAAGCCACTTTTCACCTTTAATGAATTAAATTCCAGGTAAAAACTCCTTTGCCATGAAGAAGATCCAAATTCAACCAGTTCAGGCTAGTAAACCTGTTTGAAAGACCTTTTTTCAGTGAAATGCAGCTTAGTGCAAAAACAGGCTGCTCTCGCTCTGAAACGCTCATTTTTCACATAAGCCACTTTTCAGCCTTATAGGCGACTGTACAGTGCAAAAACAGCCTCCAATCGCTCTGAAACGCTCATTTTTGACATAAGCCACTTTTCACCTTTAATGAATGAAATTCCAGGTAAAAACTCCTTTGCCATGAAGAAGATCCAAATTCAACCAGTTCAGGCTAGTAAACCTGTTTGAAAGACCTTTTTTCAGTGAAATGCAGCTTAGTGCAAAAACAGGCTGCTCTCGCTCTGAAACGCTCATTTTTCACATAAGCCACTTTTCAGCCTTAGGCGACTGTACAGTGCTAAAACAGCCTCCAATCGCTCTGAAACGCTCATTTTTGACATAAGCCACTTTTCACCTTTAATGAATGAAATTCCAGGTAAAAACTCCTTTGCCATGAAGAAGATCCAAATTCAACCAGTTCAGGCTAGTAAACCTGTTTGAAAGACCTTTTTTCAGTGAAATGCAGCTTAGTGCAAAAACAGGCTGCTCTCGCTCTGAAACGCTCATTTTTCACATAAGCCACTTTTCAGCGCTAAAACAGCCTCCAACCGCTCTGAAACGCTCATTTTTGACATAAGCCACTTTTCACCTTTAATGAATGAAATTCCAGGTAAAAACTCCTTTGCCATGAAGAAGATCCAAATTCAACCAGTTCAGGCTAGTAAACCTGTTTGAAAGACCTTTTTTCAGTGAAATGCAGCTTAGTGCAAAAACAGGCTGCTCTCGCTCTGAAACGCTCATTTTTCACAAAAGCCACTTTTCAGCGCTAAAACAGCCTCCAATCGCTCTGAAACGCTCATTTTTGACATAAGCCACTTTTCACCTTTAATGAATGAAATTCCAGGTAAAAACTCCTTTGCCATGAAGAAGATCCAAATTCAACCAGTTCAGGCTAGTAAACCTGTTTGAAAGACCTTTTTTCAGTGAAATGCAGCTTAGTGCAAAATCAGGCTGCTCTCGCTCTGAAACGCTCATTTTTCACAAAAGCCACTTTTCAGCGCTAAAGCAGCCTCCAATCGCTCTGAAACGCTCATTTTTGACATAAGCCACTTTTCACCTTTAATGAATTAAATTCCAGGTAAAAACTCCTTTGCCATGAAGAAGATCCAAATTCAACCAGTTCAGGCTAGTAAACCTGTTTGAAAGACCTTTTTTCAGTGAAATGCAGCTTAGTGCAAAAACAGGCTGCTCTCGCTCTGAAACGCTCATTTTTCACATAAGCCACTTTTCAGCCTTATAGGCGACTGTACAGTGCAAAAACAGCCTCCAATCGCTCTGAAACGCTCATTTTTGACATAAGCCACTTTTCACCTTTAATGAATGAAATTCCAGGTAAAAACTCCTTTGCCATGAAGAAGATCCAAATTCAACCAGTTCAGGCTAGTAAACCTGTTTGAAAGACCTTTTTTCAGTGAAATGCAGCTTAGTGCAAAAACAGGCTGCTCTCGCTCTGAAACGCTCATTTTTCACATAAGCCACTTTTCAGCCTTAGGCGACTGTACAGTGCTAAAACAGCCTCCAATCGCTCTGAAACGCTCATTTTTGACATAAGCCACTTTTCACCTTTAATGAATGAAATTCCAGGTAAAAACTCCTTTGCCATGAAGAAGATCCAAATTCAACCAGTTCAGGCTAGTAAACCTGTTTGAAAGACCTTTTTTCAGTGAAATGCAGCTTAGTGCAAAAACAGGCTGCTCTCGCTCTGAAACGCTCATTTTTCACATAAGCCACTTTTCAGCGCTAAAACAGCCTCCAATCGCTCTGAAACGCTCATTTTTGACATAAGCCACTTTTCACCTTTAATGAATGAAATTCCAGGTAAAAACTCCTTTGCCATGAAGAAGATCCAAATTCATCCAGTTCAGGCTAGTAAACCTGGTTGAAAGACCTTTTTTCAGTGAAATGCAGCTTAGTGCAAAAACAGGCTGCTCTCGCTCTGAAACGCTCATTTTTCACATAACCCACTTTTCAGCCTTAATGAATTAAATTCCAGGTAAAAACTCCTTTGCCATGAAGAAGATCCAAATTCAACCAGTTCAGGCTAGTAAACCTGTTTGAAAGACCTTTTTTCAGTGAAATGCAGCTTAGTGCAAAATCAGGCTGCTCTCGCTCTGAAACGCTCATTTTTCACATAAGCCACTTTTCAGCGCTAAAACAGCCTCCAATCGCTCTGAAACGCTCATTTTTGACATAAGCCACTTTTCAGCCTTAAAGAATGAAATTCCAGGTAAAAACTCCTTTGCCATGAAGAAGATCCAAATTCAACCAGTTCAGGCTAGTAAACCTGTTTGAAAGACCTTTTTTCAGTGAAATGCAGCTTAGTGCAAAAACAGGCTGCTCTCGCTCTGAAACGCTCATATTTCACATAAGCCACTTTTCAGCCTTATAGGCGACTGTACAGTGCAAAAACAGGCTGCTCTCGCTCTGAAACGCTCATTTTTCACATAACCCACTTTTCGCCCTTAATGAATTAAATTCCAGGTAAAAACTCCTTTGCCATGAAGAAGATCCAAATTCAACCAGTTCAGGCTAGTAAACCTGTTTGAAAGACCTTTTTTCAGTGAAATGCAGCTTAGTGCAAAAACAGGCTGCTCTCGCTCTGAAACGCTCATTTTTCACAAAAGCCACTTTTCAGCCTTATAGGCGACTGTACAGTGCAAAAACAGCCTCCTCTCGCTCTGAAACGCTCATTTTTCACATAAGCCACTTTTCAGCCTTAGGCGACTGTACAGTGCTAAAACAGCCTCCTATCGCTCTGAAACGCTCATTTTTGACATAACCCACTTTTCACCCTTAATGAATGAAATTCCAGGTAAAAACTCCTTTGCCGTGAAGAAGATCCAAATTCAACCAGTTCAGGCTAGTAAACCTGTTTGAAAGACCTTTTTTCAGTGAAATGCAGCTTAGTGCAAAAACAGGCTGCTCTCGCTCTGAAACGCTCATTTTTCACATAAGCCACTTTTCAGCCTTAGGCGACTGGACAGTGCTAAAACAGCCTCCTATCGCTCTGAAACGCTCATTTTTGACATAACCCACTTTTCAGCCTTAATGAATTAAATTCCAGGTAAAAACTCATTTGCCATGAAGAAGATCCAAATTCAACCAGTTCAGGCTAGTAAACCTGTTTGAAAGACCTTTTTTCAGTGAAATGCAGCTTAGTGCAAAAACAGGCTGCTCTCGCTCTGAAACGCTCATTTTTCACATAAGCCACTTTTCACCTTTAATGAATGAAATTCCAGGTAAAAACTCCTTTGCCATGAAGAAGATCCAAATTCAACCAGTTCAGGCTAGTAAACCTGTTTGAAAGACCTTTTTTCAGTGAAATGCAGCTTAGTGCAAAAACAGGCTGCTCTCGCTCTGAAACGCTCATTTTTCACATAACCCACTTTTCAGCGCTAAAACAGCCTCCAATCGCTCTGAAACGCTCATTTTTGACATAAGCCACTTTTCACCTTTAATGAATGAAATTCCAGGTAAAAACTCCTTTGCCATGAAGAAGATCCAAATTCAACCAGTTCAGGCTAGTAAACCTGTTTAAAAGACCTTTTTTCAGAGAAATGCAGCTTAGTGCAAAAACAGGCTGCTCTCGCTCTGAAACGCTCATTTTTCACATAACCCACTTTTCAGCCTTAATGAATTAAATTCCAGGTAAAAACTCCTTTGCCATGAAGAAGATCCAAATTCAACCAGTTCAGGCTAGTAAACCTGTTTGAAAGACCTTTTTTCAGTGAAATGCAGCTTAGTGCAAAATCAGGCTGCTCTCGCTCTGAAACGCTCATTTTTCACATAAGCCACTTTTCAGCGCTAAAACAGCCTCCAATCGCTCTGAAACGCTCATTTTTCACATAAGCCACTTTTCAGCCTTATAGGCGACTGTACAGTGCAAAAACAGGCTGCTCTCGCTCTGAAACGCTCATTTTTCACATAACCCACTTTTCGCCCTTAATGAATTAAATTCCAGGTAAAAACTCCTTTGCCATGAAGAAGATCCAAATTCAACCAGTTCAGGCTAGTAAACCTGTTTGAAAGACCTTTTTTCAGTGAAATGCAGCTTAGTGCAAAAACAGGCTGCTCTCGCTCTGAAACGCTCATTTTTCACATAAGCCACTTTTCAGCCTTAGGCGACTGTACAGTGCTAAAACAGCCTCCAATCGCTCTGAAACGCTCATTTTTGACATAAGCCACTTTTCACCTTTAATGAATGAAATTCCAGGTAAAAACTCCTTTGCCATGAAGAAGATCCAAATTCAACCAGTTCAGGCTAGTAAACCTGTTTGAAAGACCTTTTTTCAGTGAAATGCAGCTTAGTGCAAAAACAGGCTGCTCTCGCTCTGAAACGCTCATTTTTCACATAAGCCACTTTTCAGCGCTAAAACAGCCTCCAATCGCTCTGAAACGCTCATTTTTGACATAAGCCACTTTTCACCTTTAATGAATGAAATTCCAGGTAAAAACTCCTTTGCCATGAAGAAGATCCAAATTCAACCAGTTCAGGCTAGTAAACCTGTTTGAAAGACCTTTTTTCAGTGAAATGCAGCTTAGTGCAAAAACAGGCTGCTCTCGCTCTGAAACGCTCATTTTTCACAAAAGCCACTTTTCAGCGCTAAAACAGCCTCCAATCGCTCTGAAACGCTCATTTTTGACATAAGCCACTTTTCACCTTTAATGAATGAAATTCCAGGTAAAAACTCCTTTGCCATGAAGAAGATCCAAATTCAACCAGTTCAGGCTAGTAAACCTGTTTGAAAGACCTTTTTTCAGTGAAATGCAGCTTAGTGCAAAATCAGGCTGCTCTCGCTCTGAAACGCTCATTTTTCACATAAGCCACTTTTCAGCGCTAAAACAGCCTCCAATCGCTCTGAAACGCTCATTTTTGACATAAGCCACTTTTCAGCCTTAAAGAATGAAATTCCAGGTAAAAACTCCTTTGCCATGAAGAAGATCCAAATTCAACCAGTTCAGGCTAGTAAACCTGTTTGAAAGACCTTTTTTCAGTGAAATGCAGCTTAGTGCAAAAACAGGCTGCTCTCGCTCTGAAACGCTCATTTTTCACATAAGCCACTTTTCAGCCTTATAGGCGACTGTACAGTGCAAAAACAGGCTGCTCTCGCTCTGAAACGCTCATTTTTCACATAACCCACTTTTCGCCCTTAATGAATTAAATTCCAGGTAAAAACTCCTTTGCCATGAAGAAGATCCAAATTCAACCAGTTCAGGCTAGTAAACCTGTTTGAAAGACCTTTTTTCAGTGAAATGCAGCTTAGTGCAAAAACAGGCTGCTCTCGCTCTGAAACGCTCATTTTTCACATAAGCCACTTTTCAGCCTTAGGCGACTGTACAGTGCTAAAACAGCCTCCAATCGCTCTGAAACGCTCATTTTTGACATAAGCCACTTTTCACCTTTAATGAATGAAATTCCAGGTAAAAACTCCTTTGCCATGAAGAAGATCCAAATTCAACCAGTTCAGGCTAGTAAACCTGTTTGAAAGACCTTTTATTCCAGGTAAAAACTCCTTTGCCATGAAGAAGATCCAAATTCAACCAGTTCAGGCTAGTAAACCTGTTTGAAAGACCTTTTTTCAGTGAAATGCAGCTTAGTGCAAAAACAGGCTGCTCTCGCTCTGAAACGCTCATTTTTCACATAAGCCACTTTTCAGCGCTAAAACAGCCTCCAATCGCTCTGAAACGCTCATTTTTGACATAAGCCACTTTTCACCTTTAATGAATGAAATTCCAGGTAAAAACTCCTTTGCCATGAAGAAGATCCAAATTCATCCAGTTCAGGCTAGTAAACCTGGTTGAAAGACCTTTTTTCAGTGAAATGCAGCTTAGTGCAAAAACAGGCTGCTCTCGCTCTGAAACGCTCATTTTTCACATAACCCACTTTTCAGCCTTAATGAATTAAATTCCAGGTAAAAACTCCTTTGCCATGAAGAAGATCCAAATTCAACCAGTTCAGGCTAGTAAACCTGTTTGAAAGACCTTTTTTCAGTGAAATGCAGCTTAGTGCAAAATCAGGCTGCTCTCGCTCTGAAACGCTCATTTTTCACATAAGCCACTTTTCAGCGCTAAAACAGCCTCCAATCGCTCTGAAACGCTCATTTTTGACATAAGCCACTTTTCAGCCTTAAAGAATGAAATTCCAGGTAAAAACTCCTTTGCCATGAAGAAGATCCAAATTCAACCAGTTCAGGCTAGTAAACCTGTTTGAAAGACCTTTTTTCAGTGAAATGCAGCTTAGTGCAAAAACAGGCTGCTCTCGCTCTGAAACGCTCATATTTCACATAAGCCACTTTTCAGCCTTATAGGCGACTGTACAGTGCAAAAACAGGCTGCTCTCGCTCTGAAACGCTCATTTTTCACATAACCCACTTTTCGCCCTTAATGAATTAAATTCCAGGTAAAAACTCCTTTGCCATGAAGAAGATCCAAATTCAACCAGTTCAGGCTAGTAAACCTGTTTGAAAGACCTTTTTTCAGTGAAATGCAGCTTAGTGCAAAAACAGGCTGCTCTCGCTCTGAAACGCTCATTTTTCACAAAAGCCACTTTTCAGCCTTATAGGCGACTGTACAGTGCAAAAACAGCCTCCTCTCGCTCTGAAACGCTCATTTTTCACATAAGCCACTTTTCAGCCTTAGGCGACTGTACAGTGCTAAAACAGCCTCCTATCGCTCTGAAACGCTCATTTTTGACATAACCCACTTTTCACCCTTAATGAATGAAATTCCAGGTAAAAACTCCTTTGCCGTGAAGAAGATCCAAATTCAACCAGTTCAGGCTAGTAAACCTGTTTGAAAGACCTTTTTTCAGTGAAATGCAGCTTAGTGCAAAAACAGGCTGCTCTCGCTCTGAAACGCTCATTTTTCACATAAGCCACTTTTCACCTTTAATGAATTAAATTCCAGGTAAAAACTCCTTTGCCATGAAGAAGATCCAAATTCAACCAGTTCAGGCTAGTAAACCTGTTTGAAAGACCTTTTTTCAGTGAAATGCAGCTTAGTGCAAAATCAGGCTGCTCTCGCTCTGAAACGCTCATTTTTCACATAAGCCACTTTTCAGCGCTAAAACAGCCTCCAATCGCTCTGAAACGCTCATTTTTCACATAACCCACTTTTCGCCCTTAATGAATTAAATTCCAGGTAAAAACTCCTTTGCCATGAAGAAGATCCAAATTCAACCAGTTCAGGCTAGTAAACCTGTTTGAAAGACCTTTTTTCAGTGAAATGCAGCTTAGTGCAAAAACAGGCTGCTCTCGCTCTGAAACGCTCATTTTTCACATAAGCCACTTTTCAGCCTTAGGCGACTGTACAGTGCTAAAACAGCCTCCAATCGCTCTGAAACGCTCATTTTTGACATAAGCCACTTTTCACCTTTAATGAATGAAATTCCAGGTAAAAACTCCTTTGCCATGAAGAAGATCCAAATTCAACCAGTTCAGGCTAGTAAACCTGTTTGAAAGACCTTTTTTCAGTGAAATGCAGCTTAGTGCAAAAACAGGCTGCTCTCGCTCTGAAACGCTCATTTTTCACATAAGCCACTTTTCAGCCTTAGGCGACTGTACAGTGCAAAAACAGGCTGCTCTCGCTCTGAAACGCTCATTTTTCACATAAGCCACTTTTCAGCGCTAAAACAGCCTCCAATCGCTCTGAAACGCTCATTTTTCACATAAGCCACTTTTCACCTTTAATGAATAAAATTCCAGGTAAAAACTCCTTTGCCATGAAGAAGATCCAAATTCAACCAGTTCAGGCTAGTAAACCTGTTTGAAAGACCTTTTTTCAGTGAAATGCAGCTTAGTGCAAAATCAGGCTGCTCTCGCTCTGAAACGCTCATTTTTCACAAAAGCCACTTTTCAGCGCTAAAACAGCCTCCAATCGCTCTGAAACGCTCATTTTTGACATAAGCCACTTTTCACCTTTAATGAATGAAATTCCAGGTAAAAACTCCTTTGCCATGAAGAAGATCCAAATTCAACCAGTTCAGGCTAGTAAACCTGTTTGAAAGACCTTTTTTCAGTGAAATGCAGCTTAGTGCAAAATCAGGCTGCTCTCGCTCTGAAACGCTCATTTTTCACATAAGCCACTTTTCAGCGCTAAAACAGCCTCCAATCGCTCTGAAACGCTCATTTTTGACATAAGCCACTTTTCAGCCTTAAAGAATGAAATTCCAGGTAAAAACTCCTTTGCCATGAAGAAGATCCAAATTCAACCAGTTCAGGCTAGTAAACCTGTTTGAAAGACCTTTTTTCAGTGAAATGCAGCTTAGTGCAAAAACAGGCTGCTCTCGCTCTGAAACGCTCATTTTTCACATAAGCCACTTTTCAGCGCTAAAACAGCCTCCAATCGCTCTGAAACGCTCATTTTTGACATAAGCCACTTTTCACCTTTAATGAATGAAATTCCAGGTAAAAACTCCTTTGCCATGAAGAAGATCCAAATTCAACCAGTTCAGGCTAGTAAACCTGTTTGAAAGACCTTTTTTCAGTGAAATGCAGCTTAGTGCAAAAACAGGCTGCTCTCGCTCTGAAACGCTCATTTTTCACAAAAGCCACTTTTCAGCCTCATAGGCGACTGTACAGTGCAAAAACAGCCTCCTCTCGCTCTGAAACGCTCATTTTTCACATAAGCCACTTTTCAGCCTTAGGCGACTGTACAGTGCAAAAACAGGCTGCTCTCGCTCTGAAACGCTCATTTTTCACATAACCCACTTTTCACCCTTAATGAATTAAATTCCAGGTAAAAACTCCTTTGCCATGAAGAAGATCCAAATTCAACCAGTTCAGGCTAGTAAACCTGTTTGAAAGACCTTTTTTCAGTGAAATGCAGCTTAGTGCAAAAACAGGCTGCTCTCGCTCTGAAACGCTCATTTTTCACATAAGCCACTTTTCAGCGCTAAAACAGCCTCCAATCGCTCTGAAACGCTCATTTTTGACATAAGCCACTTTTCACCTTTAATGAATGAAATTCCAGGTAAAAACTCCTTTGCCATGAAGAAGATCCAAATTCATCCAGTTCAGGCTAGTAAACCTGTTTAAAAGACCTTTTTTCAGAGAAATGCAGCTTAGTGCAAAAACAGGCTGCTCTCGCTCTGAAACGCTCATTTTTCACATAACCCACTTTTCAGCCTTAATGAATTAAATTCCAGGTAAAAACTCCTTTGCCATGAAGAAGATCCAAATTCAACCAGTTCAGGCTAGTAAACCTGTTTGAAAGACCTTTTTTCAGTGAAATGCAGCTTAGTGCAAAATCAGGCTGCTCTCGCTCTGAAACGCTCATTTTTCACATAAGCCACTTTTCAGCGCTAAAACAGCCTCCAATCGCTCTGAAACGCTCATTTTTCACATAAGCCACTTTTCAGCCTTATAGGCGACTGTACCGTGCAAAAACAGGCTGCTCTCGCTCTGAAACGCTCATTTTTCACATAACCCACTTTTCGCCCTTAATGAATTAAATTCCAGGTAAAAACTCCTTTGCCATGAAGAAGATCCAAATTCAACCAGTTCAGGCTAGTAAACCTGTTTGAAAGACCTTTTTTCAGTGAAATGCAGCTTAGTGCAAAAACAGGCTGCTCTCGCTCTGAAACGCTCATTTTTCACATAAGCCACTTTTCAGCCTTAGGCGACTGTACAGTGCTAAAACAGCCTCCAATCGCTCTGAAACGCTCATTTTTGACATAAGCCACTTTTCACCTTTAATGAATGAAATTCCAGGTAAAAACTCCTTTGCCATGAAGAAGATCCAAATTCAACCAGTTCAGGCTAGTAAACCTGTTTGAAAGACCTTTTTTCAGTGAAATGCAGCTTAGTGCAAAAACAGGCTGCTCTCGCTCTGAAACGCTCATTTTTCACATAAGCCACTTTTCAGCGCTAAAACAGCCTCCAATCGCTCTGAAACGCTCATTTTTGACATAAGCCACTTTTCACCTTTAATGAATGAAATTCCAGGTAAAAACTCCTTTGCCATGAAGAAGATCCAAATTCAACCAGTTCAGGCTAGTAAACCTGTTTGAAAGACCTTTTTTCAGTGAAATGCAGCTTAGTGCAAAAACAGGCTGCTCTCGCTCTGAAACGCTCATTTTTCACAAAAGCCACTTTTCAGCCTCATAGGCGACTGTACAGTGCAAAAACAGCCTCCTCTCGCTCTGAAACGCTCATTTTTCACATAAGCCACTTTTCAGCCTTAGGCGACTGTACAGTGCAAAAACAGGCTGCTCTCGCTCTGAAACGCTCATTTTTCACATAACCCACTTTTCACCCTTAATGAATTAAATTCCAGGTAAAAACTCCTTTGCCATGAAGAAGATCCAAATTCAACCAGTTCAGGCTAGTAAACCTGTTTGAAAGACCTTTTTTCAGTGAAATGCAGCTTAGTGCAAAATCAGGCTGCTCTCGCTCTGAAACGCTCATTTTTCACATAAGCCACTTTTCAGCGCTAAAACAGCCTCCAATCGCTCTGAAACGCTCATTTTTGACATAAGCCACTTTTCACCTTTAATGAATGAAATTCCAGGTAAAAACTCCTTTGCCATGAAGAAGATCCAAATTCATCCAGTTCAGGCTAGTAAACCTGTTTAAAAGACCTTTTTTCAGAGAAATGCAGCTTAGTGCAAAAACAGGCTGCTCTCGCTCTGAAACGCTCATTTTTCACATAACCCACTTTTCAGCCTTAATGAATTAAATTCCAGGTAAAAACTCCTTTGCCATGAAGAAGATCCAAATTCAACCAGTTCAGGCTAGTAAACCTGTTTGAAAGACCTTTTTTCAGTGAAATGCAGCTTAGTGCAAAATCAGGCTGCTCTCGCTCTGAAACGCTCATTTTTCACATAAGCCACTTTTCAGCGCTAAAACAGCCTCCAATCGCTCTGAAACGCTCATTTTTGACATAAGCCACGTTTCAGCCTTAAAGAATGAAATTCCAGGTAAAAACTCCTTTGCCATGAAGAAGATCCAAATTCAACCAGTTCAGGCTAGTAAACCTGTTTGAAAGACCTTTTTTCAGTGAAATGCAGCTTAGTGCAAAAACAGGCTGCTCTCGCTCTGAAACGCTCATTTTTCACATAAGCCACTTTTCAGCCTTAGGCGACTGTACAGTGCAAAAACAGGCTGCTCTCGCTCTGAAACGCTCATTTTTCACATAAGCCACTTTTCAGCGCTAAAACAGCCTCCAATCGCTCTGAAACGCTCATTTTTGACATAAGCCACTTTTCACCTTTAATGAATGAAATTCCAGGTAAAAACTCCTTTGCCATGAAGAAGATCCAAATTCATCCAGTTCAGGCTAGTAAACCTGGTTGAAAGACCTTTTTTCAGTGAAATGCAGCTTAGTGCAAAAACAGGCTGCTCTCGCTCTGAAACGCTCATTTTTCACATAAGCCACTTTTCAGCGCTAAAACAGCCTCCAATCGCTCTGAAACGCTCATTTTTGACATAAGCCACTTTTCACCTTTAATGAATGAAATTCCAGGTAAAAACTCCTTTGCCATGAAGAAGATCCAAATTCATCCAGTTCAGGCTAGTAAACCTGGTTGAAAGACCTTTTTTCAGTGAAATGCAGCTTAGTGCCAAAACAGGCTGCTCTCGCTCTGAAACGCTCATTTTTCACATAAGCCACTTTTCAGCCTTATAGGCGACTGTACAGTGCAAAAACAGCCTCCTCTCGCTCTGAAACGCTCATTTTTCACATAAGCCACTTTTCAGCCTTAGGCGACTGTACAGTGCTAAAACAGCCTCCTATCGCTCTGAAACGCTCATTTTTGACATAACCCACTTTTCAGCCTTAATGAATGAAATTCCAGGTAAAAACTCCTTTGCCATGAAGAAGATCCAAATTCAACCAGTTCAGGCTAGTAAACCTGTTTGAAAGACCTTTTTTCAGTGAAATGCAGCTTAGTGCAAAAACAGGCTGCTCTCGCTCTGAAACGCTCATTTTTCACATAAGCCACTTTTCAGCCTTAGGCGACTGGACAGTGCTAAAACAGCCTCCTATCGCTCTGAAACGCTCATTTTTGACATAACCCACTTTTCAGCCTTAATGAATTAAATTCCAGGTAAAAACTCATTTGCCATGAAGAAGATCCAAATTCAACCAGTTCAGGCTAGTAAACCTGTTTGAAAGACCTTTTTTCAGTGAAATGCAGCTTAGTGCAAAAACAGGCTGCTCTCGCTCTGAAACGCTCATTTTTCACATAAGCCACTTTTCAGCGCTAAAACAGCCTCCAATCGCTCTGAAACGCTCATTTTTCACATAAGCCACTTTTCACCTTTAATGAATGAAATTCCAGGTAAAAACTCCTTTGCCATGAAGAAGATCCAAATTCAACCAGTTCAGGCTAGTAAACCTGTTTGAAAGACCTTTTTTCAGTGAAATGCAGCTTAGTGCAAAAACAGGCTGCTCTCGCTCTGAAACGCTCATTTTTCACATAAGCCACTTTTCAGCCTTAGGCGACTGTACAGTGCAAAAACAGGCTGCTCTCGCTCTGAAACGCTCATTTTTCACATAACCCACTTTTCACCCTTAATGAATTAAATTCCAGGTAAAAACTCCTTTGCCATGAAGAAGATCCAAATTCAACCAGTTCAGGCTAGTAAACCTGTTTGAAAGACCTTTTTTCAGTGAAATGCAGCTTAGTGCAAAAACAGGCTGCTCTCGCTCTGAAACGCTCATTTTTCACATAAGCCACTTTTCAGCGCTAAAACAGCCTCCAATCGCTCTGAAACGCTCATTTTTGACATAAGCCACTTTTCACCTTTAATGAATGAAATTCCAGGTAAAAACTCCTTTGCCATGAAGAAGATCCAAATTCATCCAGTTCAGGCTAGTAAACCTGGTTGAAAGACCTTTTTTCAGTGAAATGCAGCTTAGTGCAAAAACAGGCTGCTCTCGCTCTGAAACGCTCATTTTTCACATAAGCCACTTTTCAGCCTTATAGGCGACTGTACAGTGCAAAAACAGCCTCCTCTCGCTCTGAAACGCTCATTTTTCACATAAGCCACTTTTCAGCCTTAGGCGACTGTACAGTGCTAAAACAGCCTCCTATCGCTCTGAAACGCTCATTTTTGACATAACCCACTTTTCAGCCTTAATGAATGAAATTCCAGGTAAAAACTCCTTTGCCATGAAGAAGATCCAAATTCAACCAGTTCAGGCTAGTAAACCTGTTTGAAAGACCTTTTTTCAGTGAAATGCAGCTTAGTGCAAAAACAGGCTGCTCTCGCTCTGAAACGCTCATTTTTCACATAAGCCACTTTTCAGCGCTAAAACAGCCTCCAATCGCTCTAAAACGCTCATTTTTGACATAAGCCACTTTTCACCTTTAATGAATGAAATTCCAGGTAAAAACTCCTTTGCCATGAAGAAGATCCAAATTCATCCAGTTCAGGCTAGTAAACCTGGTTGAAAGACCTTTTTTCAGTGAAATGCAGCTTAGTGCCAAAACAGGCTGCTCTCGCTCTGAAACGCTCATTTTTCACATAAGCCACTTTTCAGCCTTATAGGCGACTGTACAGTGCAAAAACAGCCTCCTCTCGCTCTGAAACGCTCATTTTTCACATAAGCCACTTTTCACCTTTAATGAATGAAATTCCAGGTAAAAACTCCTTTGCCATGAAGAAGATCCAAATTCAACAAGTTCAGGCTAGTAAACCTGTTTGAAAGACCTTTTTTCAGTGAAATGCAGCTTAGTGCAAAAACAGGCTGCTCTCGCTCTGAAACGCTCATTTTTCACATAAGCCACTTTTCAGCCTTAGGCGACTGTACAGTGCAAAAACAGGCTGCTCTCGCTCTGAAACGCTCATTTTTCACATAAGCCACTTTTCAGCGCTAAAACAGCCTCCAATCGCTCTGAAACGCTCATTTTTCACATAAGCCACTTTTCACCTTTAATGAATAAAATTCCAGGTAAAAACTCCTTTGCCATGAAGAAGATCCAAATTCAACCAGTTCAGGCTAGTAAACCTGTTTGAAAGACCTTTTTTCAGTGAAATGCAGCTTAGTGCAAAATCAGGCTGCTCTCGCTCTGAAACGCTCATTTTTCACATAAGCCACTTTTCAGCGCTAAAACAGCCTCCAATCGCTCTGAAACGCTCATTTTTGACATAAGCCACTTTTCACCTTTAATGAATGAAATTCCAGGTAAAAACTCCTTTGCCATGAAGAAGATCCAAATTCATCCAGTTCAGGCTAGTAAACCTGGTTGAAAGACCTTTTTTCAGTGAAATGCAGCTTAGTGCAAAAACAGGCTGCTCTCGCTCTGAAACGCTCATTTTTCACATAAGCCACTTTTCAGCCTTATAGGCGACTGTACAGTGCAAAAACAGCCTCCTCTCGCTCTGAAACGCTCATTTTTCACATAAGCCACTTTTCAGCCTTAGGCGACTGTACAGTCCTAAAACAGCCTCCTATCGCTCTGAAACGCTCATTTTTGACATAACCCACTTTTCAGCCTTAATGAATGAAATTCCAGGTAAAAACTCCTTTGCCATGAAGAAGATCCAAATTCAACCAGTTCAGGCTAGTAAACCTGTTTGAAAGACCTTTTTTCAGTGAAATGCAGCTTAGTGCAAAAACAGGCTGCTCTCGCTCTGAAACGCTCATTTTTCACATAAGCCACTTTTCAGCGCTAAAACAGCCTCCAATCGCTCTAAAACGCTCATTTTTGACATAAGCCACTTTTCACCTTTAATGAATGAAATTCCAGGTAAAAACTCCTTTGCCATGAAGAAGATCCAAATTCATCCAGTTCAGGCTAGTAAACCTGGTTGAAAGACCTTTTTTCAGTGAAATGCAGCTTAGTGCCAAAACAGGCTGCTCTCGCTCTGAAACGCTCATTTTTCACATAAGCCACTTTTCAGCCTTATAGGCGACTGTACAGTGCAAAAACAGCCTCCTCTCGCTCTGAAACGCTCATTTTTCACATAAGCCACTTTTCACCTTTAATGAATGAAATTCCAGGTAAAAACTCCTTTGCCATGAAGAAGATCCAAATTCAACAAGTTCAGGCTAGTAAACCTGTTTGAAAGACCTTTTTTCAGTGAAATGCAGTTTAGTGCAAAAACAGGCTGCTCTCGCTCTGAAACGCTCATTTTTCACATAAGCCACTTTTCAGCCTTAGGCGACTGTACAGTGCAAAAACAGGCTGCTCTCGCTCTGAAACGCTCATTTTTCACATAAGCCACTTTTCAGCGCTAAAACAGCCTCCAATCGCTCTGAAACGCTCATTTTTCACATAAGCCACTTTTCACCTTTAATGAATAAAATTCCAGGTAAAAACTCCTTTGCCATGAAGAAGATCCAAATTCAACCAGTTCAGGCTAGTAAACCTGTTTGAAAGACCTTTTTTCAGTGAAATGCAGCTTAGTGCAAAATCAGGCTGCTCTCGCTCTGAAACGCTCATTTTTCACATAAGCCACTTTTCAGCGCTAAAACAGCCTCCAATCGCTCTGAAACGCTCATTTTTGACATAAGCCACTTTTCACCTTTAATGAATGAAATTCCAGGTAAAAACTCCTTTGCCATGAAGAAGATCCAAATTCATCCAGTTCAGGCTAGTAAACCTGTTTGAAAGACCTTTTTTCAGTGAAATGCAGCTTAGTGCCAAAACAGGCTGCTCTCGCTCTGAAACGCTCATTTTTCACATAAGCCACTTTTCAGCCTTATAGGCGACTGTACAGTGCAAAAACAGCCTCCTCTCGCTCTGAAACGCTCATTTTTCACATAAGCCACTTTTCACCTTTAATGAATGAAATTCCAGGTAAAAACTCCTTTGCCATGAAGAAGATCCAAATTCAACAAGTTCAGGCTAGTAAACCTGTTTGAAAGACCTTTTTTCAGTGAAATGCAGCTTAGTGCAAAAACAGGCTGCTCTCGCTCTGAAACGCTCATTTTTCACATAAGCCACTTTTCAGCCTTAGGCGACTGTACAGTGCAAAAACAGGCTGCTCTCGCTCTGAAACGCTCATTTTTCACATAAGCCACTTTTCAGCGCTAAAACAGCCTCCAATCGCTCTGAAACGCTCATTTTTCACATAAGCCACTTTTCACCTTTAATGAATAAAATTCCAGGTAAAAACTCCTTTGCCATGAAGAAGATCCAAATTCAACCAGTTCAGGCTAGTAAACCTGTTTGAAAGACCTTTTTTCAGTGAAATGCAGCTTAGTGCAAAATCAGGCTGCTCTCGCTCTGAAACGCTCATTTTTCACATAAGCCACTTTTCAGCGCTAAAACAGCCTCCAATCGCTCTGAAACGCTCATTTTTGACATAAGCCACTTTTCACCTTTAATGAATGAAATTCCAGGTAAAAACTCCTTTGCCATGAAGAAGATCCAAATTCATCCAGTTCAGGCTAGTAAACCTGGTTGAAAGACCTTTTTTCAGTGAAATGCAGCTTAGTGCAAAAACAGGCTGCTCTCGCTCTGAAACGCTCATTTTTCACATAAGCCACTTTTCACCTTTAATGAATGAAATTCCAGGTAAAAACTCCTTTGCCATGAAGAAGATCCAAATTCATCCAGTTCAGGCTAGTAAACCTGGTTGAAAGACCTTTTTTCAGTGAAATGCAGCTTAGTGCCAAAACAGGCTGCTCTCGCTCTGAAACGCTCATTTTTCACATAAGCCACTTTTCAGCCTTATAGGCGACTGTACAGTGCAAAAACAGCCTCCTCTCGCTCTGAAACGCTCATTTTTCACATAAGCCACTTTTCAGCCTTAGGCGACTGTACAGTGCTAAAACAGCCTCCTATCGCTCTGAAACGCTCATTTTTGACATAACCCACTTTTCAGCCTTAATGAATGAAATTCCAGGTAAAAACTCCTTTGCCATGAAGAAGATCCAAATTCATCCAGTTCAGGCTAGTAAACCTGTTTGAAAGACCTTTTTTCAGTGAAATGCAGCTTAGTGCAAAATCAGGCTGCTCTCGCTCTGAAACGCTCATTTTTCACATAAGCCACTTTTCAGCGCTAAAACAGCCTCCAATCGCTCTGAAACGCTCATTTTTGACATAAGCCACTTTTCACCTTTAATGAATGAAATTCCAGGTAAAAACTCCTTTGCCATGAAGAAGATCCAAATTCATCCAGTTCAGGCTAGTAAACCTGGTTGAAAGACCTTTTTTCAGTGAAATGCAGCTTAGTGCAAAAACAGGCTGCTCTCGCTCTGAAACGCTCATTTTTCACATAAGCCACTTTTCACCTTTAATGAATGAAATTCCAGGTAAAAACTCCTTTGCCATGAAGAAGATCCAAATTCATCCAGTTCAGGCTAGTAAACCTGGTTGAAAGACCTTTTTTCAGTGAAATGCAGCTTAGTGCCAAAACAGGCTGCTCTCGCTCTGAAACGCTCATTTTTCACATAAGCCACTTTTCAGCCTTATAGGCGACTGTACAGTGCAAAAACAGCCTCCTCTCGCTCTGAAACGCTCATTTTTCACATAAGCCACTTTTCAGCCTTAGGCGACTGTACAGTGCTAAAACAGCCTCCTATCGCTCTGAAACGCTCATTTTTGACATAACCCACTTTTCAGCCTTAATGAATGAAATTCCAGGTAAAAACTCCTTTGCCATGAAGAAGATCCAAATTCAACCAGTTCAGGCTAGTAAACCTGTTTGAAAGACCTTTTTTCAGTGAAATGCAGCTTAGTGCAAAAACAGGCTGCTCTCGCTCTGAAACGCTCATTTTTCACATAAGCCACTTTTCAGCGCTAAAACAGCCTCCAATCGCTCTAAAACGCTCATTTTTGACATAAGCCACTTTTCACCTTTAATGAATGAAATTCCAGGTAAAAACTCCTTTGCCATGAAGAAGATCCAAATTCATCCAGTTCAGGCTAGTAAACCTGGTTGAAAGACCTTTTTTCAGTGAAATGCAGCTTAGTGCCAAAACAGGCTGCTCTCGCTCTGAAACGCTCATTTTTCACATAAGCCACTTTTCAGCCTTATAGGCGACTGTACAGTGCAAAAACAGCCTCCTCTCGCTCTGAAACGCTCATTTTTCACATAAGCCACTTTTCAGCCTTAGGCGACTGTACAGTGCTAAAACAGCCTCCTATCGCTCTGAAACGCTCATTTTTGACATAACCCACTTTTCAGCCTTAATGAATGAAATTCCAGGTAAAAACTCCTTTGCCATGAAGAAGATCCAAATTCAACCAGTTCAGGCTAGTAAACCTGTTTGAAAGACCTTTTTTCAGTGAAATGCAGCTTAGTGCAAAAACAGGCTGCTCTCGCTCTGAAACGCTCATTTTTCACATAAGCCACTTTTCAGCGCTAAAACAGCCTCCAATCGCTCTAAAACGCTCATTTTTGACATAAGCCACTTTTCACCTTTAATGAATGAAATTCCAGGTAAAAACTCCTTTGCCATGAAGAAGATCCAAATTCATCCAGTTCAGGCTAGTAAACCTGGTTGAAAGACCTTTTTTCAGTGAAATGCAGCTTAGTGCCAAAACAGGCTGCTCTCGCTCTGAAACGCTCATTTTTCACATAAGCCACTTTTCAGCCTTATAGGCGACTGTACAGTGCAAAAACAGCCTCCTCTCGCTCTGAAACGCTCATTTTTCACATAAGCCACTTTTCACCTTTAATGAATGAAATTCCAGGTAAAAACTCCTTTGCCATGAAGAAGATCCAAATTCAACAAGTTCAGGCTAGTAAACCTGTTTGAAAGACCTTTTTTCAGTGAAATGCAGCTTAGTGCAAAAACAGGCTGCTCTCGCTCTGAAACGCTCATTTTTCACATAAGCCACTTTTCAGCCTTAGGCGACTGTACAGTGCAAAAACAGGCTGCTCTCGCTCTGAAACGCTCATTTTTCACATAAGCCACTTTTCAGCGCTAAAACAGCCTCCAATCGCTCTGAAACGCTCATTTTTCACATAAGCCACTTTTCACCTTTAATGAATAAAATTCCAGGTAAAAACTCCTTTGCCATGAAGAAGATCCAAATTCAACCAGTTCAGGCTAGTAAACCTGTTTGAAAGACCTTTTTTCAGTGAAATGCAGCTTAGTGCAAAATCAGGCTGCTCTCGCTCTGAAACGCTCATTTTTCACATAAGCCACTTTTCAGCGCTAAAACAGCCTCCAATCGCTCTGAAACGCTCATTTTTGACATAAGCCACTTTTCACCTTTAATGAATGAAATTCCAGGTAAAAACTCCTTTGCCATGAAGAAGATCCAAATTCATCCAGTTCAGGCTAGTAAACCTGGTTGAAAGACCTTTTTTCAGTGAAATGCAGCTTAGTGCAAAAACAGGCTGCTCTCGCTCTGAAACGCTCATTTTTCACATAAGCCACTTTTCAGCCTTATAGGCGACTGTACAGTGCAAAAACAGCCTCCTCTCGCTCTGAAACGCTCATTTTTCACATAAGCCACTTTTCAGCCTTAGGCGACTGTACAGTCCTAAAACAGCCTCCTATCGCTCTGAAACGCTCATTTTTGACATAACCCACTTTTCAGCCTTAATGAATGAAATTCCAGGTAAAAACTCCTTTGCCATGAAGAAGATCCAAATTCAACCAGTTCAGGCTAGTAAACCTGTTTGAAAGACCTTTTTTCAGTGAAATGCAGCTTAGTGCAAAAACAGGCTGCTCTCGCTCTGAAACGCTCATTTTTCACATAAGCCACTTTTCAGCGCTAAAACAGCCTCCAATCGCTCTAAAACGCTCATTTTTGACATAAGCCACTTTTCACCTTTAATGAATGAAATTCCAGGTAAAAACTCCTTTGCCATGAAGAAGATCCAAATTCATCCAGTTCAGGCTAGTAAACCTGGTTGAAAGACCTTTTTTCAGTGAAATGCAGCTTAGTGCCAAAACAGGCTGCTCTCGCTCTGAAACGCTCATTTTTCACATAAGCCACTTTTCAGCCTTATAGGCGACTGTACAGTGCAAAAACAGCCTCCTCTCGCTCTGAAACGCTCATTTTTCACATAAGCCACTTTTCACCTTTAATGAATGAAATTCCAGGTAAAAACTCCTTTGCCATGAAGAAGATCCAAATTCAACAAGTTCAGGCTAGTAAACCTGTTTGAAAGACCTTTTTTCAGTGAAATGCAGTTTAGTGCAAAAACAGGCTGCTCTCGCTCTGAAACGCTCATTTTTCACATAAGCCACTTTTCAGCCTTAGGCGACTGTACAGTGCAAAAACAGGCTGCTCTCGCTCTGAAACGCTCATTTTTCACATAAGCCACTTTTCAGCGCTAAAACAGCCTCCAATCGCTCTGAAACGCTCATTTTTCACATAAGCCACTTTTCACCTTTAATGAATAAAATTCCAGGTAAAAACTCCTTTGCCATGAAGAAGATCCAAATTCAACCAGTTCAGGCTAGTAAACCTGTTTGAAAGACCTTTTTTCAGTGAAATGCAGCTTAGTGCAAAATCAGGCTGCTCTCGCTCTGAAACGCTCATTTTTCACATAAGCCACTTTTCAGCGCTAAAACAGCCTCCAATCGCTCTGAAACGCTCATTTTTGACATAAGCCACTTTTCACCTTTAATGAATGAAATTCCAGGTAAAAACTCCTTTGCCATGAAGAAGATCCAAATTCATCCAGTTCAGGCTAGTAAACCTGTTTGAAAGACCTTTTTTCAGTGAAATGCAGCTTAGTGCCAAAACAGGCTGCTCTCGCTCTGAAACGCTCATTTTTCACATAAGCCACTTTTCAGCCTTATAGGCGACTGTACAGTGCAAAAACAGCCTCCTCTCGCTCTGAAACGCTCATTTTTCACATAAGCCACTTTTCACCTTTAATGAATGAAATTCCAGGTAAAAACTCCTTTGCCATGAAGAAGATCCAAATTCAACAAGTTCAGGCTAGTAAACCTGTTTGAAAGACCTTTTTTCAGTGAAATGCAGCTTAGTGCAAAAACAGGCTGCTCTCGCTCTGAAACGCTCATTTTTCACATAAGCCACTTTTCAGCCTTAGGCGACTGTACAGTGCAAAAACAGGCTGCTCTCGCTCTGAAACGCTCATTTTTCACATAAGCCACTTTTCAGCGCTAAAACAGCCTCCAATCGCTCTGAAACGCTCATTTTTCACATAAGCCACTTTTCACCTTTAATGAATAAAATTCCAGGTAAAAACTCCTTTGCCATGAAGAAGATCCAAATTCAACCAGTTCAGGCTAGTAAACCTGTTTGAAAGACCTTTTTTCAGTGAAATGCAGCTTAGTGCAAAATCAGGCTGCTCTCGCTCTGAAACGCTCATTTTTCACATAAGCCACTTTTCAGCGCTAAAACAGCCTCCAATCGCTCTGAAACGCTCATTTTTGACATAAGCCACTTTTCACCTTTAATGAATGAAATTCCAGGTAAAAACTCCTTTGCCATGAAGAAGATCCAAATTCATCCAGTTCAGGCTAGTAAACCTGGTTGAAAGACCTTTTTTCAGTGAAATGCAGCTTAGTGCAAAAACAGGCTGCTCTCGCTCTGAAACGCTCATTTTTCACATAAGCCACTTTTCACCTTTAATGAATGAAATTCCAGGTAAAAACTCCTTTGCCATGAAGAAGATCCAAATTCATCCAGTTCAGGCTAGTAAACCTGGTTGAAAGACCTTTTTTCAGTGAAATGCAGCTTAGTGCCAAAACAGGCTGCTCTCGCTCTGAAACGCTCATTTTTCACATAAGCCACTTTTCAGCCTTATAGGCGACTGTACAGTGCAAAAACAGCCTCCTCTCGCTCTGAAACGCTCATTTTTCACATAAGCCACTTTTCAGCCTTAGGCGACTGTACAGTGCTAAAACAGCCTCCTATCGCTCTGAAACGCTCATTTTTGACATAACCCACTTTTCAGCCTTAATGAATGAAATTCCAGGTAAAAACTCCTTTGCCATGAAGAAGATCCAAATTCATCCAGTTCAGGCTAGTAAACCTGTTTGAAAGACCTTTTTTCAGTGAAATGCAGCTTAGTGCAAAATCAGGCTGCTCTCGCTCTGAAACGCTCATTTTTCACATAAGCCACTTTTCAGCGCTAAAACAGCCTCCAATCGCTCTGAAACGCTCATTTTTGACATAAGCCACTTTTCACCTTTAATGAATGAAATTCCAGGTAAAAACTCCTTTGCCATGAAGAAGATCCAAATTCATCCAGTTCAGGCTAGTAAACCTGGTTGAAAGACCTTTTTTCAGTGAAATGCAGCTTAGTGCAAAAACAGGCTGCTCTCGCTCTGAAACGCTCATTTTTCACATAAGCCACTTTTCACCTTTAATGAATGAAATTCCAGGTAAAAACTCCTTTGCCATGAAGAAGATCCAAATTCATCCAGTTCAGGCTAGTAAACCTGGTTGAAAGACCTTTTTTCAGTGAAATGCAGCTTAGTGCCAAAACAGGCTGCTCTCGCTCTGAAACGCTCATTTTTCACATAAGCCACTTTTCAGCCTTATAGGCGACTGTACAGTGCAAAAACAGCCTCCTCTCGCTCTGAAACGCTCATTTTTCACATAAGCCACTTTTCAGCCTTAGGCGACTGTACAGTGCTAAAACAGCCTCCTATCGCTCTGAAACGCTCATTTTTGACATAACCCACTTTTCAGCCTTAATGAATGAAATTCCAGGTAAAAACTCCTTTGCCATGAAGAAGATCCAAATTCAACCAGTTCAGGCTAGTAAACCTGTTTGAAAGACCTTTTTTCAGTGAAATGCAGCTTAGTGCAAAAACAGGCTGCTCTCGCTCTGAAACGCTCATTTTTCACATAAGCCACTTTTCAGCGCTAAAACAGCCTCCAATCGCTCTAAAACGCTCATTTTTGACATAAGCCACTTTTCACCTTTAATGAATGAAATTCCAGGTAAAAACTCCTTTGCCATGAAGAAGATCCAAATTCATCCAGTTCAGGCTAGTAAACCTGGTTGAAAGACCTTTTTTCAGTGAAATGCAGCTTAGTGCCAAAACAGGCTGCTCTCGCTCTGAAACGCTCATTTTTCACATAAGCCACTTTTCAGCCTTATAGGCGACTGTACAGTGCAAAAACAGCCTCCTCTCGCTCTGAAACGCTCATTTTTCACATAAGCCACTTTTCAGCCTTAGGCGACTGTACAGTGCTAAAACAGCCTCCTATCGCTCTGAAACGCTCATTTTTGACATAACCCACTTTTCAGCCTTAATGAATGAAATTCCAGGTAAAAACTCCTTTGCCATGAAGAAGATCCAAATTCATCCAGTTCAGGCTAGTAAACCTGTTTGAAAGACCTTTTTTCAGTGAAATGCAGCTTAGTGCAAAAACAGGCTGCTCTCGCTCTGAAACGCTCATTTTTCACATAAGCCACTTTTCAGCCTTAGGCGACTGGACAGTGCTAAAACAGCCTCCTATCGCTCTGAAACGCTCATTTTTGACATAACCCACTTTTCAGCCTTAATGAATTAAATTCCAGGTAAAAACTCATTTGCCATGAAGAAGATCCAAATTCAACCAGTTCAGGCTAGTAAACCTGTTTGAAAGACCTTTTTTCAGTGAAATGCAGCTTAGTGCAAAAACAGGCTGCTCTCGCTCTGAAACGCTCATTTTTCACATAAGCCACTTTTCAGCGCTAAAACAGCCTCCAATCGCTCTGAAACGCTCATTTTTCACATAAGCCACTTTTCACCTTTAATGAATGAAATTCCAGGTAAAAACTCCTTTGCCATGAAGAAGATCCAAATTCAACCAGTTCAGGCTAGTAAACCTGTTTGAAAGACCTTTTTTCAGTGAAATGCAGCTTAGTGCAAAAACAGGCTGCTCTCGCTCTGAAACGCTCATTTTTCACATAAGCCACTTTTCAGCCTTAGGCGACTGTACAGTGCAAAAACAGGCTGCTCTCGCTCTGAAACGCTCATTTTTCACATAACCCACTTTTCACCCTTAATGAATTAAATTCCAGGTAAAAACTCCTTTGCCATGAAGAAGATCCAAATTCAACCAGTTCAGGCTAGTAAACCTGTTTGAAAGACCTTTTTTCAGTGAAATGCAGCTTAGTGCAAAAACAGGCTGCTCTCGCTCTGAAACGCTCATTTTTCACATAAGCCACTTTTCAGCGCTAAAACAGCCTCCAATCGCTCTGAAACGCTCATTTTTGACATAAGCCACTTTTCACCTTTAATGAATGAAATTCCAGGTAAAAACTCCTTTGCCATGAAGAAGATCCAAATTCATCCAGTTCAGGCTAGTAAACCTGGTTGAAAGACCTTTTTTCAGTGAAATGCAGCTTAGTGCAAAAACAGGCTGCTCTCGCTCTGAAACGCTCATTTTTCACATAAGCCACTTTTCAGCCTTATAGGCGACTGTACAGTGCAAAAACAGCCTCCTCTCGCTCTGAAACGCTCATTTTTCACATAAGCCACTTTTCAGCCTTAGGCGACTGTACAGTGCTAAAACAGCCTCCTATCGCTCTGAAACGCTCATTTTTGACATAACCCACTTTTCAGCCTTAATGAATGAAATTCCAGGTAAAAACTCCTTTGCCATGAAGAAGATCCAAATTCAACCAGTTCAGGCTAGTAAACCTGTTTGAAAGACCTTTTTTCAGTGAAATGCAGCTTAGTGCAAAAACAGGCTGCTCTCGCTCTGAAACGCTCATTTTTCACATAAGCCACTTTTCAGCGCTAAAACAGCCTCCAATCGCTCTAAAACGCTCATTTTTGACATAAGCCACTTTTCACCTTTAATGAATGAAATTCCAGGTAAAAACTCCTTTGCCATGAAGAAGATCCAAATTCATCCAGTTCAGGCTAGTAAACCTGGTTGAAAGACCTTTTTTCAGTGAAATGCAGCTTAGTGCCAAAACAGGCTGCTCTCGCTCTGAAACGCTCATTTTTCACATAAGCCACTTTTCAGCCTTATAGGCGACTGTACAGTGCAAAAACAGCCTCCTCTCGCTCTGAAACGCTCATTTTTCACATAAGCCACTTTTCACCTTTAATGAATGAAATTCCAGGTAAAAACTCCTTTGCCATGAAGAAGATCCAAATTCAACAAGTTCAGGCTAGTAAACCTGTTTGAAAGACCTTTTTTCAGTGAAATGCAGCTTAGTGCAAAAACAGGCTGCTCTCGCTCTGAAACGCTCATTTTTCACATAAGCCACTTTTCAGCCTTAGGCGACTGTACAGTGCAAAAACAGGCTGCTCTCGCTCTGAAACGCTCATTTTTCACATAAGCCACTTTTCAGCGCTAAAACAGCCTCCAATCGCTCTGAAACGCTCATTTTTCACATAAGCCACTTTTCACCTTTAATGAATAAAATTCCAGGTAAAAACTCCTTTGCCATGAAGAAGATCCAAATTCAACCAGTTCAGGCTAGTAAACCTGTTTGAAAGACCTTTTTTCAGTGAAATGCAGCTTAGTGCAAAATCAGGCTGCTCTCGCTCTGAAACGCTCATTTTTCACATAAGCCACTTTTCAGCGCTAAAACAGCCTCCAATCGCTCTGAAACGCTCATTTTTGACATAAGCCACTTTTCACCTTTAATGAATGAAATTCCAGGTAAAAACTCCTTTGCCATGAAGAAGATCCAAATTCATCCAGTTCAGGCTAGTAAACCTGGTTGAAAGACCTTTTTTCAGTGAAATGCAGCTTAGTGCAAAAACAGGCTGCTCTCGCTCTGAAACGCTCATTTTTCACATAAGCCACTTTTCAGCCTTATAGGCGACTGTACAGTGCAAAAACAGCCTCCTCTCGCTCTGAAACGCTCATTTTTCACATAAGCCACTTTTCAGCCTTAGGCGACTGTACAGTCCTAAAACAGCCTCCTATCGCTCTGAAACGCTCATTTTTGACATAACCCACTTTTCAGCCTTAATGAATGAAATTCCAGGTAAAAACTCCTTTGCCATGAAGAAGATCCAAATTCAACCAGTTCAGGCTAGTAAACCTGTTTGAAAGACCTTTTTTCAGTGAAATGCAGCTTAGTGCAAAAACAGGCTGCTCTCGCTCTGAAACGCTCATTTTTCACATAAGCCACTTTTCAGCGCTAAAACAGCCTCCAATCGCTCTAAAACGCTCATTTTTGACATAAGCCACTTTTCACCTTTAATGAATGAAATTCCAGGTAAAAACTCCTTTGCCATGAAGAAGATCCAAATTCATCCAGTTCAGGCTAGTAAACCTGGTTGAAAGACCTTTTTTCAGTGAAATGCAGCTTAGTGCCAAAACAGGCTGCTCTCGCTCTGAAACGCTCATTTTTCACATAAGCCACTTTTCAGCCTTATAGGCGACTGTACAGTGCAAAAACAGCCTCCTCTCGCTCTGAAACGCTCATTTTTCACATAAGCCACTTTTCACCTTTAATGAATGAAATTCCAGGTAAAAACTCCTTTGCCATGAAGAAGATCCAAATTCAACAAGTTCAGGCTAGTAAACCTGTTTGAAAGACCTTTTTTCAGTGAAATGCAGTTTAGTGCAAAAACAGGCTGCTCTCGCTCTGAAACGCTCATTTTTCACATAAGCCACTTTTCAGCCTTAGGCGACTGTACAGTGCAAAAACAGGCTGCTCTCGCTCTGAAACGCTCATTTTTCACATAAGCCACTTTTCAGCGCTAAAACAGCCTCCAATCGCTCTGAAACGCTCATTTTTCACATAAGCCACTTTTCACCTTTAATGAATAAAATTCCAGGTAAAAACTCCTTTGCCATGAAGAAGATCCAAATTCAACCAGTTCAGGCTAGTAAACCTGTTTGAAAGACCTTTTTTCAGTGAAATGCAGCTTAGTGCAAAATCAGGCTGCTCTCGCTCTGAAACGCTCATTTTTCACATAAGCCACTTTTCAGCGCTAAAACAGCCTCCAATCGCTCTGAAACGCTCATTTTTGACATAAGCCACTTTTCACCTTTAATGAATGAAATTCCAGGTAAAAACTCCTTTGCCATGAAGAAGATCCAAATTCATCCAGTTCAGGCTAGTAAACCTGTTTGAAAGACCTTTTTTCAGTGAAATGCAGCTTAGTGCCAAAACAGGCTGCTCTCGCTCTGAAACGCTCATTTTTCACATAAGCCACTTTTCAGCCTTATAGGCGACTGTACAGTGCAAAAACAGCCTCCTCTCGCTCTGAAACGCTCATTTTTCACATAAGCCACTTTTCACCTTTAATGAATGAAATTCCAGGTAAAAACTCCTTTGCCATGAAGAAGATCCAAATTCAACAAGTTCAGGCTAGTAAACCTGTTTGAAAGACCTTTTTTCAGTGAAATGCAGCTTAGTGCAAAAACAGGCTGCTCTCGCTCTGAAACGCTCATTTTTCACATAAGCCACTTTTCAGCCTTAGGCGACTGTACAGTGCAAAAACAGGCTGCTCTCGCTCTGAAACGCTCATTTTTCACATAAGCCACTTTTCAGCGCTAAAACAGCCTCCAATCGCTCTGAAACGCTCATTTTTCACATAAGCCACTTTTCACCTTTAATGAATAAAATTCCAGGTAAAAACTCCTTTGCCATGAAGAAGATCCAAATTCAACCAGTTCAGGCTAGTAAACCTGTTTGAAAGACCTTTTTTCAGTGAAATGCAGCTTAGTGCAAAATCAGGCTGCTCTCGCTCTGAAACGCTCATTTTTCACATAAGCCACTTTTCAGCGCTAAAACAGCCTCCAATCGCTCTGAAACGCTCATTTTTGACATAAGCCACTTTTCACCTTTAATGAATGAAATTCCAGGTAAAAACTCCTTTGCCATGAAGAAGATCCAAATTCATCCAGTTCAGGCTAGTAAACCTGGTTGAAAGACCTTTTTTCAGTGAAATGCAGCTTAGTGCAAAAACAGGCTGCTCTCGCTCTGAAACGCTCATTTTTCACATAAGCCACTTTTCACCTTTAATGAATGAAATTCCAGGTAAAAACTCCTTTGCCATGAAGAAGATCCAAATTCATCCAGTTCAGGCTAGTAAACCTGGTTGAAAGACCTTTTTTCAGTGAAATGCAGCTTAGTGCCAAAACAGGCTGCTCTCGCTCTGAAACGCTCATTTTTCACATAAGCCACTTTTCAGCCTTATAGGCGACTGTACAGTGCAAAAACAGCCTCCTCTCGCTCTGAAACGCTCATTTTTCACATAAGCCACTTTTCAGCCTTAGGCGACTGTACAGTGCTAAAACAGCCTCCTATCGCTCTGAAACGCTCATTTTTGACATAACCCACTTTTCAGCCTTAATGAATGAAATTCCAGGTAAAAACTCCTTTGCCATGAAGAAGATCCAAATTCATCCAGTTCAGGCTAGTAAACCTGTTTGAAAGACCTTTTTTCAGTGAAATGCAGCTTAGTGCAAAATCAGGCTGCTCTCGCTCTGAAACGCTCATTTTTCACATAAGCCACTTTTCAGCGCTAAAACAGCCTCCAATCGCTCTGAAACGCTCATTTTTGACATAAGCCACTTTTCACCTTTAATGAATGAAATTCCAGGTAAAAACTCCTTTGCCATGAAGAAGATCCAAATTCATCCAGTTCAGGCTAGTAAACCTGGTTGAAAGACCTTTTTTCAGTGAAATGCAGCTTAGTGCAAAAACAGGCTGCTCTCGCTCTGAAACGCTCATTTTTCACATAAGCCACTTTTCACCTTTAATGAATGAAATTCCAGGTAAAAACTCCTTTGCCATGAAGAAGATCCAAATTCATCCAGTTCAGGCTAGTAAACCTGGTTGAAAGACCTTTTTTCAGTGAAATGCAGCTTAGTGCCAAAACAGGCTGCTCTCGCTCTGAAACGCTCATTTTTCACATAAGCCACTTTTCAGCCTTATAGGCGACTGTACAGTGCAAAAACAGCCTCCTCTCGCTCTGAAACGCTCATTTTTCACATAAGCCACTTTTCAGCCTTAGGCGACTGTACAGTGCTAAAACAGCCTCCTATCGCTCTGAAACGCTCATTTTTGACATAACCCACTTTTCAGCCTTAATGAATGAAATTCCAGGTAAAAACTCCTTTGCCATGAAGAAGATCCAAATTCAACCAGTTCAGGCTAGTAAACCTGTTTGAAAGACCTTTTTTCAGTGAAATGCAGCTTAGTGCAAAAACAGGCTGCTCTCGCTCTGAAACGCTCATTTTTCACATAAGCCACTTTTCAGCGCTAAAACAGCCTCCAATCGCTCTAAAACGCTCATTTTTGACATAAGCCACTTTTCACCTTTAATGAATGAAATTCCAGGTAAAAACTCCTTTGCCATGAAGAAGATCCAAATTCATCCAGTTCAGGCTAGTAAACCTGGTTGAAAGACCTTTTTTCAGTGAAATGCAGCTTAGTGCCAAAACAGGCTGCTCTCGCTCTGAAACGCTCATTTTTCACATAAGCCACTTTTCAGCCTTATAGGCGACTGTACAGTGCAAAAACAGCCTCCTCTCGCTCTGAAACGCTCATTTTTCACATAAGCCACTTTTCAGCCTTAGGCGACTGTACAGTGCTAAAACAGCCTCCTATCGCTCTGAAACGCTCATTTTTGACATAACCCACTTTTCAGCCTTAATGAATGAAATTCCAGGTAAAAACTCCTTTGCCATGAAGAAGATCCAAATTCATCCAGTTCAGGCTAGTAAACCTGTTTGAAAGACCTTTTTTCAGTGAAATGCAGCTTAGTGCAAAAACAGGCTGCTCTCGCTCTGAAACGCTCATTTTTCACATAAGCCACTTTTCAGCCTTAGGCGACTGGACAGTGCTAAAACAGCCTCCTATCGCTCTGAAACGCTCATTTTTGACATAACCCACTTTTCAGCCTTAATGAATTAAATTCCAGGTAAAAACTCATTTGCCATGAAGAAGATCCAAATTCAACCAGTTCAGGCTAGTAAACCTGTTTGAAAGACCTTTTTTCAGTGAAATGCAGCTTAGTGCAAAAACAGGCTGCTCTCGCTCTGAAACGCTCATTTTTCACATAAGCCACTTTTCAGCGCTAAAACAGCCTCCAATCGCTCTGAAACGCTCATTTTTCACATAAGCCACTTTTCACCTTTAATGAATGAAATTCCAGGTAAAAACTCCTTTGCCATGAAGAAGATCCAAATTCAACCAGTTCAGGCTAGTAAACCTGTTTGAAAGACCTTTTTTCAGTGAAATGCAGCTTAGTGCAAAAACAGGCTGCTCTCGCTCTGAAACGCTCATTTTTCACATAAGCCACTTTTCAGCCTTAGGCGACTGTACAGTGCAAAAACAGGCTGCTCTCGCTCTGAAACGCTCATTTTTCACATAACCCACTTTTCACCCTTAATGAATTAAATTCCAGGTAAAAACTCCTTTGCCATGAAGAAGATCCAAATTCAACCAGTTCAGGCTAGTAAACCTGTTTGAAAGACCTTTTTTCAGTGAAATGCAGCTTAGTGCAAAAACAGGCTGCTCTCGCTCTGAAACGCTCATTTTTCACATAAGCCACTTTTCAGCGCTAAAACAGCCTCCAATCGCTCTGAAACGCTCATTTTTGACATAAGCCACTTTTCACCTTTAATGAATGAAATTCCAGGTAAAAACTCCTTTGCCATGAAGAAGATCCAAATTCAACCAGTTCAGGCTAGTAAACCTGTTTGAAAGACCTTTTTTCAGTGAAATGCAGCTTAGTGCAAAATCAGGCTGCTCTCGCTCTGAAACGCTCATTTTTCACATAAGCCACTTTTCAGCGCTAAAACAGCCTCCAATCGCTCTGAAACGCTCATTTTTGACATAAGCCACTTTTCACCTTTAATGAATGAAATTCCAGGTAAAAACTCCTTTGCCATGAAGAAGATCCAAATTCATCCAGTTCAGGCTAGTAAACCTGGTTGAAAGACCTTTTTTCAGTGAAATGCAGCTTAGTGCAAAAACAGGCTGCTCTCGCTCTGAAACGCTCATTTTTCACATAAGCCACTTTTCAGCCTTATAGGCGACTGTACAGTGCAAAAACAGCCTCCTCTCGCTCTGAAACGCTCATTTTTCACATAAGCCACTTTTCAGCCTTAGGCGACTGTACAGTGCTAAAACAGCCTCCTATCGCTCTGAAACGCTCATTTTTGACATAACCCACTTTTCAGCCTTAATGAATGAAATTCCAGGTAAAAACTCCTTTGCCATGAAGAAGATCCAAATTCAACCAGTTCAGGCTAGTAAACCTGTTTGAAAGACCTTTTTTCAGTGAAATGCAGCTTAGTGCAAAAACAGGCTGCTCTCGCTCTGAAACGCTCATTTTTCACATAAGCCACTTTTCAGCGCTAAAACAGCCTCCAATCGCTCTAAAACGCTCATTTTTGACATAAGCCACTTTTCACCTTTAATGAATGAAATTCCAGGTAAAAACTCCTTTGCCATGAAGAAGATCCAAATTCAACAAGTTCAGGCTAGTAAACCTGTTTGAAAGACCTTTTTTCAGTGAAATGCAGCTTAGTGCAAAAACAGGCTGCTCTCGCTCTGAAACGCTCATTTTTCACATAAGCCACTTTTCAGCCTTAGGCGACTGTACAGTGCAAAAACAGGCTGCTCTCGCTCTGAAACGCTCATTTTTCACATAAGCCACTTTTCAGCGCTAAAACAGCCTCCAATCGCTCTGAAACGCTCATTTTTCACATAAGCCACTTTTCACCTTTAATGAATGAAATTCCAGGTAAAAACTCCTTTGCCATGAAGAAGATCCAAATTCAACCAGTTCAGGCTAGTAAACCTGTTTGAAAGACCTTTTTTCAGTGAAATGCAGCTTAGTGCAAAATCAGGCTGCTCTCGCTCTGAAACGCTCATTTTTCACATAAGCCACTTTTCAGCGCTAAAACAGCCTCCAATCGCTCTGAAACGCTCATTTTTGACATAAGCCACTTTTCACCTTTAATGAATGAAATTCCAGGTAAAAACTCCTTTGCCATGAAGAAGATCCAAATTCATCCAGTTCAGGCTAGTAAACCTGGTTGAAAGACCTTTTTTCAGTGAAATGCAGCTTAGTGCAAAAACAGGCTGCTCTCGCTCTGAAACGCTCATTTTTCACATAAGCCACTTTTCACCTTTAATGAATGAAATTCCAGGTAAAAACTCCTTTGCCATGAAGAAGATCCAAATTCAACAAGTTCAGGCTAGTAAACCTGTTTGAAAGACCTTTTTTCAGTGAAATGCAGCTTAGTGCAAAAACAGGCTGCTCTCGCTCTGAAACGCTCATTTTTCACATAAGCCACTTTTCAGCCTTAGGCGACTGTACAGTGCAAAAACAGGCTGCTCTCGCTCTGAAACGCTCATTTTTCACATAAGCCACTTTTCAGCGCTAAAACAGCCTCCAATCGCTCTGAAACGCTCATTTTTCACATAAGCCACTTTTCACCTTTAATGAATAAAATTCCAGGTAAAAACTCCTTTGCCATGAAGAAGATCCAAATTCAACCAGTTCAGGCTAGTAAACCTGTTTGAAAGACCTTTTTTCAGTGAAATGCAGCTTAGTGCAAAATCAGGCTGCTCTCGCTCTGAAACGCTCATTTTTCACATAAGCCACTTTTCAGCGCTAAAACAGCCTCCAATCGCTCTGAAACGCTCATTTTTGACATAAGCCACTTTTCACCTTTAATGAATGAAATTCCAGGTAAAAACTCCTTTGCCATGAAGAAGATCCAAATTCATCCAGTTCAGGCTAGTAAACCTGGTTGAAAGACCTTTTTTCAGTGAAATGCAGCTTAGTGCAAAAACAGGCTGCTCTCGCTCTGAAACGCTCATTTTTCACATAAGCCACTTTTCACCTTTAATGAATGAAATTCCAGGTAAAAACTCCTTTGCCATGAAGAAGATCCAAATTCATCCAGTTCAGGCTAGTAAACCTGGTTGAAAGACCTTTTTTCAGTGAAATGCAGCTTAGTGCCAAAACAGGCTGCTCTCGCTCTGAAACGCTCATTTTTCACATAAGCCACTTTTCAGCCTTATAGGCGACTGTACAGTGCAAAAACAGCCTCCTCTCGCTCTGAAACGCTCATTTTTCACATAAGCCACTTTTCAGCCTTAGGCGACTGTACAGTGCTAAAACAGCCTCCTATCGCTCTGAAACGCTCATTTTTGACATAACCCACTTTTCAGCCTTAATGAATGAAATTCCAGGTAAAAACTCCTTTGCCATGAAGAAGATCCAAATTCATCCAGTTCAGGCTAGTAAACCTGTTTGAAAGACCTTTTTTCAGTGAAATGCAGCTTAGTGCAAAAACAGGCTGCTCTCGCTCTGAAACGCTCATTTTTCACATAAGCCACTTTTCAGCCTTAGGCGACTGGACAGTGCTAAAACAGCCTCCTATCGCTCTGAAACGCTCATTTTTGACATAACCCACTTTTCAGCCTTAATGAATTAAATTCCAGGTAAAAACTCATTTGCCATGAAGAAGATCCAAATTCAACCAGTTCAGGCTAGTAAACCTGTTTGAAAGACCTTTTTTCAGTGAAATGCAGCTTAGTGCAAAAACAGGCTGCTCTCGCTCTGAAACGCTCATTTTTCACATAAGCCACTTTTCAGCGCTAAAACAGCCTCCAATCGCTCTGAAACGCTCATTTTTCACATAAGCCACTTTTCACCTTTAATGAATGAAATTCCAGGTAAAAACTCCTTTGCCATGAAGAAGATCCAAATTCAACCAGTTCAGGCTAGTAAACCTGTTTGAAAGACCTTTTTTCAGTGAAATGCAGCTTAGTGCAAAAACAGGCTGCTCTCGCTCTGAAACGCTCATTTTTCACATAAGCCACTTTTCAGCCTTAGGCGACTGTACAGTGCAAAAACAGGCTGCTCTCGCTCTGAAACGCTCATTTTTCACATAACCCACTTTTCACCCTTAATGAATTAAATTCCAGGTAAAAACTCCTTTGCCATGAAGAAGATCCAAATTCAACCAGTTCAGGCTAGTAAACCTGTTTGAAAGACCTTTTTTCAGTGAAATGCAGCTTAGTGCAAAAACAGGCTGCTCTCGCTCTGAAACGCTCATTTTTCACATAAGCCACTTTTCAGCGCTAAAACAGCCTCCAATCGCTCTGAAACGCTCATTTTTGACATAAGCCACTTTTCACCTTTAATGAATGAAATTCCAGGTAAAAACTCCTTTGCCATGAAGAAGATCCAAATTCAACCAGTTCAGGCTAGTAAACCTGTTTGAAAGACCTTTTTTCAGTGAAATGCAGCTTAGTGCAAAATCAGGCTGCTCTCGCTCTGAAACGCTCATTTTTCACATAAGCCACTTTTCAGCGCTAAAACAGCCTCCAATCGCTCTGAAACGCTCATTTTTGACATAAGCCACTTTTCACCTTTAATGAATGAAATTCCAGGTAAAAACTCCTTTGCCATGAAGAAGATCCAAATTCATCCAGTTCAGGCTAGTAAACCTGGTTGAAAGACCTTTTTTCAGTGAAATGCAGCTTAGTGCAAAAACAGGCTGCTCTCGCTCTGAAACGCTCATTTTTCACATAAGCCACTTTTCAGCCTTATAGGCGACTGTACAGTGCAAAAACAGCCTCCTCTCGCTCTGAAACGCTCATTTTTCACATAAGCCACTTTTCAGCCTTAGGCGACTGTACAGTGCTAAAACAGCCTCCTATCGCTCTGAAACGCTCATTTTTGACATAACCCACTTTTCAGCCTTAATGAATGAAATTCCAGGTAAAAACTCCTTTGCCATGAAGAAGATCCAAATTCAACCAGTTCAGGCTAGTAAACCTGTTTGAAAGACCTTTTTTCAGTGAAATGCAGCTTAGTGCAAAAACAGGCTGCTCTCGCTCTGAAACGCTCATTTTTCACATAAGCCACTTTTCAGCGCTAAAACAGCCTCCAATCGCTCTAAAACGCTCATTTTTGACATAAGCCACTTTTCACCTTTAATGAATGAAATTCCAGGTAAAAACTCCTTTGCCATGAAGAAGATCCAAATTCATCCAGTTCAGGCTAGTAAACCTGGTTGAAAGACCTTTTTTCAGTGAAATGCAGCTTAGTGCCAAAACAGGCTGCTCTCGCTCTGAAACGCTCATTTTTCACATAAGCCACTTTTCAGCCTTATAGGCGACTGTACAGTGCAAAAACAGCCTCCTCTCGCTCTGAAACGCTCATTTTTCACATAAGCCACTTTTCACCTTTAATGAATGAAATTCCAGGTAAAAACTCCTTTGCCATGAAGAAGATCCAAATTCAACAAGTTCAGGCTAGTAAACCTGTTTGAAAGACCTTTTTTCAGTGAAATGCAGCTTAGTGCAAAAACAGGCTGCTCTCGCTCTGAAACGCTCATTTTTCACATAAGCCACTTTTCAGCCTTAGGCGACTGTACAGTGCAAAAACAGGCTGCTCTCGCTCTGAAACGCTCATTTTTCACATAAGCCACTTTTCAGCGCTAAAACAGCCTCCAATCGCTCTGAAACGCTCATTTTTCACATAAGCCACTTTTCACCTTTAATGAATGAAATTCCAGGTAAAAACTCCTTTGCCATGAAGAAGATCCAAATTCAACCAGTTCAGGCTAGTAAACCTGTTTGAAAGACCTTTTTTCAGTGAAATGCAGCTTAGTGCAAAATCAGGCTGCTCTCGCTCTGAAACGCTCATTTTTCACATAAGCCACTTTTCAGCGCTAAAACAGCCTCCAATCGCTCTGAAACGCTCATTTTTGACATAAGCCACTTTTCACCTTTAATGAATGAAATTCCAGGTAAAAACTCCTTTGCCATGAAGAAGATCCAAATTCATCCAGTTCAGGCTAGTAAACCTGGTTGAAAGACCTTTTTTCAGTGAAATGCAGCTTAGTGCAAAAACAGGCTGCTCTCGCTCTGAAACGCTCATTTTTCACATAAGCCACTTTTCACCTTTAATGAATGAAATTCCAGGTAAAAACTCCTTTGCCATGAAGAAGATCCAAATTCAACCAGTTCAGGCTAGTAAACCTGTTTAAAAGACCTTTTTTCAGAGAAATGCAGCTTAGTGCAAAAACAGGCTGCTCTCGCTCTGAAACGCTCATTTTTCACATAACCCACTTTTCAGCCTTAATGAATTAAATTCCAGGTAAAAACTCCTTTGCCATGAAGAAGATCCAAATTCAACCAGTTCAGGCTAGTAAACCTGTTTGAAAGACCTTTTTTCAGTGAAATGCAGCTTAGTGCAAAATCAGGCTGCTCTCGCTCTGAAACGCTCATTTTTCACATAAGCCACTTTTCAGCGCTAAAACAGCCTCCAATCGCTCTGAAACGCTCATTTTTGACATAAGCCACTTTTCACCTTTAATGAATGAAATTCCAGGTAAAAACTCCTTTGCCATGAAGAAGATCCAAATTCATCCAGTTCAGGCTAGTAAACCTGGTTGAAAGACCTTTTTTCAGTGAAATGCAGCTTAGTGCAAAAACAGGCTGCTCTCGCTCTGAAACGCTCATTTTTCACATAAGCCACTTTTCAGCGCTAAAACAGCCTCCAATCGCTCTGAAACGCTCATTTTTGACATAAGCCACTTTTCACCTTTAATGAATGAAATTCCAGGTAAAAACTCCTTTGCCATGAAGAAGATCCAAATTCATCCAGTTCAGGCTAGTAAACCTGGTTGAAAGACCTTTTTTCAGTGAAATGCAGCTTAGTGCCAAAACAGGCTGCTCTCGCTCTGAAACGCTCATTTTTCACATAAGCCACTTTTCAGCCTTATAGGCGACTGTACAGTGCAAAAACAGCCTCCTCTCGCTCTGAAACGCTCATTTTTCACATAAGCCACTTTTCAGCCTTAGGCGACTGTACAGTGCTAAAACAGCCTCCTATCGCTCTGAAACGCTCATTTTTGACATAACCCACTTTTCAGCCTTAATGAATGAAATTCCAGGTAAAAACTCCTTTGCCATGAAGAAGATCCAAATTCAACCAGTTCAGGCTAGTAAACCTGTTTGAAAGACCTTTTTTCAGTGAAATGCAGCTTAGTGCAAAAACAGGCTGCTCTCGCTCTGAAACGCTCATTTTTCACATAAGCCACTTTTCAGCGCTAAAACAGCCTCCAATCGCTCTAAAACGCTCATTTTTGACATAAGCCACTTTTCACCTTTAATGAATGAAATTCCAGGTAAAAACTCCTTTGCCATGAAGAAGATCCAAATTCATCCAGTTCAGGCTAGTAAACCTGGTTGAAAGACCTTTTTTCAGTGAAATGCAGCTTAGTGCCAAAACAGGCTGCTCTCGCTCTGAAACGCTCATTTTTCACATAAGCCACTTTTCAGCCTTATAGGCGACTGTACAGTGCAAAAACAGCCTCCTCTCGCTCTGAAACGCTCATTTTTCACATAAGCCACTTTTCAGCCTTGGGCGACTGTACAGTGCTAAAACAGCCTCCTATCGCTCTGAAACGCTCATTTTTGACATAACCCACTTTTCAGCCTTAATGAATGAAATTCCAGGTAAAAACTCCTTTGCCATGAAGAAGATCCAAATTCATCCAGTTCAGGCTAGTAAACCTGTTTGAAAGACCTTTTTTCAGTGAAATGCAGCTTAGTGCAAAAACAGGCTGCTCTCGCTCTGAAACGCTCATTTTTCACATAAGCAACTTTTCAGCCTTAGGCGACTGGACAGTGCTAAAACAGCCTCCTATCGCTCTGAAACGCTCATTTTTGACATAACCCACTTTTCAGCCTTAATGAATTAAATTCCAGGTAAAAACTCATTTGCCATGAAGAAGATCCAAATTCAACCAGTTCAGGCTAGTAAACCTGTTTGAAAGACCTTTTTTCAGTGAAATGCAGCTTAGTGCAAAAACAGGCTG
Source organism: Pagrus pagrus (assembly GCF_965226575.1). NCBI lineage: Eukaryota > Metazoa > Chordata > Actinopteri > Spariformes > Sparidae > Pagrus > Pagrus pagrus. The sequence continues at coordinate 138,976 of NW_028175434.1, forward strand.
CTCTCGCTCTGAAACGCTCATTTTTCACATAAGCCACTTTTCAGCGCTAAAACAGCCTCCAATCGCTCTGAAACGCTCATTTTTCACATAAGCCACTTTTCACCTTTAATGAATGAAATTCCAGGTAAAAACTCCTTTGCCATGAAGAAGATCCAAATTCAACCAGTTCAGGCTAGTAAACCTGTTTGAAAGACCTTTTTTCAGTGAAATGCAGCTTAGTGCAAAAACAGGCTGCTCTCGCTCTGAAACGCTCATTTTTCACATAAGCCACTTTTCAGCCTTAGGCGACTGTACAGTGCAAAAACAGGCTGCTCTCGCTCTGAAACGCTCATTTTTCACATAACCCACTTTTCACCCTTAATGAATTAAATTCCAGGTAAAAACTCCTTTGCCATGAAGAAGATCCAAATTCAACCAGTTCAGGCTAGTAAACCTGTTTGAAAGACCTTTTTTCAGTGAAATGCAGCTTAGTGCAAAAACAGGCTGCTCTCGCTCTGAAACGCTCATTTTTCACATAAGCCACTTTTCAGCGCTAAAACAGCCTCCAATCGCTCTGAAACGCTCATTTTTGACATAAGCCACTTTTCACCTTTAATGAATGAAATTCCAGGTAAAAACTCCTTTGCCATGAAGAAGATCCAAATTCAACCAGTTCAGGCTAGTAAACCTGTTTGAAAGACCTTTTTTCAGTGAAATGCAGCTTAGTGCAAAATCAGGCTGCTCTCGCTCTGAAACGCTCATTTTTCACATAAGCCACTTTTCAGCGCTAAAACAGCCTCCAATCGCTCTGAAACGCTCATTTTTGACATAAGCCACTTTTCACCTTTAATGAATGAAATTCCAGGTAAAAACTCCTTTGCCATGAAGAAGATCCAAATTCATCCAGTTCAGGCTAGTAAACCTGGTTGAAAGACCTTTTTTCAGTGAAATGCAGCTTAGTGCAAAAACAGGCTGCTCTCGCTCTGAAACGCTCATTTTTCACATAAGCCACTTTTCAGCCTTATAGGCGACTGTACAGTGCAAAAACAGCCTCCTCTCGCTCTGAAACGCTCATTTTTCACATAAGCCACTTTTCAGCCTTAGGCGACTGTACAGTGCTAAAACAGCCTCCTATCGCTCTGAAACGCTCATTTTTGACATAACCCACTTTTCAGCCTTAATGAATGAAATTCCAGGTAAAAACTCCTTTGCCATGAAGAAGATCCAAATTCAACCAGTTCAGGCTAGTAAACCTGTTTGAAAGACCTTTTTTCAGTGAAATGCAGCTTAGTGCAAAAACAGGCTGCTCTCGCTCTGAAACGCTCATTTTTCACATAAGCCACTTTTCAGCGCTAAAACAGCCTCCAATCGCTCTAAAACGCTCATTTTTGACATAAGCCACTTTTCACCTTTAATGAATGAAATTCCAGGTAAAAACTCCTTTGCCATGAAGAAGATCCAAATTCATCCAGTTCAGGCTAGTAAACCTGGTTGAAAGACCTTTTTTCAGTGAAATGCAGCTTAGTGCCAAAACAGGCTGCTCTCGCTCTGAAACGCTCATTTTTCACATAAGCCACTTTTCAGCGCTAAAACAGCCTCCAATCGCTCTGAAACGCTCATTTTTGACATAAGCCACTTTTCACCTCTAATGAATGAAATTCCAGGTAAAAACTCCTTTGCCATGAAGAAGATCCAAATTCAACCAGTTCAGGCTAGTAAACCTGTTTGAAAGACCTTTTTTCAGTGAAATGCAGCTTCGTGCAAAAACAGGCTGCTCTCGCTCTGAAACGCTCATTTTTCACATAAGCCACTTTTCAGCCTTAGGCGACTGTACAGTGCTAAAACAGCCTCCAATCGCTCTGAAACGCTCATTTTTGACATAAGCCACTTTTCACCTTTAATGAATGAAATTCCAGGTAAAAACTCCTTTGCCATGAAGAAGATCCAAATTCAACCAGTTCAGGCTAGTAAACCTGTTTGAAAGACCTTTTTTCAGTGAAATGCAGCTTAGTGCAAAAACAGGCTGCTCTCGCTCTGAAACGCTCATTTTTCACATAAGCCACTTTTCAGCCTTAGGCGACTGGACAGTGCTAAAACAGCCTCCTATCGCTCTGAAACGCTCATTTTTGACATAACCCACTTTTCAGCCTTAATGAATTAAATTCCAGGTAAAAACTCATTTGCCATGAAGAAGATCCAAATTCAACCAGTTCAGGCTAGTAAACCTGTTTGAAAGACCTTTTTTCAGTGAAATGCAGCTTCGTGCAAAAACAGGCTGCTCTCGCTCTGAAACGCTCATTTTTCACATAAGCCACTTTTCAGCCTTAGGCGACTGTACAGTGCTAAAACAGCCTCCAATCGCTCTGAAACGCTCATTTTTGACATAAGCCACTTTTCACCTTTAATGAATGAAATTCCAGGTAAAAACTCCTTTGCCATGAAGAAGATCCAAATTCAACCAGTTCAGGCTAGTAAACCTGTTTGAAAGACCTTTTTTCAGTGAAATGCAGCTTAGTGCAAAAACAGGCTGCTCTCGCTCTGAAACGCTCATTTTTCACATAAGCCACTTTTCAGCCTTAGGCGACTGGACAGTGCTAAAACAGCCTCCTATCGCTCTGAAACGCTCATTTTTGACATAACCCACTTTTCAGCCTTAATGAATTAAATTCCAGGTAAAAACTCATTTGCCATGAAGAAGATCCAAATTCAACCAGTTCAGGCTAGTAAACCTGTTTGAAAGACCTTTTTTCAGTGAAATGCAGCTTAGTGCAAAAACAGGCTGCTCTCGCTCTGAAACGCTCATTTTTCACATAAGCCACTTTTCAGCGCTAAAACAGCCTCCAATCGCTCTGAAACGCTCATTTTTCACATAAGCCACTTTTCACCTTTAATGAATGAAATTCCAGGTAAAAACTCCTTTGCCATGAAGAAGATCCAAATTCAACCAGTTCAGGCTAGTAAACCTGTTTGAAAGACCTTTTTTCAGTGAAATGCAGCTTAGTGCAAAAACAGGCTGCTCTCGCTCTGAAACGCTCATTTTTCACATAAGCCACTTTTCAGCCTTAGGCGACTGTACAGTGCAAAAACAGGCTGCTCTCGCTCTGAAACGCTCATTTTTCACATAACCCACTTTTCACCCTTAATGAATTAAATTCCAGGTAAAAACTCCTTTGCCATGAAGAAGATCCAAATTCAACCAGTTCAGGCTAGTAAACCTGTTTGAAAGACCTTTTTTCAGTGAAATGCAGCTTAGTGCAAAAACAGGCTGCTCTCGCTCTGAAACGCTCATTTTTCACATAAGCCACTTTTCAGCGCTAAAACAGCCTCCAATCGCTCTGAAACGCTCATTTTTGACATAAGCCACTTTTCACCTTTAATGAATGAAATTCCAGGTAAAAACTCCTTTGCCATGAAGAAGATCCAAATTCAACCAGTTCAGGCTAGTAAACCTGTTTGAAAGACCTTTTTTCAGTGAAATGCAGCTTAGTGCAAAATCAGGCTGCTCTCGCTCTGAAACGCTCATTTTTCACATAAGCCACTTTTCACCTTTAATGAATGAAATTCCAGGTAAAAACTCCTTTGCCATGAAGAAGATCCAAATTCAACCAGTTCAGGCTAGTAAACCTGTTTAAAAGACCTTTTTTCAGAGAAATGCAGCTTAGTGCAAAAACAGGCTGCTCTCGCTCTGAAACGCTCATTTTTCACATAACCCACTTTTCAGCCTTAATGAATTAAATTCCAGGTAAAAACTCCTTTGCCATGAAGAAGATCCAAATTCAACCAGTTCAGGCTAGTAAACCTGTTTGAAAGACCTTTTTTCAGTGAAATGCAGCTTAGTGCAAAATCAGGCTGCTCTCGCTCTGAAACGCTCATTTTTCACATAAGCCACTTTTCAGCGCTAAAACAGCCTCCAATCGCTCTGAAACGCTCATTTTTGACATAAGCCACTTTTCACCTTTAATGAATGAAATTCCAGGTAAAAACTCCTTTGCCATGAAGAAGATCCAAATTCATCCAGTTCAGGCTAGTAAACCTGGTTGAAAGACCTTTTTTCAGTGAAATGCAGCTTAGTGCAAAAACAGGCTGCTCTCGCTCTGAAACGCTCATTTTTCACATAAGCCACTTTTCAGCGCTAAAACAGCCTCCAATCGCTCTGAAACGCTCATTTTTGACATAAGCCACTTTTCACCTTTAATGAATGAAATTCCAGGTAAAAACTCCTTTGCCATGAAGAAGATCCAAATTCATCCAGTTCAGGCTAGTAAACCTGGTTGAAAGACCTTTTTTCAGTGAAATGCAGCTTAGTGCCAAAACAGGCTGCTCTCGCTCTGAAACGCTCATTTTTCACATAAGCCACTTTTCAGCCTTATAGGCGACTGTACAGTGCTAAAACAGCCTCCTATCGCTCTGAAACGCTCATTTTTGACATAACCCACTTTTCAGCCTTAATGAATGAAATTCCAGGTAAAAACTCCTTTGCCATGAAGAAGATCCAAATTCAACCAGTTCAGGCTAGTAAACCTGTTTGAAAGACCTTTTTTCAGTGAAATGCAGCTTAGTGCAAAAACAGGCTGCTCTCGCTCTGAAACGCTCATTTTTCACATAAGCCACTTTTCAGCGCTAAAACAGCCTCCAATCGCTCTAAAACGCTCATTTTTGACATAAGCCACTTTTCACCTTTAATGAATGAAATTCCAGGTAAAAACTCCTTTGCCATGAAGAAGATCCAAATTCATCCAGTTCAGGCTAGTAAACCTGGTTGAAAGACCTTTTTTCAGTGAAATGCAGCTTAGTGCCAAAACAGGCTGCTCTCGCTCTGAAACGCTCATTTTTCACATAAGCCACTTTTCAGCCTTATAGGCGACTGTACAGTGCAAAAACAGCCTCCTCTCGCTCTGAAACGCTCATTTTTCACATAAGCCACTTTTCAGCCTTAGGCGACTGTACAGTGCTAAAACAGCCTCCTATCGCTCTGAAACGCTCATTTTTGACATAACCCACTTTTCAGCCTTAATGAATGAAATTCCAGGTAAAAACTCCTTTGCCATGAAGAAGATCCAAATTCATCCAGTTCAGGCTAGTAAACCTGTTTGAAAGACCTTTTTTCAGTGAAATGCAGCTTAGTGCAAAAACAGGCTGCTCTCGCTCTGAAACGCTCATTTTTCACATAAGCAACTTTTCAGCCTTAGGCGACTGGACAGTGCTAAAACAGCCTCCTATCGCTCTGAAACGCTCATTTTTGACATAACCCACTTTTCAGCCTTAATGAATTAAATTCCAGGTAAAAACTCATTTGCCATGAAGAAGATCCAAATTCAACCAGTTCAGGCTAGTAAACCTGTTTGAAAGACCTTTTTTCAGTGAAATGCAGCTTAGTGCAAAAACAGGCTGCTCTCGCTCTGAAACGCTCATTTTTCACATAAGCCACTTTTCAGCGCTAAAACAGCCTCCAATCGCTCTGAAACGCTCATTTTTCACATAAGCCACTTTTCACCTTTAATGAATGAAATTCCAGGTAAAAACTCCTTTGCCATGAAGAAGATCCAAATTCAACCAGTTCAGGCTAGTAAACCTGTTTGAAAGACCTTTTTTCAGTGAAATGCAGCTTAGTGCAAAAACAGGCTGCTCTCGCTCTGAAACGCTCATTTTTCACATAAGCCACTTTTCAGCCTTAGGCGACTGTACAGTGCAAAAACAGGCTGCTCTCGCTCTGAAACGCTCATTTTTCACATAACCCACTTTTCACCCTTAATGAATTAAATTCCAGGTAAAAACTCCTTTGCCATGAAGAAGATCCAAATTCAACCAGTTCAGGCTAGTAAACCTGTTTGAAAGACCTTTTTTCAGTGAAATGCAGCTTAGTGCAAAAACAGGCTGCTCTCGCTCTGAAACGCTCATTTTTCACATAAGCCACTTTTCAGCGCTAAAACAGCCTCCAATCGCTCTGAAACGCTCATTTTTGACATAAGCCACTTTTCACCTTTAATGAATGAAATTCCAGGTAAAAACTCCTTTGCCATGAAGAAGATCCAAATTCATCCAGTTCAGGCTAGTAAACCTGGTTGAAAGACCTTTTTTCAGTGAAATGCAGCTTAGTGCAAAAACAGGCTGCTCTCGCTCTGAAACGCTCATTTTTCACATAAGCCACTTTTCAGCCTTATAGGCGACTGTACAGTGCAAAAACAGCCTCCTCTCGCTCTGAAACGCTCATTTTTCACATAAGCCACTTTTCAGCCTTAGGCGACTGTACAGTGCTAAAACAGCCTCCTATCGCTCTGAAACGCTCATTTTTGACATAACCCACTTTTCAGCCTTAATGAATGAAATTCCAGGTAAAAACTCCTTTGCCATGAAGAAGATCCAAATTCAACCAGTTCAGGCTAGTAAACCTGTTTGAAAGACCTTTTTTCAGTGAAATGCAGCTTAGTGCAAAAACAGGCTGCTCTCGCTCTGAAACGCTCATTTTTCACATAAGCCACTTTTCAGCGCTAAAACAGCCTCCAATCGCTCTAAAACGCTCATTTTTGACATAAGCCACTTTTCACCTTTAATGAATGAAATTCCAGGTAAAAACTCCTTTGCCATGAAGAAGATCCAAATTCATCCAGTTCAGGCTAGTAAACCTGGTTGAAAGACCTTTTTTCAGTGAAATGCAGCTTAGTGCCAAAACAGGCTGCTCTCGCTCTGAAACGCTCATTTTTCACATAAGCCACTTTTCAGCGCTAAAACAGCCTCCAATCGCTCTGAAACGCTCATTTTTGACATAAGCCACTTTTCACCTTTAATGAATGAAATTCCAGGTAAAAACTCCTTTGCCATGAAGAAGATCCAAATTCAACCAGTTCAGGCTAGTAAACCTGTTTGAAAGACCTTTTTTCAGTGAAATGCAGCTTCGTGCAAAAACAGGCTGCTCTCGCTCTGAAACGCTCATTTTTCACATAAGCCACTTTTCAGCCTTAGGCGACTGTACAGTGCTAAAACAGCCTCCAATCGCTCTGAAACGCTCATTTTTGACATAAGCCACTTTTCACCTTTAATGAATGAAATTCCAGGTAAAAACTCCTTTGCCATGAAGAAGATCCAAATTCAACCAGTTCAGGCTAGTAAACCTGTTTGAAAGACCTTTTTTCAGTGAAATGCAGCTTAGTGCAAAAACAGGCTGCTCTCGCTCTGAAACGCTCATTTTTCACATAAGCCACTTTTCAGCCTTAGGCGACTGGACAGTGCTAAAACAGCCTCCTATCGCTCTGAAACGCTCATTTTTGACATAACCCACTTTTCAGCCTTAATGAATTAAATTCCAGGTAAAAACTCATTTGCCATGAAGAAGATCCAAATTCAACCAGTTCAGGCTAGTAAACCTGTTTGAAAGACCTTTTTTCAGTGAAATGCAGCTTCGTGCAAAAACAGGCTGCTCTCGCTCTGAAACGCTCATTTTTCACATAAGCCACTTTTCAGCCTTAGGCGACTGTACAGTGCTAAAACAGCCTCCAATCGCTCTGAAACGCTAATTTTTGACATAAGCCACTTTTCACCTTTAATGAATGAAATTCCAGGTAAAAACTCCTTTGCCATGAAGAAGATCCAAATTCAACCAGTTCAGGCTAGTAAACCTGTTTGAAAGACCTTTTTTCAGTGAAATGCAGCTTAGTGCAAAAACAGGCTGCTCTCGCTCTGAAACGCTCATTTTTCACATAAGCCACTTTTCAGCCTTAGGCGACTGGACAGTGCAAAAACAGGCTGCTCTCGCTCTGAAACGCTCATTTTTCACATAACCCACTTTTCACCCTTAATGAATTAAATTCCAGGTAAAAACTCCTTTGCCATGAAGAAGATCCAAATTCAACCAGTTCAGGCTAGTAAACCTGTTTGAAAGACCTTTTTTCAGTGAAATGCAGCTTAGTGCAAAAACAGGCTGCTCTCGCTCTGAAACGCTCATTTTTCACATAAGCCACTTTTCAGCGCTAAAACAGCCTCCAATCGCTCTGAAACGCTCATTTTTGACATAAGCCACTTTTCACCTTTAATGAATGAAATTCCAGGTAAAAACTCCTTTGCCATGAAGAAGATCCAAATTCAACCAGTTCAGGCTAGTAAACCTGTTTGAAAGACCTTTTTTCAGTGAAATGCAGCTTAGTGCAAAATCAGGCTGCTCTCGCTCTGAAACGCTCATTTTTCACATAAGCCACTTTTCACCTTTAATGAATGAAAATCCAGGTAAAAACTCCTTTGCCATGAAGAAGATCCAAATTCAACCAGTTCAGGCTAGTAAACCTGTTTAAAAGACCTTTTTTCAGAGAAATGCAGCTTAGTGCAAAAACAGGCTGCTCTCGCTCTGAAACGCTCATTTTTCACATAACCCACTTTTCAGCCTTAATGAATTAAATTCCAGGTAAAAACTCCTTTGCCATGAAGAAGATCCAAATTCAACCAGTTCAGGCCAGTAAACCTGTTTGAAAGACCTTTTTTCAGTGAAATGCAGCTTAGTGCAAAAACAGGCTGCTCTCGCTCTGAAACGCTCATTTTTCACATAAGCCACTTTTCAGCCTTAGGCGACTGTACAGTGCAAAAACAGGCTGCTCTCGCTCTGAAACGCTCATTTTTCACATAAGCCACTTTTCAGCGCTAAAACAGCCTCCAATCGCTCTGAAACGCTCATTTTTGACATAAGCCACTTTTCACCTTTAATGAATGAAATTCCAGGTAAAAACTCCTTTGCCATGAAGAAGATCCAAATTCATCCAGTTCAGGCTAGTAAACCTGGTTGAAAGACCTTTTTTCAGTGAAATGCAGCTTAGTGCCAAAACAGGCTGCTCTCGCTCTGAAACGCTCATTTTTGACATAAGCCACTTTTCAGCCTTATAGGCGACTGTACAGTGCAAAAACAGCCTCCTCTCGCTCTGAAACGCTCATTTTTCACATAAGCCACTTTTCACCCTTAATGAATTAAATTCCAGGTAAAAACTCCTTTGCCATGAAGAAGATCCAAATTCAACCAGTTCAGGCTAGTAAACCTGTTTGAAAGACCTTTTTTCAGTGAAATGCAGCTTAGTGCAAAAACAGGCTGCTCTCGCTCTGAAACGCTCATTTTTCACATAAGCCACTTTTCAGCGCTAAAACAGCCTCCAATCGCTCTGAAACGCTCATTTTTGACATAAGCCACTTTTCACCTTTAATGAATGAAATTCCAGGTAAAAACTCCTTTGCCATGAAGAAGATCCAAATTCAACCAGTTCAGGCTAGTAAACCTGTTTGAAAGACCTTTTTTCAGTGAAATGCAGCTTAGTGCAAAATCAGGCTGCTCTCGCTCTGAAACGCTCATTTTTCACATAAGCCACTTTTCACCTTTAATGAATGAAATTCCAGGTAAAAACTCCTTTGCCATGAAGAAGGTCCAAATTCAACCAGTTCAGGCTAGTAAACCTGTTTAAAAGACCTTTTTTCAGAGAAATGCAGCTTAGTGCAAAAACAGGCTGCTCTCGCTCTGAAACGCTCATTTTTCACATAACCCACTTTTCAGCCTTAATGAATTAAATTCCAGGTAAAAACTCCTTTGCCATGAAGAAGATCCAAATTCAACCAGTTCAGGCCAGTAAACCTGTTTGAAAGACCTTTTTTCAGTGAAATGCAGCTTAGTGCAAAAACAGGCTGCTCTCGCTCTGAAACGCTCATTTTTCACATAAGCCACTTTTCAGCCTTAGGCGACTGTACAGTGCAAAAACAGGCTGCTCTCGCTCTGAAACGCTCATTTTTCACATAAGCCACTTTTCAGCGCTAAAACAGCCTCCAATCGCTCTGAAACGCTCATTTTTGACATAAGCCACTTTTCACCTTTAATGAATGAAATTCCAGGTAAAAACTCCTTTGCCATGAAGAAGATCCAAATTCATCCAGTTCAGGCTAGTAAACCTGGTTGAAAGACCTTTTTTCAGTGAAATGCAGCTTAGTGCCAAAACAGGCTGCTCTCGCTCTGAAACGCTCATTTTTGACATAAGCCACTTTTCAGCCTTATAGGCGACTGTACAGTGCAAAAACAGCCTCCTCTCGCTCTGAAACGCTCATTTTTCACATAAGCCACTTTTCAGCCTTAGGCGACTGTACAGTGCTAAAACAGCCTCCTATCGCTCTGAAACGCTCATTTTTGACATAACCCACTTTTCAGCCTTAATGAATGAAATTCCAGGTAAAAACTCCTTTGCCATGAAGAAGATCCAAATTCAACCAGTTCAGGCTAGTAAACCTGTTTGAAAGACCTTTTTTCAGTGAAATGCAGCTTAGTGCAAAATCAGGCTGCTCTCGCTCTGAAACGCTCATTTTTCACATAAGCCACTTTTCAACGCTAAAACAGCCTCCAATCGCTCTGAAACGCTCATTTTTGACATAAGCCACTTTTCACCTTTAATGAATGAAATTCCAGGTAAAAACTCCTTTGCCATGAAGAAGATCCAAATTCAACCAGTTCAGGCTAGTAAACCTGTTTGAAAGACCTTTTTTCAGTGAAATGCAGCTTAGTGCAAAAACAGGCTGCTCTCGCTCTGAAACGCTCATTTTTCACATAAGCCACTTTTCAGCCTTAGGCGACTGTACAGTGCAAAAACAGGCTGCTCTCGCTCTGAAACGCTCATTTTTCACATAAGCCACTTTTCAGCGCTAAAACAGCCTCCAATCGCTCTGAAACGCTCATTTTTGACATAAGCCACTTTTCACCTTTAATGAATGAAATTCCAGGTAAAAACTCCTTTGCCATGAAGAAGATCCAAATTCAACCAGTTCAGGCTAGTAAACCTGTTTGAAAGACCTTTTTTCAGTGAAATGCAGCTTAGTGCAAAAACAGGCTGCTCTCGCTCTGAAACGCTCATTTTTCACATAAGCCACTTTTCAGCCTTAGGCGACTGTACAGTGCTAAAACAGCCTCCAATCGCTCTGAAACGCTCATTTTTGACATAAGCCACTTTTCAGCCTTAATGAATTAAATTCCAGGTAAAAACTCCTTTGCCATGAAGAAGATCCAAATTCAACAAGTTCAGGCTAGTAAACCTGTTTGAAAGACCTTTTTTCAGTGAAATGCAGCTTAGTGCAAAAACAGGCTGCTCTCGCTCTGAAACGCTCATTTTTCACATAAGCCACTTTTCAGCGCTAAAACAGCCTCCAATCGCTCTGAAACGCTCATTTTTGACATAAGCCACTTTTCACCTTTAATGAATGAAATTCCAGGTAAAAACTCCTTTGCCATGAAGAAGATCCAAATTCAACCAGTTCAGGCTAGTAAACCTGTTTGAAAGACCTTTTTTCAGTGAAATGCAGCTTAGTGCAAAAACAGGCTGCTCTCGCTCTGAAACGCTCATTTTTCACATAAGCCACTTTTCAGCCTTAGGAGACTGTACAGTGCTAAAACAGCCTCCTATCGCTCTGAAACGCTCATTTTTGACATAACCCACTTTTCAGCCTTAATGAATTAAATTCCAGGTAAAAACTCCTTTGCCATGAAGAAGATCCAAATTCAACAAGTTCAGGCTAGTAAACCTGTTTGAAAGACCTTTTTTCAGTGAAATGCAGCTTAGTGCAAAAACAGGCTGCTCTCGCTCTGAAACGCTCATTTTTCACATAAGCCACTTTTCAGCCTTAGGCGACTGTACAGTGCAAAAACAGGCTGCTCTCGCTCTGAAACGCTCATTTTTCACATAAGCCACTTTTCAGCGCTAAAACAGCCTCCAATCGCTCTGAAACGCTCATTTTTGACATAAGCCACTTTTCACCTTTAATGAATGAAATTCCAGGTAAAAACTCCTTTGCCATGAAGAAGATCCAAATTCATCGAGTTCAGGCTAGTAAACCTGTTTAAAAGACCTTTTTTCAGAGAAATGCAGCTTAGTGCAAAAACAGGCTGCTCTCGCTCTGAAACGCTCATTTTTCACATAACCCACTTTTCAGCCTTAATGAATTAAATTCCAGGTAAAAACTCCTTTGCCATGAAGAAGATCCAAATTCAACCAGTTCAGGCCAGTAAACCTGTTTGAAAGACCTTTTTTCAGTGAAATGCAGCTTAGTGCAAAAACAGGCTGCTCTCGCTCTGAAACGCTCATTTTTCACATAAGCCACTTTTCAGCCTTAGGCGACTGTACAGTGCAAAAACAGGCTGCTCTCGCTCTGAAACGCTCATTTTTCACATAAGCCACTTTTCAGCGCTAAAACAGCCTCCAATCGCTCTGAAACGCTCATTTTTGACATAAGCCACTTTTCACCTTTAATGAATGAAATTCCAGGTAAAAACTCCTTTGCCATGAAGAAGATCCAAATTCATCCAGTTCAGGCTAGTAAACCTGGTTGAAAGACCTTTTTTCAGTGAAATGCAGCTTAGTGCCAAAACAGGCTGCTCTCGCTCTGAAACGCTCATTTTTGACATAAGCCACTTTTCAGCCTTATAGGCGACTGTACAGTGCAAAAACAGCCTCCTCTCGCTCTGAAACGCTCATTTTTCACATAAGCCACTTTTCACCCTTAATGAATTAAATTCCAGGTAAAAACTCCTTTGCCATGAAGAAGATCCAAATTCAACCAGTTCAGGCTAGTAAACCTGTTTGAAAGACCTTTTTTCAGTGAAATGCAGCTTAGTGCAAAAACAGGCTGCTCTCGCTCTGAAACGCTCATTTTTCACATAAGCCACTTTTCAGCGCTAAAACAGCCTCCAATCGCTCTGAAACGCTCATTTTTGACATAAGCCACTTTTCACCTTTAATGAATGAAATTCCAGGTAAAAACTCCTTTGCCATGAAGAAGATCCAAATTCAACCAGTTCAGGCTAGTAAACCTGTTTGAAAGACCTTTTTTCAGTGAAATGCAGCTTAGTGCAAAATCAGGCTGCTCTCGCTCTGAAACGCTCATTTTTCACATAAGCCACTTTTCACCTTTAATGAATGAAATTCCAGGTAAAAACTCCTTTGCCATGAAGAAGGTCCAAATTCAACCAGTTCAGGCTAGTAAACCTGTTTAAAAGACCTTTTTTCAGAGAAATGCAGCTTAGTGCAAAAACAGGCTGCTCTCGCTCTGAAACGCTCATTTTTCACATAACCCACTTTTCAGCCTTAATGAATTAAATTCCAGGTAAAAACTCCTTTGCCATGAAGAAGATCCAAATTCAACCAGTTCAGGCCAGTAAACCTGTTTGAAAGACCTTTTTTCAGTGAAATGCAGCTTAGTGCAAAAACAGGCTGCTCTCGCTCTGAAACGCTCATTTTTCACATAAGCCACTTTTCAGCCTTAGGCGACTGTACAGTGCAAAAACAGGCTGCTCTCGCTCTGAAACGCTCATTTTTCACATAAGCCACTTTTCAGCGCTAAAACAGCCTCCAATCGCTCTGAAACGCTCATTTTTGACATAAGCCACTTTTCACCTTTAATGAATGAAATTCCAGGTAAAAACTCCTTTGCCATGAAGAAGATCCAAATTCATCCAGTTCAGGCTAGTAAACCTGGTTGAAAGACCTTTTTTCAGTGAAATGCAGCTTAGTGCCAAAACAGGCTGCTCTCGCTCTGAAACGCTCATTTTTGACATAAGCCACTTTTCAGCCTTATAGGCGACTGTACAGTGCAAAAACAGCCTCCTCTCGCTCTGAAACGCTCATTTTTCACATAAGCCACTTTTCAGCCTTAGGCGACTGTACAGTGCTAAAACAGCCTCCTATCGCTCTGAAACGCTCATTTTTGACATAACCCACTTTTCAGCCTTAATGAATGAAATTCCAGGTAAAAACTCCTTTGCCATGAAGAAGATCCAAATTCAACCAGTTCAGGCTAGTAAACCTGTTTGAAAGACCTTTTTTCAGTGAAATGCAGCTTAGTGCAAAATCAGGCTGCTCTCGCTCTGAAACGCTCATTTTTCACATAAGCCACTTTTCAACGCTAAAACAGCCTCCAATCGCTCTGAAACGCTCATTTTTGACATAAGCCACTTTTCACCTTTAATGAATGAAATTCCAGGTAAAAACTCCTTTGCCATGAAGAAGATCCAAATTCAACCAGTTCAGGCTAGTAAACCTGTTTGAAAGACCTTTTTTCAGTGAAATGCAGCTTAGTGCAAAAACAGGCTGCTCTCGCTCTGAAACGCTCATTTTTCACATAAGCCACTTTTCAGCCTTAGGCGACTGTACAGTGCAAAAACAGGCTGCTCTCGCTCTGAAACGCTCATTTTTCACATAAGCCACTTTTCAGCGCTAAAACAGCCTCCAATCGCTCTGAAACGCTCATTTTTGACATAAGCCACTTTTCACCTTTAATGAATGAAATTCCAGGTAAAAACTCCTTTGCCATGAAGAAGATCCAAATTCAACCAGTTCAGGCTAGTAAACCTGTTTGAAAGACCTTTTTTCAGTGAAATGCAGCTTAGTGCAAAAACAGGCTGCTCTCGCTCTGAAACGCTCATTTTTCACATAAGCCACTTTTCAGCCTTAGGCGACTGTACAGTGCTAAAACAGCCTCCAATCGCTCTGAAACGCTCATTTTTGACATAAGCCACTTTTCAGCCTTAATGAATTAAATTCCAGGTAAAAACTCCTTTGCCATGAAGAAGATCCAAATTCAACAAGTTCAGGCTAGTAAACCTGTTTGAAAGACCTTTTTTCAGTGAAATGCAGCTTAGTGCAAAAACAGGCTGCTCTCGCTCTGAAACGCTCATTTTTCACATAAGCCACTTTTCAGCCTTAGGCGACTGTACAGTGCAAAAACAGGCTGCTCTCGCTCTGAAACGCTCATTTTTCACATAAGCCACTTTTCAGCGCTAAAACAGCCTCCAATCGCTCTGAAACGCTCATTTTTGACATAAGCCACTTTTCACCTTTAATGAATGAAATTCCAGGTAAAAACTCCTTTGCCATGAAGAAGATCCAAATTCATCCAGTTCAGGCTAGTAAACCTGGTTGAAAGACCTTTTTTCAGTGAAATGCAGCTTAGTGCCAAAACAGGCTGCTCTCGCTCTGAAACGCTCATTTTTCACATAAGCCACTTTTCAGCGCTAAAACAGCCTCCAATCGCTCTGAAACGCTCATTTTTGACATAAGCCACTTTTCACCTTTAATGAATGAAATTCCAGGTAAAAACTCCTTTGCCATGAAGAAGATCCAAATTCATCCAGTTCAGGCTAGTAAACCTGGTTGAAAGACCTTTTTTCAGTGAAATGCAGCTTAGTGCCAAAACAGGCTGCTCTCGCTCTGAAACGCTCATTTTTCACATAAGCCACTTTTCAGCGCTAAAACAGCCTCCAATCGCTCTGAAACGCTCATTTTTGACATAAGCCACTTTTCACCTTTAATGAATGAAATTCCAGGTAAAAACTCCTTTGCCATGAAGAAGATCCAAATTCAACCAGTTCAGGCTAGTAAACCTGTTTGAAAGACCTTTTTTCAGTGAAATGCAGCTTAGTGCAAAAACAGGCTGCTCTCGCTCTGAAACGCTCATTTTTCACATAAGCCACTTTTCAGCCTTAGGAGACTGTACAGTGCTAAAACAGCCTCCTATCGCTCTGAAACGCTCATTTTTGACATAACCCACTTTTCAGCCTTAATGAATTAAATTCCAGGTAAAAACTCCTTTGCCATGAAGAAGATCCAAATTCAACAAGTTCAGGCTAGTAAACCTGTTTGAAAGACCTTTTTTCAGTGAAATGCAGCTTAGTGCAAAAACAGGCTGCTCTCGCTCTGAAACGCTCATTTTTCACATAAGCCACTTTTCAGCCTTAGGCGACTGTACAGTGCAAAAACAGGCTGCTCTCGCTCTGAAACGCTCATTTTTCACATAAGCCACTTTTCAGCGCTAAAACAGCCTCCAATCGCTCTGAAACGCTCATTTTTGACATAAGCCACTTTTCACCTTTAATGAATGAAATTCCAGGTAAAAACTCCTTTGCCATGAAGAAGATCCAAATTCATCGAGTTCAGGCTAGTAAACCTGGTTGAAAGACCTTTTTTCAGTGAAATGCAGCTTAGTGCCAAAACAGGCTGCTCTCGCTCTGAAACGCTCATTTTTCACATAAGCCACTTTTCAGCGCTAAAACAGCCTCCAATCGCTCTGAAACGCTCATTTTTGACATAAGCCACTTTTCACCTTTAATGAATGAAATTCCAGGTAAAAACTCCTTTGCCATGAAGAAGTGGCTTATGTCAAAAATGAGCGTTTCAGAGCTCTGAAACGCTCATTTTTGACATAACCCACTTTTCAGCCTTAATGAATTAAATTCCAGGTAAAAACTCCTTTGCCATGAAGAAGATCCAAATTCAACAAGTTCAGGCTAGTAAACCTGTTTGAAAGACCTTTTTTCAGTGAAATGCAGCTTAGTGCAAAAACAGGCTGCTCTCGCTCTGAAACGCTCATTTTTCACATAAGCCACTTTTCAGCCTTATAGGCGACTGTACAGTGCAAAAACAGGCTGCTCTCGCTCTGAAACGCTCATTTTTCACATAAGCCACTTTTCAGCCTTAGGCGACTGTGCAGTGCTAAAACAGCCTCCTATCGCTCTGAAACGCTCATTTTTGACATAACCCACTTTTCAGCCTTAATGAATGAAATTCCAGGTAAAAACTCCTTTGCCATGAAGAAGATCCAAATTCAACCAGTTCAGGCTAGTAAACCTGTTTGAAAGACCTTTTTTCAGTGAAATGCAGCTTAGTGCAAAAACAGGCTGCTCTCGCTCTGAAACGCTCATTTTTCACATAAGCCACTTTTCAGCGCTAAAACAGCCTCCAATCGCTCTGAAACGCTCATTTTTGACATAAGCCACTTTTCACCTTTAATGAATGAAATTCCAGGTAAAAACTCCTTTGCCATGAAGAAGATCCAAATTCAACCAGTTCAGGCTAGTAAACCTGTTTGAAAGACCTTTTTTCAGTGAAATGCAGCTTAGTGCAAAAACAGGCTGCTCCCGCTCTGAAACGCTCATTTTTCACATAAGCCACTTTTCAGCCTTAGGCGACTGTACAGTGCAAAAACAGGCTGCTCTCGCTCTGAAACGCTCATTTTTCACATAAGCCACTTTTCAGCGCTAAAACAGCCTCCAATCGCTCTGAAACGCTCATTTTTGACATAAGCCACTTTTCACCTTTAATGAATGAAATTCCAGGTAAAAACTCCTTTGCCATGAAGAAGATCCAAATTCATCCAGTTCAGGCTAGTATACCTGGTTGAAAGACCTTTTTTCAGTGAAATGCAGCTTAGTGCCAAAACAGGCTGCTCTCGCTCTGAAACGCTCATTTTTCACATAAGCCACTTTTCAGCCTTAGGCGACTGTACAGTGCTAAAACAGCCTCCTATCGCTCTGAAACGCTCATTTTTGACATAACCCACTTTTCAGCCTTAATGAATGAAATTCCAGGTAAAAACTCCTTTGCCATGAAGAAGATCCAAATTCATCCAGTTCAGGCTAGTAAACCTGTTTGAAAGACCTTTTTTCAGTGAAATGCAGCTTAGTGCCAAAACAGGCTGCTCTCGCTCTGAAACGCTCATTTTTCACATAAGCCACTTTTCAGCGCTAAAACAGCCTCCAATCGCTCTGAAACGCTCATTTTTGACATAAGCCACTTTTCAGCCTTATAGGCGACTGTACAGTGCAAAAACAGCCTCCTCTCGCTCTGAAACGCTCATTTTTCACATAAGCCACTTTTCAGCCTTAGGCGACTGTACAGTGCTAAAACAGCCTCCTATCGCTCTGAAACGCTCATTTTTGACATAACCCACTTTTCAGCCTTAATGAATGAAATTCCAGGTAAAAACTCCTTTGCCATGAAGAAGATCCAAATTCAACCAGTTCAGGCTAGTAAACCTGTTTGAAAGACCTTTTTTCAGTGAAATGCAGCTTAGTGCAAAAACAGGCTGCTCTCGCTCTGAAACGCTCATTTTTGACATAAGCCACTTTTCACCTTTAATGAATGAAATTCCAGGTAAAAACTCCTTTGCCATGAAGAAGTGGCTTATGTCAAAAATGAGCGTTTCAGAGCTCTGAAACGCTCATTTTTGACATAACCCACTTTTCAGCCTTAATGAATTAAATTCCAGGTAAAAACTCCTTTGCCATGAAGAAGATCCAAATTCAACAAGTTCAGGCTAGTAAACCTGTTTGAAAGACCTTTTTTCAGTGAAATGCAGCTTAGTGCAAAAACAGGCTGCTCTCGCTCTGAAACGCTCATTTTTCACATAAGCCACTTTTCAGCCTTAGGCGACTGTGCAGTGCTAAAACAGCCTCCTATCGCTCTGAAACGCTCATTTTTGACATAACCCACTTTTCAGCCTTAATGAATGAAATTCCAGGTAAAAACTCCTTTGCCATGAAGAAGATCCAAATTCAACCAGTTCAGGCTAGTAAACCTGTTTGAAAGACCTTTTTTCAGTGAAATGCAGCTTAGTGCAAAAACAGGCTGCTCTCGCTCTGAAACGCTCATTTTTCACATAAGCCACTTTTCAGCGCTAAAACAGCCTCCAATCGCTCTGAAACGCTCATTTTTGACATAAGACTCTTTTCACCTTTAATGAATGAAATTCCAGGTAAAAACTCCTTTGCCATGAAGAAGATCCAAATTCAACCAGTTCAGGCTAGTAAACCTGTTTGAAAGACCTTTTTTCAGTGAAATGCAGCTTAGTGCAAAAACAGGCTGCTCTCGCTCTGAAACGCTCATTTTTCACATAAGCCACTTTTCAGCCTTAGGCGACTGTACAGTGCAAAAACAGGCTGCTCTCGCTCTGAAACGCTCATTTTTCACATAAGCCACTTTTCAGCGCTAAAACAGCCTCCAATCGCTCTGAAACGCTCATTTTTGACATAAGCCACTTTTCACCTTTAATGAATGAAATTCCAGGTAAAAACTCCTTTGCCATGAAGAAGATCCAAATTCATCCAGTTCAGGCTAGTAAACCTGGTTGAAAGACCTTTTTTCAGTGAAATGCAGCTTAGTGCCAAAACAGGCTGCTCTCGCTCTGAAACGCTCATTTTTCACATAAGCCACTTTTCAGCGCTAAAACAGCCTCCAATCGCTCTGAAACGCTCATTTTTGACATAAGCCACTTTTCACCTTTAATGAATGAAATTCCAGGTAAAAACTCCTTTGCCATGAAGAAGATCCAAATTCATCCAGTTCAGGCTAGTAAACCTGGTTGAAAGACCTTTTTTCAGTGAAATGCAGCTTAGTGCCAAAACAGGCTGCTCTCGCTCTGAAACGCTCATTTTTCACATAAGCCACTTTTCAGCCTTATAGGCGACTGTACAGTGCAAAAACAGGCTGCTCTCGCTCTGAAACGCTCATTTTTCACATAAGCCACTTTTCAGCGCTAAAACAGCCTCCAATCGCTCTGAAACGCTCATTTTTGACATAAGCCACTTATCACCTTTAATGAATGAAATTCCAGGTAAAAACTCCTTTGCCATGAAGAAGATCCAAATTCATCCAGTTCAGGCTAGTAAACCTGGTTGAAAGACCTTTTTTCAGTGAAATGCAGCTTAGTGCCAAAACAGGCTGCTCTCGCTCTGAAACGCTCATTTTTCACATAAGCCACTTTTCAGCGCTAAAACAGCCTCCAATCGCTCTGAAACGCTCATTTTTGACATAAGCCACTTTTCACCTTTAATGAATGAAATTCCAGGTAAAAACTCCTTTGCCATGAAGAAGATCCAAATTCATCCAGTTCAGGCTAGTAAACCTGGTTGAAAGACCTTTTTTCAGTGAAATGCAGCTTAGTGCCAAAACAGGCTGCTCTCGCTCTGAAACGCTCATTTTTCACATAAGCCACTTTTCAGCGCTAAAACAGCCTCCAATCGCTCTGAAACGCTCATTTTTGACATAAGCCACTTTTCACCTTTAATGAATGAAATTCCAGGTAAAAACTCCTTTGCCATGAAGAAGATCCAAATTCATCCAGTTCAGGCTAGTAAACCTGGTTGAAAGACCTTTTTTCAGTGAAATGCAGCTTAGTGCCAAAACAGGCTGCTCTCGCTCTGAAACGCTCATTTTTCACATAAGCCACTTTTCAGCGCTAAAACAGCCTCCAATCGCTCTGAAACGCTCATTTTTGACATAAGCCACTTTTCACCTTTAATGAATGAAATTCCAGGTAAAAACTCCTTTGCCATGAAGAAGATCCAAATTCAACCAGTTCAGGCTAGTAAACCTGTTTGAAAGACCTTTTTTCAGTGAAATGCAGCTTAGTGCAAAAACAGGCTGCTCTCGCTCTGAAACGCTCATTTTTCACATAAGCCACTTTTCAGCCTTAGGCGACTGTACAGTGCAAAAACAGGCTGCTCTCGCTCTGAAACGCTCATTTTTCACATAAGCCACTTTTCAGCGCTAAAACAGCCTCCAATCGCTCTGAAACGCTCATTTTTGACATAAGCCACTTTTCACCTTTAATGAATGAAATTCCAGGTAAAAACTCCTTTGCCATGAAGAAGATCCAAATTCATCCAGTTCAGGCTAGTAAACCTGGTTGAAAGACCTTTTTTCAGTGAAATGCAGCTTAGTGCCAAAACAGGCTGCTCTCGCTCTGAAACGCTCATTTTTCACATAAGCCACTTTTCAGCGCTAAAACAGCCTCCAATCGCTCTGAAACGCTCATTTTTGACATAAGCCACTTTTCACCTTTAATGAATGAAATTCCAGGTAAAAACTCCTTTGCCATGAAGAAGATCCAAATTCATCCAGTTCAGGCTAGTAAACCTGGTTGAAAGACCTTTTTTCAGTGAAATGCAGCTTAGTGCCAAAACAGGCTGCTCTCGCTCTGAAACGCTCATTTTTCACATAAGCCACTTTTCAGCCTTATAGGCGACTGTACAGTGCAAAAACAGGCTGCTCTCGCTCTGAAACGCTCATTTTTCACATAAGCCACTTTTCAGCCTTAGGCGACTGTGCAGTGCTAAAACAGCCTCCTATCGCTCTGAAACGCTCATTTTTGACATAACCCACTTTTCAGCCTTAATGAATGAAATTCCAGGTAAAAACTCCTTTGCCATGAAGAAGATCCAAATTCAACCAGTTCAGGCTAGTAAACCTGTTTGAAAGACCTTTTTTCAGTGAAATGCAGCTTAGTGCAAAAACAGGCTGCTCTCGCTCTGAAACGCTCATTTTTGACATAAGCCACTTTTCACCTTTAATGAATGAAATTCCAGGTAAAAACTCCTTTGCCATGAAGAAGTGGCTTATGTCAAAAATGAGCGTTTCAGAGCTCTGAAACGCTCATTTTTGACATAACCCACTTTTCAGCCTTAATGAATTAAATTCCAGGTAAAAACTCCTTTGCCATGAAGAAGATCCAAATTCAACAAGTTCAGGCTAGTAAACCTGTTTGAAAGACCTTTTTTCAGTGAAATGCAGCTTAGTGCAAAAACAGGCTGCTCTCGCTCTGAAACGCTCATTTTTCACATAAGCCACTTTTCAGCGCTAAAACAGCCTCCAATCGCTCTGAAACGCTCATTTTTGACATAAGACTCTTTTCACCTTTAATGAATGAAATTCCAGGTAAAAACTCCTTTGCCATGAAGAAGATCCAAATTCAACCAGTTCAGGCTAGTAAACCTGTTTGAAAGACCTTTTTTCAGTGAAATGCAGCTTAGTGCAAAAACAGGCTGCTCTCGCTCTGAAACGCTCATTTTTCACATAAGCCACTTTTCAGCCTTAGGCGACTGTACAGTGCAAAAACAGGCTGCTCTCGCTCTGAAACGCTCATTTTTCACATAAGCCACTTTTCAGCGCTAAAACAGCCTCCAATCGCTCTGAAACGCTCATTTTTGACATAAGCCACTTTTCACCTTTAATGAATGAAATTCCAGGTAAAAACTCCTTTGCCATGAAGAAGATCCAAATTCATCCAGTTCAGGCTAGTAAACCTGGTTGAAAGACCTTTTTTCAGTGAAATGCAGCTTAGTGCCAAAACAGGCTGCTCTCGCTCTGAAACGCTCATTTTTCACATAAGCCACTTTTCAGCCTTATAGGCGACTGTACAGTGCAAAAACAGGCTGCTCTCGCTCTGAAACGCTCATTTTTCACATAAGCCACTTTTCAGCGCTAAAACAGCCTCCAATCGCTCTGAAACGCTCATTTTTGACATAAGCCACTTATCACCTTTAATGAATGAAATTCCAGGTAAAAACTCCTTTGCCATGAAGAAGATCCAAATTCATCCAGTTCAGGCTAGTAAACCTGGTTGAAAGACCTTTTTTCAGTGAAATGCAGCTTAGTGCCAAAACAGGCTGCTCTCGCTCTGAAACGCTCATTTTTCACATAAGCCACTTTTCAGCGCTAAAACAGCCTCCAATCGCTCTGAAACGCTCATTTTTGACATAAGCCACTTTTCACCTTTAATGAATGAAATTCCAGGTAAAAACTCCTTTGCCATGAAGAAGATCCAAATTCAACCAGTTCAGGCTAGTAAACCTGTTTGAAAGACCTTTTTTCAGTGAAATGCAGCTTAGTGCAAAAACAGGCTGCTCTCGCTCTGAAACGCTCATTTTTCACATAAGCCACTTTTCAGCCTTAGGCGACTGTACAGTGCTAAAACAGCCTCCAATCGCTCTGAAACGCTCATTTTTGACATAAGCCACTTTTCACCTTTAATGAATGAAATTCCAGGTAAAAACTCCTTTGCCATGAAGAAGATCCAAATTCAACCAGTTCAGGCTAGTAAACCTGTTTGAAAGACCTTTTTTCAGTGAAATGCAGCTTAGTGCAAAAACAGGCTGCTCTCGCTCTGAAACGCTCATTTTTCACATAAGCCACTTTTCAGCCTTAGGCGACTGTACAGTGCAAAAACAGGCTGCTCTCGCTCTGAAACGCTCATTTTTCACATAAGCCACTTTTCAGCGCTAAAACAGCCTCCAATCGCTCTGAAACGCTCATTTTTGACATAAGCCACTTTTCACCTTTAATGAATGAAATTCCAGGTAAAAACTCCTTTGCCATGAAGAAGATCCAAATTCAACCAGTTCAGGCTAGTAAACCTGTTTGAAAGACCTTTTTTCAGTGAAATGCAGCTTAGTGCAAAAACAGGCTGCTCTCGCTCTGAAACGCTCATTTTTCACATAAGCCACTTTTCAGCCTTAGGCGACTGTACAGTGCTAAAACAGCCTCCAATCGCTCTGAAACGCTCATTTTTGACATAAGCCACTTTTCACCTTTAATGAATGAAATTCCAGGTAAAAACTCCTTTGCCATGAAGAAGATCCAAATTCAACCAGTTCAGGCTAGTAAACCTGTTTGAAAGACCTTTTTTCAGTGAAATGCAGCTTAGTGCAAAAACAGGCTGCTCTCGCTCTGAAACGCTCATTTTTCACATAAGCCACTTTTCAGCCTTAGGCGACTGTACAGTGCAAAAACAGGCTGCTCTCGCTCTGAAACGCTCATTTTTCACATAAGCCACTTTTCAGCCTTAGGCGACTGTACAGTGCCAAAACAGGCTGCTCTCGCTCTGAAACGCTCATTTTTCACATAAGCCACTTTTCAGCGCTAAAACAGCCTCCAATCGCTCTGAAACGCTCATTTTTGACATAAGCCACTTTTCACCTTTAATGAATGAAATTCCAGGTAAAAACTCCATTGCCATGAAGAAGATCCAAATTCATCCAGTTCAGGCTAGTAAACCTGGTTGAAAGACCTTTTTTCAGTGAAATGCAGCTTAGTGCCAAAACAGGCTGCTCTCGCTCTGAAACGCTCATTTTTCACATAAGCCACTTTTCAGCCTTATAGGCGACTGTACAGTGCAAAAACAGCCTCCTCTCGCTCTGAAACGCTCATTTTTCACATAAGCCACTTTTCAGCCTTAGGCGACTGTACAGTGCTAAAACAGCCTCCTATCGCTCTGAAACGCTCATTTTTGACATAACCCACTTTTCAGCCTTAATGAATTAAATTCCAGGTAAAAACTCCTTTGCCATGAAGAAGATCCAAATTCAACAAGTTCAGGCTAGTAAACCTGTTTGAAAGACCTTTTTTCAGTGAAATGCAGCTTAGTGCAAAAACAGGCTGCTCTCGCTCTGAAACGCTCATTTTTCACATAAGCCACTTTTCAGCCTTAGGCGACTGTACAGTGCAAAAACAGGCTGCTCTCGCTCTGAAACGCTCATTTTTCACATAAGCCACTTTTCAGCGCTAAAACAGCCTCCAATCGCTCTGAAACGCTCATTTTTCACATAAGCCACTTTTCAGCGCTAAAACAGCCTCCAATCGCTCTGAAACGCTCATTTTTGACATAAGCCACTTTTCACCTTTAATGAATGAAATTCCAGGTAAAAACTCCTTTGCCATGAAGAAGATCCAAATTCATCCAGTTCAGGCTAGTAAACCTGGTTGAAAGACCTTTTTTCAGTGAAATGCAGCTTAGTGCCAAAACAGGCTGCTCTCGCTCTGAAACGCTCATTTTTCACATAAGCCACTTTTCAGCGCTAAAACAGCCTCCAATCGCTCTGAAACGCTCATTTTTGACATAAGCCACTTTTCACCTTTAATGAATGAAATTCCAGGTAAAAACTCCTTTGCCATGAAGAAGATCCAAATTCATCCAGTTCAGGCTAGTAAACCTGGTTGAAAGACCTTTTTTCAGTGAAATGCAGCTTAGTGCCAAAACAGGCTGCTCTCGCTCTGAAACGCTCATTTTTCACATAAGCCACTTTTCAGCGCTAAAACAGCCTCCAATCGCTCTGAAACGCTCATTTTTGACATAAGCCACTTTTCACCTTTAATGAATGAAATTCCAGGTAAAAACTCCTTTGCCATGAAGAAGATCCAAATTCAACCAGTTCAGGCTAGTAAACCTGTTTGAAAGACCTTTTTTCAGTGAAATGCAGCTTAGTGCAAAAACAGGCTGCTCTCGCTCTGAAACGCTCATTTTTCACATAAGCCACTTTTCAGCCTTAGGCGACTGTACAGTGCAAAAACAGGCTGCTCTCGCTCTGAAACGCTCATTTTTCACATAAGCCACTTTTCAGCGCTAAAACAGCCTCCAATCGCTCTGAAACGCTCATTTTTGACATAAGCCACTTTTCACCTTTAATGAATGAAATTCCAGGTAAAAACTCCTTTGCCATGAAGAAGATCCAAATTCATCCAGTTCAGGCTAGTAAACCTGGTTGAAAGACCTTTTTTCAGTGAAATGCAGCTTAGTGCCAAAACAGGCTGCTCTCGCTCTGAAACGCTCATTTTTCACATAAGCCACTTTTCAGCGCTAAAACAGCCTCCAATCGCTCTGAAACGCTCATTTTTGACATAAGCCACTTTTCACCTTTAATGAATGAAATTCCAGGTAAAAACTCCTTTGCCATGAAGAAGATCCAAATTCATCCAGTTCAGGCTAGTAAACCTGGTTGAAAGACCTTTTTTCAGTGAAATGCAGCTTAGTGCCAAAACAGGCTGCTCTCGCTCTGAAACGCTCATTTTTCACATAAGCCACTTTTCAGCCTTATAGGCGACTGTACAGTGCAAAAACAGGCTGCTCTCGCTCTGAAACGCTCATTTTTCACATAAGCCACTTTTCAGCCTTAGGCGACTGTGCAGTGCTAAAACAGCCTCCTATCGCTCTGAAACGCTCATTTTTGACATAACCCACTTTTCAGCCTTAATGAATGAAATTCCAGGTAAAAACTCCTTTGCCATGAAGAAGATCCAAATTCAACCAGTTCAGGCTAGTAAACCTGTTTGAAAGACCTTTTTTCAGTGAAATGCAGCTTAGTGCAAAAACAGGCTGCTCTCGCTCTGAAACGCTCATTTTTGACATAAGCCACTTTTCACCTTTAATGAATGAAATTCCAGGTAAAAACTCCTTTGCCATGAAGAAGTGGCTTATGTCAAAAATGAGCGTTTCAGAGCTCTGAAACGCTCATTTTTGACATAACCCACTTTTCAGCCTTAATGAATTAAATTCCAGGTAAAAACTCCTTTGCCATGAAGAAGATCCAAATTCAACAAGTTCAGGCTAGTAAACCTGTTTGAAAGACCTTTTTTCAGTGAAATGCAGCTTAGTGCAAAAACAGGCTGCTCTCGCTCTGAAACGCTCATTTTTCACATAAGCCACTTTTCAGCCTTAGGCGACTGTGCAGTGCTAAAACAGCCTCCTATCGCTCTGAAACGCTCATTTTTGACATAACCCACTTTTCAGCCTTAATGAATGAAATTCCAGGTAAAAACTCCTTTGCCATGAAGAAGATCCAAATTCAACCAGTTCAGGCTAGTAAACCTGTTTGAAAGACCTTTTTTCAGTGAAATGCAGCTTAGTGCAAAAACAGGCTGCTCTCGCTCTGAAACGCTCATTTTTCACATAAGCCACTTTTCAGCGCTAAAACAGCCTCCAATCGCTCTGAAACGCTCATTTTTGACATAAGACTCTTTTCACCTTTAATGAATGAAATTCCAGGTAAAAACTCCTTTGCCATGAAGAAGATCCAAATTCAACCAGTTCAGGCTAGTAAACCTGTTTGAAAGACCTTTTTTCAGTGAAATGCAGCTTAGTGCAAAAACAGGCTGCTCTCGCTCTGAAACGCTCATTTTTCACATAAGCCACTTTTCAGCCTTAGGCGACTGTACAGTGCAAAAACAGGCTGCTCTCGCTCTGAAACGCTCATTTTTCACATAAGCCACTTTTCAGCGCTAAAACAGCCTCCAATCGCTCTGAAACGCTCATTTTTGACATAAGCCACTTTTCACCTTTAATGAATGAAATTCCAGGTAAAAACTCCTTTGCCATGAAGAAGATCCAAATTCATCCAGTTCAGGCTAGTAAACCTGGTTGAAAGACCTTTTTTCAGTGAAATGCAGCTTAGTGCCAAAACAGGCTGCTCTCGCTCTGAAACGCTCATTTTTCACATAAGCCACTTTTCAGCCTTATAGGCGACTGTACAGTGCAAAAACAGGCTGCTCTCGCTCTGAAACGCTCATTTTTCACATAAGCCACTTTTCAGCGCTAAAACAGCCTCCAATCGCTCTGAAACGCTCATTTTTGACATAAGCCACTTATCACCTTTAATGAATGAAATTCCAGGTAAAAACTCCTTTGCCATGAAGAAGATCCAAATTCATCCAGTTCAGGCTAGTAAACCTGGTTGAAAGACCTTTTTTCAGTGAAATGCAGCTTAGTGCCAAAACAGGCTGCTCTCGCTCTGAAACGCTCATTTTTCACATAAGCCACTTTTCAGCGCTAAAACAGCCTCCAATCGCTCTGAAACGCTCATTTTTGACATAAGCCACTTTTCACCTTTAATGAATGAAATTCCAGGTAAAAACTCCTTTGCCATGAAGAAGATCCAAATTCAACCAGTTCAGGCTAGTAAACCTGTTTGAAAGACCTTTTTTCAGTGAAATGCAGCTTAGTGCAAAAACAGGCTGCTCTCGCTCTGAAACGCTCATTTTTCACATAAGCCACTTTTCAGCCTTAGGCGACTGTACAGTGCTAAAACAGCCTCCAATCGCTCTGAAACGCTCATTTTTGACATAAGCCACTTTTCACCTTTAATGAATGAAATTCCAGGTAAAAACTCCTTTGCCATGAAGAAGATCCAAATTCAACCAGTTCAGGCTAGTAAACCTGTTTGAAAGACCTTTTTTCAGTGAAATGCAGCTTAGTGCAAAAACAGGCTGCTCTCGCTCTGAAACGCTCATTTTTCACATAAGCCACTTTTCAGCCTTAGGCGACTGTACAGTGCAAAAACAGGCTGCTCTCGCTCTGAAACGCTCATTTTTCACATAAGCCACTTTTCAGCGCTAAAACAGCCTCCAATCGCTCTGAAACGCTCATTTTTGACATAAGCCACTTTTCACCTTTAATGAATGAAATTCCAGGTAAAAACTCCTTTGCCATGAAGAAGATCCAAATTCAACCAGTTCAGGCTAGTAAACCTGTTTGAAAGACCTTTTTTCAGTGAAATGCAGCTTAGTGCAAAAACAGGCTGCTCTCGCTCTGAAACGCTCATTTTTCACATAAGCCACTTTTCAGCCTTAGGCGACTGTACAGTGCTAAAACAGCCTCCAATCGCTCTGAAACGCTCATTTTTGACATAAGCCACTTTTCACCTTTAATGAATGAAATTCCAGGTAAAAACTCCTTTGCCATGAAGAAGATCCAAATTCAACCAGTTCAGGCTAGTAAACCTGTTTGAAAGACCTTTTTTCAGTGAAATGCAGCTTAGTGCAAAAACAGGCTGCTCTCGCTCTGAAACGCTCATTTTTCACATAAGCCACTTTTCAGCCTTAGGCGACTGTACAGTGCAAAAACAGGCTGCTCTCGCTCTGAAACGCTCATTTTTCACATAAGCCACTTTTCAGCCTTAGGCGACTGTACAGTGCCAAAACAGGCTGCTCTCGCTCTGAAACGCTCATTTTTCACATAAGCCACTTTTCAGCGCTAAAACAGCCTCCAATCGCTCTGAAACGCTCATTTTTGACATAAGCCACTTTTCACCTTTAATGAATGAAATTCCAGGTAAAAACTCCATTGCCATGAAGAAGATCCAAATTCATCCAGTTCAGGCTAGTAAACCTGGTTGAAAGACCTTTTTTCAGTGAAATGCAGCTTAGTGCCAAAACAGGCTGCTCTCGCTCTGAAACGCTCATTTTTCACATAAGCCACTTTTCAGCCTTATAGGCGACTGTACAGTGCAAAAACAGCCTCCTCTCGCTCTGAAACGCTCATTTTTCACATAAGCCACTTTTCAGCCTTAGGCGACTGTACAGTGCTAAAACAGCCTCCTATCGCTCTGAAACGCTCATTTTTGACATAACCCACTTTTCAGCCTTAATGAATTAAATTCCAGGTAAAAACTCCTTTGCCATGAAGAAGATCCAAATTCAACAAGTTCAGGCTAGTAAACCTGTTTGAAAGACCTTTTTTCAGTGAAATGCAGCTTAGTGCAAAAACAGGCTGCTCTCGCTCTGAAACGCTCATTTTTCACATAAGCCACTTTTCAGCCTTAGGCGACTGTACAGTGCAAAAACAGGCTGCTCTCGCTCTGAAACGCTCATTTTTCACATAAGCCACTTTTCAGCGCTAAAACAGCCTCCAATCGCTCTGAAACGCTCATTTTTGACATAAGCCACTTTTCACCTTTAATGAATGAAATTCCAGGTAAAAACTCCTTTGCCATGAAGAAGATCCAAATTCATCCAGTTCAGGCTAGTAAACCTGGTTGAAAGACCTTTTTTCAGTGAAATGCAGCTTAGTGCCAAAACAGGCTGCTCTCGCTCTGAAACGCTCATTTTTCACATAAGCCACTTTTCAGCCTTAGGCGACTGTACAGTGCTAAAACAGCCTCCTATCGCTCTGAAACGCTCATTTTTGACATAACCCACTTTTCAGCCTTAATGAATGAAATTCCAGGTAAAAACTCCTTTGCCATGAAGAAGATCCAAATTCAACCAGTTCAGGCTAGTAAACCTGTTTGAAAGACCTTTTTTCAGTGAAATGCAGCTTAGTGCAAAAACAGGCTGCTCTCGCTCTGAAACGCTCATTTTTGACATAAGCCACTTTTCACCTTTAATGAATGAAATTCCAGGTAAAAACTCCTTTGCCATGAAGAAGTGGCTTATGTCAAAAATGAGCGTTTCAGAGCTCTGAAACGCTCATTTTTGACATAACCCACTTTTCAGCCTTAATGAATTAAATTCCAGGTAAAAACTCCTTTGCCATGAAGAAGATCCAAATTCAACAAGTTCAGGCTAGTAAACCTGTTTGAAAGACCTTTTTTCAGTGAAATGCAGCTTAGTGCAAAAACAGGCTGCTCTCGCTCTGAAACGCTCATTTTTCACATAAGCCACTTTTCAGCCTTAGGCGACTGTGCAGTGCTAAAACAGCCTCCTATCGCTCTGAAACGCTCATTTTTGACATAACCCACTTTTCAGCCTTAATGAATGAAATTCCAGGTAAAAACTCCTTTGCCATGAAGAAGATCCAAATTCAACCAGTTCAGGCTAGTAAACCTGTTTGAAAGACCTTTTTTCAGTGAAATGCAGCTTAGTGCAAAAACAGGCTGCTCTCGCTCTGAAACGCTCATTTTTCACATAAGCCACTTTTCAGCGCTAAAACAGCCTCCAATCGCTCTGAAACGCTCATTTTTGACATAAGACTCTTTTCACCTTTAATGAATGAAATTCCAGGTAAAAACTCCTTTGCCATGAAGAAGATCCAAATTCAACCAGTTCAGGCTAGTAAACCTGTTTGAAAGACCTTTTTTCAGTGAAATGCAGCTTAGTGCAAAAAAAGGCTGCTCTCGCTCTGAAACGCTCATTTTTCACATAAGCCACTTTTCAGCCTTATAGGCGACTGTACAGTGCAAAAACAGCCTCCTCTCGCTCTGAAACGCTCATTTTTCACATAAGCCACTTTTCAGCCTTAGGCGACTGTACAGTGCTAAAACAGCCTCCTATCGCTCTGAAACGCTCATTTTTGACATAACCCACTTTTCAGCCTTAATGAATGAAATTCCAGGTAAAAACTCCTTTGCCATGAAGAAGATCCAAATTCAACCAGTTCAGGCTAGTAAACCTGTTTGAAAGACCTTTTTTCAGTGAAATGCAGCTTAGTGCAAAAACAGGCTGCTCTCGCTCTGAAACGCTCATTTTTCACATGAGCCACTTTTCAGCCTTAGGCGACTGTACAGTGCAAAAACAGGCTGCTCTCGCTCTGAAACGCTCATTTTTCACATAAGCCACTTTTCAGCGCTAAAACAGCCTCCAATCGCTCTGAAACGCTCATTTTTGACATAAGCCACTTTTCACCTTTAATGAATGAAATTCCAGGTAAAAACTCCTTTGCCATGAAGAAGATCCAAATTCATCCAGTTCAGGCTAGTAAACCTGGTTGAAAGACCTTTTTTCAGTGAAATGCAGCTTAGTGCCAAAACAGGCTGCTCTCGCTCTGAAACGCTCATTTTTCACATAAGCCACTTTTCAGCGCTAAAACAGCCTCCAATCGCTCTGAAACGCTCATTTTTGACATAAGCCACTTTTCACCTTTAATGAATGAAATTCCAGGTAAAAACTCCTTTGCCATGAAGAAGATCCAAATTCATCCAGTTCAGGCTAGTAAACCTGGTTGAAAGACCTTTTTTCAGTGAAATGCAGCTTAGTGCCAAAACAGGCTGCTCTCGCTCTGAAACGCTCATTTTTCACATAAGCCACTTTTCAGCGCTAAAACAGCCTCCAATCGCTCTGAAACGCTCATTTTTGACATAAGCCACTTTTCACCTTTAATGAATGAAATTCCAGGTAAAAACTCCTTTGCCATGAAGAAGATCCAAATTCAACCAGTTCAGGCTAGTAAACCTGTTTGAAAGACCTTTTTTCAGTGAAATGCAGCTTAGTGCAAAAACAGGCTGCTCTCGCTCTGAAACGCTCATTTTTCACATAAGCCACTTTTCAGCCTTAGGCGACTGTACAGTGCAAAAACAGGCTGCTCTCGCTCTGAAACGCTCATTTTTCACATAAGCCACTTTTCAGCGCTAAAACAGCCTCCAATCGCTCTGAAACGCTCATTTTTGACATAAGCCACTTTTCACCTTTAATGAATGAAATTCCAGGTAAAAACTCCTTTGCCATGAAGAAGATCCAAATTCATCCAGTTCAGGCTAGTAAACCTGGTTGAAAGACCTTTTTTCAGTGAAATGCAGCTTAGTGCCAAAACAGGCTGCTCTCGCTCTGAAACGCTCATTTTTCACATAAGCCACTTTTCAGCGCTAAAACAGCCTCCAATCGCTCTGAAACGCTCATTTTTGACATAAGCCACTTTTCACCTTTAATGAATGAAATTCCAGGTAAAAACTCCTTTGCCATGAAGAAGATCCAAATTCATCCAGTTCAGGCTAGTAAACCTGGTTGAAAGACCTTTTTTCAGTGAAATGCAGCTTAGTGCCAAAACAGGCTGCTCTCGCTCTGAAACGCTCATTTTTCACATAAGCCACTTTTCAGCCTTATAGGCGACTGTACAGTGCAAAAACAGGCTGCTCTCGCTCTGAAACGCTCATTTTTCACATAAGCCACTTTTCAGCCTTAGGCGACTGTGCAGTGCTAAAACAGCCTCCTATCGCTCTGAAACGCTCATTTTTGACATAACCCACTTTTCAGCCTTAATGAATGAAATTCCAGGTAAAAACTCCTTTGCCATGAAGAAGATCCAAATTCAACCAGTTCAGGCTAGTAAACCTGTTTGAAAGACCTTTTTTCAGTGAAATGCAGCTTAGTGCAAAAACAGGCTGCTCTCGCTCTGAAACGCTCATTTTTGACATAAGCCACTTTTCACCTTTAATGAATGAAATTCCAGGTAAAAACTCCTTTGCCATGAAGAAGTGGCTTATGTCAAAAATGAGCGTTTCAGAGCTCTGAAACGCTCATTTTTGACATAACCCACTTTTCAGCCTTAATGAATTAAATTCCAGGTAAAAACTCCTTTGCCATGAAGAAGATCCAAATTCAACAAGTTCAGGCTAGTAAACCTGTTTGAAAGACCTTTTTTCAGTGAAATGCAGCTTAGTGCAAAAACAGGCTGCTCTCGCTCTGAAACGCTCATTTTTCACATAAGCCACTTTTCAGCCTTAGGCGACTGTGCAGTGCTAAAACAGCCTCCTATCGCTCTGAAACGCTCATTTTTGACATAACCCACTTTTCAGCCTTAATGAATGAAATTCCAGGTAAAAACTCCTTTGCCATGAAGAAGATCCAAATTCAACCAGTTCAGGCTAGTAAACCTGTTTGAAAGACCTTTTTTCAGTGAAATGCAGCTTAGTGCAAAAACAGGCTGCTCTCGCTCTGAAACGCTCATTTTTCACATAAGCCACTTTTCAGCGCTAAAACAGCCTCCAATCGCTCTGAAACGCTCATTTTTGACATAAGACTCTTTTCACCTTTAATGAATGAAATTCCAGGTAAAAACTCCTTTGCCATGAAGAAGATCCAAATTCAACCAGTTCAGGCTAGTAAACCTGTTTGAAAGACCTTTTTTCAGTGAAATGCAGCTTAGTGCAAAAACAGGCTGCTCTCGCTCTGAAACGCTCATTTTTCACATAAGCCACTTTTCAGCCTTAGGCGACTGTACAGTGCAAAAACAGGCTGCTCTCGCTCTGAAACGCTCATTTTTCACATAAGCCACTTTTCAGCGCTAAAACAGCCTCCAATCGCTCTGAAACGCTCATTTTTGACATAAGCCACTTTTCACCTTTAATGAATGAAATTCCAGGTAAAAACTCCTTTGCCATGAAGAAGATCCAAATTCATCCAGTTCAGGCTAGTAAACCTGGTTGAAAGACCTTTTTTCAGTGAAATGCAGCTTAGTGCCAAAACAGGCTGCTCTCGCTCTGAAACGCTCATTTTTCACATAAGCCACTTTTCAGCCTTATAGGCGACTGTACAGTGCAAAAACAGGCTGCTCTCGCTCTGAAACGCTCATTTTTCACATAAGCCACTTTTCAGCGCTAAAACAGCCTCCAATCGCTCTGAAACGCTCATTTTTGACATAAGCCACTTATCACCTTTAATGAATGAAATTCCAGGTAAAAACTCCTTTGCCATGAAGAAGATCCAAATTCATCCAGTTCAGGCTAGTAAACCTGGTTGAAAGACCTTTTTTCAGTGAAATGCAGCTTAGTGCCAAAACAGGCTGCTCTCGCTCTGAAACGCTCATTTTTCACATAAGCCACTTTTCAGCGCTAAAACAGCCTCCAATCGCTCTGAAACGCTCATTTTTGACATAAGCCACTTTTCACCTTTAATGAATGAAATTCCAGGTAAAAACTCCTTTGCCATGAAGAAGATCCAAATTCATCCAGTTCAGGCTAGTAAACCTGGTTGAAAGACCTTTTTTCAGTGAAATGCAGCTTAGTGCCAAAACAGGCTGCTCTCGCTCTGAAACGCTCATTTTTCACATAAGCCACTTTTCAGCGCTAAAACAGCCTCCAATCGCTCTGAAACGCTCATTTTTGACATAAGCCACTTTTCACCTTTAATGAATGAAATTCCAGGTAAAAACTCCTTTGCCATGAAGAAGATCCAAATTCAACCAGTTCAGGCTAGTAAACCTGTTTGAAAGACCTTTTTTCAGTGAAATGCAGCTTAGTGCAAAAACAGGCTGCTCTCGCTCTGAAACGCTCATTTTTCACATAAGCCACTTTTCAGCCTTAGGCGACTGTACAGTGCAAAAACAGGCTGCTCTCGCTCTGAAACGCTCATTTTTCACATAAGCCACTTTTCAGCGCTAAAACAGCCTCCAATCGCTCTGAAACGCTCATTTTTGACATAAGCCACTTTTCACCTTTAATGAATGAAATTCCAGGTAAAAACTCCTTTGCCATGAAGAAGATCCAAATTCATCCAGTTCAGGCTAGTAAACCTGGTTGAAAGACCTTTTTTCAGTGAAATGCAGCTTAGTGCCAAAACAGGCTGCTCTCGCTCTGAAACGCTCATTTTTCACATAAGCCACTTTTCAGCGCTAAAACAGCCTCCAATCGCTCTGAAACGCTCATTTTTGACATAAGCCACTTTTCACCTTTAATGAATGAAATTCCAGGTAAAAACTCCTTTGCCATGAAGAAGATCCAAATTCATCCAGTTCAGGCTAGTAAACCTGGTTGAAAGACCTTTTTTCAGTGAAATGCAGCTTAGTGCCAAAACAGGCTGCTCTCGCTCTGAAACGCTCATTTTTCACATAAGCCACTTTTCAGCCTTATAGGCGACTGTACAGTGCAAAAACAGGCTGCTCTCGCTCTGAAACGCTCATTTTTCACATAAGCCACTTTTCAGCCTTAGGCGACTGTGCAGTGCTAAAACAGCCTCCTAT
Organism: Pagrus pagrus; assembly: GCF_965226575.1. Classification (NCBI taxonomy): domain Eukaryota; kingdom Metazoa; phylum Chordata; class Actinopteri; order Spariformes; family Sparidae; genus Pagrus; species Pagrus pagrus. The sequence goes on from NW_028175434.1 coordinate 173,722, forward strand.
CGCTCTGAAACGCTCATTTTTGACATAACCCACTTTTCAGCCTTAATGAATGAAATTCCAGGTAAAAACTCCTTTGCCATGAAGAAGATCCAAATTCAACCAGTTCAGGCTAGTAAACCTGTTTGAAAGACCTTTTTTCAGTGAAATGCAGCTTAGTGCAAAAACAGGCTGCTCTCGCTCTGAAACGCTCATTTTTGACATAAGCCACTTTTCACCTTTAATGAATGAAATTCCAGGTAAAAACTCCTTTGCCATGAAGAAGTGGCTTATGTCAAAAATGAGCGTTTCAGAGCTCTGAAACGCTCATTTTTGACATAACCCACTTTTCAGCCTTAATGAATTAAATTCCAGGTAAAAACTCCTTTGCCATGAAGAAGATCCAAATTCAACAAGTTCAGGCTAGTAAACCTGTTTGAAAGACCTTTTTTCAGTGAAATGCAGCTTAGTGCAAAAACAGGCTGCTCTCGCTCTGAAACGCTCATTTTTCACATAAGCCACTTTTCAGCCTTAGGCGACTGTGCAGTGCTAAAACAGCCTCCTATCGCTCTGAAACGCTCATTTTTGACATAACCCACTTTTCAGCCTTAATGAATGAAATTCCAGGTAAAAACTCCTTTGCCATGAAGAAGATCCAAATTCAACCAGTTCAGGCTAGTAAACCTGTTTGAAAGACCTTTTTTCAGTGAAATGCAGCTTAGTGCAAAAACAGGCTGCTCTCGCTCTGAAACGCTCATTTTTCACATAAGCCACTTTTCAGCGCTAAAACAGCCTCCAATCGCTCTGAAACGCTCATTTTTGACATAAGACTCTTTTCACCTTTAATGAATGAAATTCCAGGTAAAAACTCCTTTGCCATGAAGAAGATCCAAATTCAACCAGTTCAGGCTAGTAAACCTGTTTGAAAGACCTTTTTTCAGTGAAATGCAGCTTAGTGCAAAAACAGGCTGCTCTCGCTCTGAAACGCTCATTTTTCACATAAGCCACTTTTCAGCCTTAGGCGACTGTACAGTGCAAAAACAGGCTGCTCTCGCTCTGAAACGCTCATTTTTCACATAAGCCACTTTTCAGCGCTAAAACAGCCTCCAATCGCTCTGAAACGCTCATTTTTGACATAAGCCACTTTTCACCTTTAATGAATGAAATTCCAGGTAAAAACTCCTTTGCCATGAAGAAGATCCAAATTCATCCAGTTCAGGCTAGTAAACCTGGTTGAAAGACCTTTTTTCAGTGAAATGCAGCTTAGTGCCAAAACAGGCTGCTCTCGCTCTGAAACGCTCATTTTTCACATAAGCCACTTTTCAGCCTTATAGGCGACTGTACAGTGCAAAAACAGGCTGCTCTCGCTCTGAAACGCTCATTTTTCACATAAGCCACTTTTCAGCGCTAAAACAGCCTCCAATCGCTCTGAAACGCTCATTTTTGACATAAGCCACTTATCACCTTTAATGAATGAAATTCCAGGTAAAAACTCCTTTGCCATGAAGAAGATCCAAATTCATCCAGTTCAGGCTAGTAAACCTGGTTGAAAGACCTTTTTTCAGTGAAATGCAGCTTAGTGCCAAAACAGGCTGCTCTCGCTCTGAAACGCTCATTTTTCACATAAGCCACTTTTCAGCGCTAAAACAGCCTCCAATCGCTCTGAAACGCTCATTTTTGACATAAGCCACTTTTCACCTTTAATGAATGAAATTCCAGGTAAAAACTCCTTTGCCATGAAGAAGATCCAAATTCAACCAGTTCAGGCTAGTAAACCTGTTTGAAAGACCTTTTTTCAGTGAAATGCAGCTTAGTGCAAAAACAGGCTGCTCTCGCTCTGAAACGCTCATTTTTCACATAAGCCACTTTTCAGCCTTAGGCGACTGTACAGTGCTAAAACAGCCTCCAATCGCTCTGAAACGCTCATTTTTGACATAAGCCACTTTTCACCTTTAATGAATGAAATTCCAGGTAAAAACTCCTTTGCCATGAAGAAGATCCAAATTCAACCAGTTCAGGCTAGTAAACCTGTTTGAAAGACCTTTTTTCAGTGAAATGCAGCTTAGTGCAAAAACAGGCTGCTCTCGCTCTGAAACGCTCATTTTTCACATAAGCCACTTTTCAGCCTTAGGCGACTGTACAGTGCAAAAACAGGCTGCTCTCGCTCTGAAACGCTCATTTTTCACATAAGCCACTTTTCAGCGCTAAAACAGCCTCCAATCGCTCTGAAACGCTCATTTTTGACATAAGCCACTTTTCACCTTTAATGAATGAAATTCCAGGTAAAAACTCCTTTGCCATGAAGAAGATCCAAATTCAACCAGTTCAGGCTAGTAAACCTGTTTGAAAGACCTTTTTTCAGTGAAATGCAGCTTAGTGCAAAAACAGGCTGCTCTCGCTCTGAAACGCTCATTTTTCACATAAGCCACTTTTCAGCCTTAGGCGACTGTACAGTGCTAAAACAGCCTCCAATCGCTCTGAAACGCTCATTTTTGACATAAGCCACTTTTCACCTTTAATGAATGAAATTCCAGGTAAAAACTCCTTTGCCATGAAGAAGATCCAAATTCAACCAGTTCAGGCTAGTAAACCTGTTTGAAAGACCTTTTTTCAGTGAAATGCAGCTTAGTGCAAAAACAGGCTGCTCTCGCTCTGAAACGCTCATTTTTCACATAAGCCACTTTTCAGCCTTAGGCGACTGTACAGTGCAAAAACAGGCTGCTCTCGCTCTGAAACGCTCATTTTTCACATAAGCCACTTTTCAGCCTTAGGCGACTGTACAGTGCCAAAACAGGCTGCTCTCGCTCTGAAACGCTCATTTTTCACATAAGCCACTTTTCAGCGCTAAAACAGCCTCCAATCGCTCTGAAACGCTCATTTTTGACATAAGCCACTTTTCACCTTTAATGAATGAAATTCCAGGTAAAAACTCCATTGCCATGAAGAAGATCCAAATTCATCCAGTTCAGGCTAGTAAACCTGGTTGAAAGACCTTTTTTCAGTGAAATGCAGCTTAGTGCCAAAACAGGCTGCTCTCGCTCTGAAACGCTCATTTTTCACATAAGCCACTTTTCAGCCTTATAGGCGACTGTACAGTGCAAAAACAGCCTCCTCTCGCTCTGAAACGCTCATTTTTCACATAAGCCACTTTTCAGCCTTAGGCGACTGTACAGTGCTAAAACAGCCTCCTATCGCTCTGAAACGCTCATTTTTGACATAACCCACTTTTCAGCCTTAATGAATTAAATTCCAGGTAAAAACTCCTTTGCCATGAAGAAGATCCAAATTCAACAAGTTCAGGCTAGTAAACCTGTTTGAAAGACCTTTTTTCAGTGAAATGCAGCTTAGTGCAAAAACAGGCTGCTCTCGCTCTGAAACGCTCATTTTTCACATAAGCCACTTTTCAGCCTTAGGCGACTGTACAGTGCAAAAACAGGCTGCTCTCGCTCTGAAACGCTCATTTTTCACATAAGCCACTTTTCAGCGCTAAAACAGCCTCCAATCGCTCTGAAACGCTCATTTTTGACATAAGCCACTTTTCACCTTTAATGAATGAAATTCCAGGTAAAAACTCCTTTGCCATGAAGAAGATCCAAATTCATCCAGTTCAGGCTAGTAAACCTGGTTGAAAGACCTTTTTTCAGTGAAATGCAGCTTAGTGCCAAAACAGGCTGCTCTCGCTCTGAAACGCTCATTTTTCACATAAGCCACTTTTCAGCCTTAGGCGACTGTAAAGTGCTAAAACAGCCTCCTATCGCTCTGAAACGCTCATTTTTGACATAACCCACTTTTCAGCCTTAATGAATGAAATTCCAGGTAAAAACTCCTTTGCCATGAAGAAGATCCAAATTCAACCAGTTCAGGCTAGTAAACCTGTTTGAAAGACCTTTTTTCAGTGAAATGCAGCTTAGTGCAAAAACAGGCTGCTCTCGCTCTGAAACGCTCATTTTTGACATAAGCCACTTTTCACCTTTAATGAATGAAATTCCAGGTAAAAACTCCTTTGCCATGAAGAAGTGGCTTATGTCAAAAATGAGCGTTTCAGAGCTCTGAAACGCTCATTTTTGACATAACCCACTTTTCAGCCTTAATGAATTAAATTCCAGGTAAAAACTCCTTTGCCATGAAGAAGATCCAAATTCAACAAGTTCAGGCTAGTAAACCTGTTTGAAAGACCTTTTTTCAGTGAAATGCAGCTTAGTGCAAAAACAGGCTGCTCTCGCTCTGAAACGCTCATTTTTCACATAAGCCACTTTTCAGCCTTAGGCGACTGTGCAGTGCTAAAACAGCCTCCTATCGCTCTGAAACGCTCATTTTTGACATAACCCACTTTTCAGCCTTAATGAATGAAATTCCAGGTAAAAACTCCTTTGCCATGAAGAAGATCCAAATTCAACCAGTTCAGGCTAGTAAACCTGTTTGAAAGACCTTTTTTCAGTGAAATGCAGCTTAGTGCAAAAACAGGCTGCTCTCGCTCTGAAACGCTCATTTTTCACATAAGCCACTTTTCAGCGCTAAAACAGCCTCCAATCGCTCTGAAACGCTCATTTTTGACATAAGACTCTTTTCACCTTTAATGAATGAAATTCCAGGTAAAAACTCCTTTGCCATGAAGAAGATCCAAATTCAACCAGTTCAGGCTAGTAAACCTGTTTGAAAGACCTTTTTTCAGTGAAATGCAGCTTAGTGCAAAAACAGGCTGCTCTCGCTCTGAAACGCTCATTTTTCACATGAGCCACTTTTCAGCCTTAGGCGACTGTACAGTGCAAAAACAGGCTGCTCTCGCTCTGAAACGCTCATTTTTCACATAAGCCACTTTTCAGCGCTAAAACAGCCTCCAATCGCTCTGAAACGCTCATTTTTGACATAAGCCACTTTTCACCTTTAATGAATGAAATTCCAGGTAAAAACTCCTTTGCCATGAAGAAGATCCAAATTCATCCAGTTCAGGCTAGTAAACCTGGTTGAAAGACCTTTTTTCAGTGAAATGCAGCTTAGTGCCAAAACAGGCTGCTCTCGCTCTGAAACGCTCATTTTTCACATAAGCCACTTTTCAGCGCTAAAACAGCCTCCAATCGCTCTGAAACGCTCATTTTTGACATAAGCCACTTTTCACCTTTAATGAATGAAATTCCAGGTAAAAACTCCTTTGCCATGAAGAAGATCCAAATTCATCCAGTTCAGGCTAGTAAACCTGGTTGAAAGACCTTTTTTCAGTGAAATGCAGCTTAGTGCCAAAACAGGCTGCTCTCGCTCTGAAACGCTCATTTTTCACATAAGCCACTTTTCAGCGCTAAAACAGCCTCCAATCGCTCTGAAACGCTCATTTTTGACATAAGCCACTTTTCACCTTTAATGAATGAAATTCCAGGTAAAAACTCCTTTGCCATGAAGAAGATCCAAATTCATCCAGTTCAGGCTAGTAAACCTGGTTGAAAGACCTTTTTTCAGTGAAATGCAGCTTAGTGCCAAAACAGGCTGCTCTCGCTCTGAAACGCTCATTTTTCACATAAGCCACTTTTCAGCGCTAAAACAGCCTCCAATCGCTCTGAAACGCTCATTTTTGACATAAGCCACTTTTCACCTTTAATGAATGAAATTCCAGGTAAAAACTCCTTTGCCATGAAGAAGATCCAAATTCAACCAGTTCAGGCTAGTAAACCTGTTTGAAAGACCTTTTTTCAGTGAAATGCAGCTTAGTGCAAAAACAGGCTGCTCTCGCTCTGAAACGCTCATTTTTCACATAAGCCACTTTTCAGCCTTAGGCGACTGTACAGTGCTAAAACAGCCTCCAATCGCTCTGAAACGCTCATTTTTGACATAAGCCACTTTTCACCTTTAATGAATGAAATTCCAGGTAAAAACTCCTTTGCCATGAAGAAGATCCAAATTCAACCAGTTCAGGCTAGTAAACCTGTTTGAAAGACCTTTTTTCAGTGAAATGCAGCTTAGTGCAAAAACAGGCTGCTCTCGCTCTGAAACGCTCATTTTTCACATAAGCCACTTTTCAGCCTTAGGCGACTGTACAGTGCAAAAACAGGCTGCTCTCGCTCTGAAACGCTCATTTTTCACATAAGCCACTTTTCAGCGCTAAAACAGCCTCCAATCGCTCTGAAACGCTCATTTTTGACATAAGCCACTTTTCACCTTTAATGAATGAAATTCCAGGTAAAAACTCCTTTGCCATGAAGAAGATCCAAATTCAACCAGTTCAGGCTAGTAAACCTGTTTGAAAGACCTTTTTTCAGTGAAATGCAGCTTAGTGCAAAAACAGGCTGCTCTCGCTCTGAAACGCTCATTTTTCACATAAGCCACTTTTCAGCCTTAGGCGACTGTACAGTGCAAAAACAGGCTGCTCTCGCTCTGAAACGCTCATTTTTCACATAAGCCACTTTTCAGCCTTAGGCGACTGTACAGTGCCAAAACAGGCTGCTCTCGCTCTGAAACGCTCATTTTTCACATAAGCCACTTTTCAGCGCTAAAACAGCCTCCAATCGCTCTGAAACGCTCATTTTTGACATAAGCCACTTTTCACCTTTAATGAATGAAATTCCAGGTAAAAACTCCATTGCCATGAAGAAGATCCAAATTCATCCAGTTCAGGCTAGTAAACCTGGTTGAAAGACCTTTTTTCAGTGAAATGCAGCTTAGTGCCAAAACAGGCTGCTCTCGCTCTGAAACGCTCATTTTTCACATAAGCCACTTTTCAGCCTTATAGGCGACTGTACAGTGCAAAAACAGCCTCCTCTCGCTCTGAAACGCTCATTTTTCACATAAGCCACTTTTCAGCCTTAGGCGACTGTACAGTGCTAAAACAGCCTCCTATCGCTCTGAAACGCTCATTTTTGACATAACCCACTTTTCAGCCTTAATGAATTAAATTCCAGGTAAAAACTCCTTTGCCATGAAGAAGATCCAAATTCAACAAGTTCAGGCTAGTAAACCTGTTTGAAAGACCTTTTTTCAGTGAAATGCAGCTTAGTGCAAAAACAGGCTGCTCTCGCTCTGAAACGCTCATTTTTCACATAAGCCACTTTTCAGCCTTAGGCGACTGTACAGTGCAAAAACAGGCTGCTCTCGCTCTGAAACGCTCATTTTTCACATAAGCCACTTTTCAGCGCTAAAACAGCCTCCAATCGCTCTGAAACGCTCATTTTTGACATAAGCCACTTTTCACCTTTAATGAATGAAATTCCAGGTAAAAACTCCTTTGCCATGAAGAAGATCCAAATTCATCCAGTTCAGGCTAGTAAACCTGGTTGAAAGACCTTTTTTCAGTGAAATGCAGCTTAGTGCCAAAACAGGCTGCTCTCGCTCTGAAACGCTCATTTTTCACATAAGCCACTTTTCAGCCTTAGGCGACTGTACAGTGCTAAAACAGCCTCCTATCGCTCTGAAACGCTCATTTTTGACATAACCCACTTTTCAGCCTTAATGAATGAAATTCCAGGTAAAAACTCCTTTGCCATGAAGAAGATCCAAATTCAACCAGTTCAGGCTAGTAAACCTGTTTGAAAGACCTTTTTTCAGTGAAATGCAGCTTAGTGCAAAAACAGGCTGCTCTCGCTCTGAAACGCTCATTTTTGACATAAGCCACTTTTCACCTTTAATGAATGAAATTCCAGGTAAAAACTCCTTTGCCATGAAGAAGTGGCTTATGTCAAAAATGAGCGTTTCAGAGCTCTGAAACGCTCATTTTTGACATAACCCACTTTTCAGCCTTAATGAATTAAATTCCAGGTAAAAACTCCTTTGCCATGAAGAAGATCCAAATTCAACAAGTTCAGGCTAGTAAACCTGTTTGAAAGACCTTTTTTCAGTGAAATGCAGCTTAGTGCAAAAACAGGCTGCTCTCGCTCTGAAACGCTCATTTTTCACATAAGCCACTTTTCAGCCTTATAGGCGACTGTACAGTGCAAAAACAGGCTGCTCTCGCTCTGAAACGCTCATTTTTCACATAAGCCACTTTTCAGCCTTAGGCGACTGTGCAGTGCTAAAACAGCCTCCTATCGCTCTGAAACGCTCATTTTTGACATAACCCACTTTTCAGCCTTAATGAATGAAATTCCAGGTAAAAACTCCTTTGCCATGAAGAAGATCCAAATTCAACCAGTTCAGGCTAGTAAACCTGTTTGAAAGACCTTTTTTCAGTGAAATGCAGCTTAGTGCAAAAACAGGCTGCTCTCGCTCTGAAACGCTCATTTTTCACATAAGCCACTTTTCAGCGCTAAAACAGCCTCCAATCGCTCTGAAACGCTCATTTTTGACATAAGCCACTTTTCACCTTTAATGAATGAAATTCCAGGTAAAAACTCCTTTGCCATGAAGAAGATCCAAATTCAACCAGTTCAGGCTAGTAAACCTGTTTGAAAGACCTTTTTTCAGTGAGCTTAGTGCAAAAACAGGCTGCTCTCGCTCTGAAACGCTCATTTTTCACATAAGCCACTTTTCAGCCTTAGGCGACTGTACAGTGCAAAAACAGGCTGCTCTCGCTCTGAAACGCTCATTTTTCACATAAGCCACTTTTCAGCGCTAAAACAGCCTCCAATCGCTCTGAAACGCTCATTTTTGACATAAGCCACTTTTCACCTTTAATTGAATGAAATTCCAGGTAAAAACTCCTTTGCCATGAAGAAGATCCAAATTCATCCAGTTCAGGCTAGTAAACCTGGTTGAAAGACCTTTTTTCAGTGAAATGCAGCTTAGTGCAAAAACAGGCTGCTCTCGCTCTGAAACGCTCATTTTTCACATAAGCCACTTTTCAGCCTTAGGCGACTGTACAGTGCTAAAACAGCCTCCAATCGCTCTGAAACGCTCATTTTGACATAAGCCACTTTTCACCTTTAATGAATGAAATTCCAGGTAAAAACTCCTTTGCCATGAAGAAGATCCAAATTCAACCAGTTCAGGCTAGTAAACCTGTTTGAAAGACCTTTTTTCAGTGAAATGCAGCTTAGTGCAAAAACAGCTGCTCTCGCTCTGAACGCTCATTTTTCACATAAGCCACTTTTCAGCCTTAGGCGACTGTACAGTGCAAAAACAGGCTGCTCTCGCTCTGAAACGCTCATTTTTCACATAAGCCACTTTTCAGCCTTAGGCGACTGTACAGTGCCAAAAACAGGCTGCTCTCGCTCTGAAACGCTCATTTTTCACATAAGCCACTTTTCAGCGCTAAAACAGCCTCCAATCGCTCTGAAACGCTCATTTTTGACATAAGCCACTTTTCACCTTTAATGAATGAAATTCCAGGTAAAAAACTCCATTGCCATGAAGAAGATCCAAATTCATCAGTTCAGGCTAGTAAACCTGGTTGAAAGACCTTTTTTCAGTGAAATGCAGCTTAGTGCCAAAACAGGCTGCTCTCGCTCTGAAACGCTCATTTTTCACATAAGCCACTTTTCAGCCTTATAGGCGACTGTACAGTGCAAAAACAGCCTCCTCTCGCTCTGAAACGCTCATTTTTCACATAAGCCACTTTTCAGCCTTAGGCGACTGTACAGTGCTAAAACAGCCTCCTATCGCTCTGAAACGCTCATTTTTGACATAACCCACTTTTCAGCCTTAATGAATTAAATTCCAGGGTAAAAACTCCTTTGCCATGAAGAAGATCCAAATTCAACAAGTTCAGGCTAGTAAACCTGTTTGAAAGACCTTTTTTCAGTGAAATGCAGCTTAGTGCAAAAACAGGCTGCTCTCGCTCTGAAACGCTCATTTTTCACATAAGCCACTTTTCAGCCTTAGGCGACTGTACAGTGCAAAAACAGGCTGCTCTCGCTCTGAAACGCTCATTTTTCACATAAGCCACTTTTCAGCGCTAAAACAGCCTCCAATCGCTCTGAAACGCTCATTTTTGACATAAGCCACTTTTCACCTTTAATGAATGAAATTCCAGGTAAAAACTCCTTTGCCATGAAGAAGATCCAAATTCATCCAGTTCAGGCTAGTAAACCTGGTTGAAAGACCTTTTTTCAGTGAAATGCAGCTTAGTGCCAAAACAGGCTGCTCTCGCTCTGAAACGCTCATTTTTCACATAAGCCACTTTTCAGCCTTAGGCGACTGTACAGTGCTAAAACAGCCTCCTATCGCTCTGAAACGCTCATTTTTGACATAACCCACTTTTCAGCCTTAATGAATGAAATTCCAGGTAAAAACTCCTTTGCCATGAAGAAGATCCAAATTCAACCAGTTCAGGCTAGTAAACCTGTTTGAAAGACCTTTTTTCAGTGAAATGCAGCTTAGTGCAAAAACAGGCTGCTCTCGCTCTGAAACGCTCATTTTTGACATAAGCCACTTTTCACCTTTAATGAATGAAATTCCAGGTAAAAACTCCTTTGCCATGAAGAAGTGGCTTATGTCAAAAATGAGCGTTTCAGAGCTCTGAAACGCTCATTTTTGACATAACCCACTTTTCAGCCTTAATGAATTAAATTCCAGGTAAAAACTCCTTTGCCATGAAGAAGATCCAAATTCAACAAGTTCAGGCTAGTAAACCTGTTTGAAAGACCTTTTTTCAGTGAAATGCAGCTTAGTGCAAAAACAGGCTGCTCTCGCTCTGAAACGCTCATTTTTCACATAAGCCACTTTTCAGCCTTATAGGCGACTGTACAGTGCAAAAACAGGCTGCTCTCGCTCTGAAACGCTCATTTTTCACATAAGCCACTTTTCAGCCTTAGGCGACTGTACAGTGCTAAAACAGCCTCCTATCGCTCTGAAACGCTCATTTTTGACATAACCCACTTTTCAGCCTTAATGAATGAAATTCCAGGTAAAAACTCCTTTGCCATGAAGAAGATCCAAATTCAACCAGTTCAGGCTAGTAAACCTGTTTGAAAGACCTTTTTTCAGTGAAATGCAGCTTAGTGCAAAAACAGGCTGCTCTCGCTCTGAAACGCTCATTTTTGACATAAGCCACTTTTCACCTTTAATGAATGAAATTCCAGGTAAAAACTCCTTTGCCATGAAGAAGTGGCTTATGTCAAAAATGAGCGTTTCAGAGCTCTGAAACGCTCATTTTTGACATAACCCACTTTTCAGCCTTAATGAATTAAATTCCAGGTAAAAACTCCTTTGCCATGAAGAAGATCCAAATTCAACAAGTTCAGGCTAGTAAACCTGTTTGAAAGACCTTTTTTCAGTGAAATGCAGCTTAGTGCAAAAACAGGCTGCTCTCGCTCTGAAACGCTCATTTTTCACATAAGCCACTTTTCAGCCTTATAGGCGACTGTACAGTGCAAAAACAGGCTGCTCTCGCTCTGAAACGCTCATTTTTCACATAAGCCACTTTTCAGCCTTAGGCGACTGTGCAGTGCTAAAACAGCCTCCTATCGCTCTGAAACGCTCATTTTTGACATAACCCACTTTTCAGCTTAATGAATGAAATTCCAGGTAAAAACTCCTTTGCCATGAAGAAGATCCAAATTCAACCAGTTCAGGCTAGTAAACCTGTTTGAAAGACCTTTTTTCAGTGAAATGCAGCTTAGTGCAAAAACAGGCTGCTCTCGCTCTGAAACGCTCATTTTTCACATAAGCCACTTTTCAGCGCTAAAACAGCCTCCAATCGCTCTGAAACGCTCATTTTTGACATAAGCCACTTTTCACCTTTAATGAATGAAATTCCAGGTAAAAACTCCTTTGCCATGAAGAAGATCCAAATTCAACCAGTTCAGGCTAGTAAACCTGTTTGAAAGACCTTTTTTCAGTGAAATGCAGCTTAGTGCAAAAACAGGCTGCTCTCGCTCTGAAACGCTCATTTTCACATAAGCCACTTTTCAGCCTTAGGCGACTGTACAGTGCAAAAACAGGCTGCTCTCGCTCTGAAACGCTCATTTTTCACATAAGCCACTTTTCAGCGCTAAAACAGCCTCCAATCGCTCTGAAACGCTCATTTTTGACATAAGCCACTTTTCACCTTTAATGAATGAAATTCCAGGTAAAAACTCCTTTGCCATGAAGAAGATCCAAATTCATCCAGTTCAGGCTAGTAAACCTGGTTGAAAGACCTTTTTTCAGTGAAATGCAGCTTAGTGCCAAAACAGGCTGCTCTCGCTCTGAAACGCTCATTTTTCACATAAGCCACTTTTCAGCGCTAAAACAGCCTCCAATCGCTCTGAAACGCTCATTTTTGACATATGCCACTTTTCACCTTTAATGAATGAAATTCCAGGTAAAAACTCCTTTGCCATGAAGAAGATCCAAATTCAACCAGTTCAGGCTAGTAAACCTGTTTGAAAGACCTTTTTTCAGTGAAATGCAGCTTAGTGCAAAAACAGGCTGCTCTCGCTCTGAAACGCTCATTTTTCACATAAGCCACTTTTCAGCCTTAGGCGACTGTACAGTGCTAAAACAGCCTCCAATCGCTCTGAAACGCTCATTTTTGACATAAGCCACTTTTCAGCCTTAATGAATTAAATTCCAGGTAAAAACTCCTTTGCCATGAAGAAGATCCAAATTCAACCAGTTCAGGCTAGTAAACCTGTTTGAAAGACCTTTTTTCAGTGAAATGCAGCTTAGTGCAAAAACAGGCTGCTCTCGCTCTGAAACGCTCATTTTTCACATAAGCCACTTTTCAGCGCTAAAACAGCCTCCAATCGCTCTGAAACGCTCATTTTTGACATAAGCCACTTTTCACCTTTAATGAATGAAATTCCAGGTAAAAACTCCTTTGCCATGAAGAAGATCCAAATTCATCCAGTTCAGGCTAGTAAACCTGGTTGAAAGACCTTTTTTCAGTGAAATGCAGCTTAGTGCCAAAACAGGCTGCTCTCGCTCTGAAACGCTCATTTTTCACATAAGCCACTTTTCAGCCTTATAGGCGACTGTACAGTGCAAAAACAGCCTCCTCTCGCTCTGAAACGCTCATTTTTCACATAAGCCACTTTTCAGCCTTAGGCGACTGTACAGTGCTAAAACAGCCTCCTATCGCTCTGAAACGCTCATTTTTGACATAACCCACTTTTCAGCCTTAATGAATGAAATTCCAGGTAAAAACTCCTTTGCCATGAAGAAGATCCAAATTCAACCAGTTCAGGCTAGTAAACCTGTTTGAAAGACCTTTTTTCAGTGAAATGCAGCTTAGTGCAAAAACAGGCTGCTCTCGCTCTGAAACGCTCATTTTTCACATAAGCCACTTTTCAGCCTTAGGAGACTGTACAGTGCTAAAACAGCCTCCTATCGCTCTGAAACGCTCATTTTTGACATAACCCACTTTTCAGACTTAATGAATTAAATTCCAGGTAAAAACTCCTTTGCCATGAAGAAGATCCAAATTCAACAAGTTCAGGCTAGTAAACCTGTTTGAAAGACCTTTTTTCAGTGAAATGCAGCTTAGTGCAAAAACAGGCTGCTCTCGCTCTGAAACGCTCATTTTTCACATAAGCCACTTTTCAGCCTTAGGCGACTGTACAGTGCAAAAACAGGCTGCTCTCGCTCTGAAACGCTCATTTTTGACATAAGCCACTTTTCACCTTTAATGAATGAAATTCCAGGTAAAAACTCCTTTGCCATGAAGAAGATCCAAATTCATCCAGTTCAGGCTAGTAAACCTGGTTGAAAGACCTTTTTTCAGTGAAATGCAGCTTAGTGCCAAAACAGGCTGCTCTCGCTCTGAAACGCTCATTTTTCACATAAGCCACTTTTCAGCGCTAAAACAGCCTCCAATCGCTCTGAAACGCTCATTTTTGACATAAGCCACTTTTCACCTTTAATGAATGAAATTCCAGGTAAAAACTCCTTTGCCATGAAGAAGATCCAAATTCAACCAGTTCAGGCTAGTAAACCTGTTTGAAAGACCTTTTTTCAGTGAAATGCAGCTTAGTGCAAAAACAGGCTGCTCTCGCTCTGAAACGCTCATTTTTCACATAAGCCACTTTTCAGCCTTAGGCGACTGTACAGTGCAAAAACAGGCTGCTCTCGCTCTGAAACGCTCATTTTTCACATAAGCCACTTTTCAGCGCTAAAACAGCCTCCAATCGCTCTGAAACGCTCATTTTTGACATAAGCCACTTTTCACCTTTAATGAATGAAATTCCAGGTAAAAACTCCTTTGCCATGAAGAAGATCCAAATTCATCCAGTTCAGGCTAGTAAACCTGGTTGAAAGACCTTTTTTCAGTGAAATGCAGCTTAGTGCCAAAACAGGCTGCTCTCGCTCTGAAACGCTCATTTTTCACATAAGCCACTTTTCAGCCTTAGGCGACTGTACAGTGCTAAAACAGCCTCCTATCGCTCTGAAACGCTCATTTTTGACATAACCCACTTTTCAGCCTTAATGAATGAAATTCCAGGTAAAAACTCCTTTGCCATGAAGAAGATCCAAATTCATCCAGTTCAGGCTAGTAAACCTGTTTGAAAGACCTTTTTTCAGTGAAATGCAGCTTAGTGCCAAAACAGGCTGCTCTCGCTCTGAAACGCTCATTTTTCACATAAGCCACTTTTCAGCGCTAAAACAGCCTCCAATCGCTCTGAAACGCTCATTTTTGACATAAGCCACTTTTCAGCCTTATAGGCGACTGTACAGTGCAAAAACAGCCTCCTCTCGCTCTGAAACGCTCATTTTTCACATAAGCCACTTTTCAGCCTTAGGCGACTGTACAGTGCTAAAACAGCCTCCTATCGCTCTGAAACGCTCATTTTTGACATAACCCACTTTTCAGCCTTAATGAATGAAATTCCAGGTAAAAACTCCTTTGCCATGAAGAAGATCCAAATTCAACCAGTTCAGGCTAGTAAACCTGTTTGAAAGACCTTTTTTCAGTGAAATGCAGCTTAGTGCAAAAACAGGCTGCTCTCGCTCTGAAACGCTCATTTTTGACATAAGCCACTTTTCACCTTTAATGAATGAAATTCCAGGTAAAAACTCCTTTGCCATGCAGAAGTGGCTTATGTCAAAAATGAGCGTTTCAGAGCTCTGAAACGCTCATTTTTGACATAACCCACTTTTCAGCCTTAATGAATTAAATTCCAGGTAAAAACTCCTTTGCCATGAAGAAGATCCAAATTCAACAAGTTCAGGCTAGTAAACCTGTTTGAAAGACCTTTTTTCAGTGAAATGCAGCTTAGTGCAAAAACAGGCTGCTCTCGCTCTGAAACGCTCATTTTTCACATAAGCCACTTTTCAGCCTTATAGGCGACTGTACAGTGCAAAAACAGGCTGCTCTCGCTCTGAAACGCTCATTTTTCACATAAGCCACTTTTCAGCCTTAGGCGACTGTGCAGTGCTAAAACAGCCTCCTATCGCTCTGAAACGCTCATTTTTGACATAACCCACTTTTCAGCCTTAATGAATGAAATTCCAGGTAAAAACTCCTTTGCCATGAAGAAGATCCAAATTCAACCAGTTCAGGCTAGTAAACCTGTTTGAAAGACCTTTTTTCAGTGAAATGCAGCTTAGTGCAAAAACAGGCTGCTCTCGCTCTGAAACGCTCATTTTTCACATAAGCCACTTTTCAGCCTTATAGGCGACTGTACAGTGCAAAAACAGGCTGCTCTCGCTCTGAAACGCTCATTTTTCACATAAGCCACTTTTCAGCCTTAGGCGACTGTGCAGTGCTAAAACAGCCTCCTATCGCTCTGAAACGCTCATTTTTGACATAACCCACTTTTCAGCCTTAATGAATGAAATTCCAGGTAAAAACTCCTTTGCCATGAAGAAGATCCAAATTCAACCAGTTCAGGCTAGTAAACCTGTTTGAAAGACCTTTTTTCAGTGAAATGCAGCTTAGTGCAAAAACAGGCTGCTCTCGCTCTGAAACGCTCATTTTTCACATAAGCCACTTTTCAGCGCTAAAACAGCCTCCAATCGCTCTGAAACGCTCATTTTTGACATAAGCCACTTTTCACCTTTAATGAATGAAATTCCAGGTAAAAACTCCTTTGCCATGAAGAAGATCCAAATTCAACCAGTTCAGGCTAGTAAACCTGTTTGAAAGACCTTTTTTCAGTGAAATGCAGCTTAGTGCAAAAACAGGCTGCTCTCGCTCTGAAACGCTCATTTTTCACATAAGCCACTTTTCAGCCTTAGGCGACTGTACAGTGCTAAAACAGCCTCCAATCGCTCTGAAACGCTCATTTTTGACATAAGCCACTTTTCACCTTTAATGAATGAAATTCCAGGTAAAAACTCCTTTGCCATGAAGAAGATCCAAATTCAACCAGTTCAGGCTAGTAAACCTGTTTGAAAGACCTTTTTTCAGTGAAATGCAGCTTAGTGCAAAAACAGGCTGCTCTCGCTCTGAAACGCTCATTTTTCACATAAGCCACTTTTCAGCCTTAGGCGACTGTACAGTGCAAAAACAGGCTGCTCTCGCTCTGAAACGCTCATTTTTCACATAAGCCACTTTTCAGCCTTAGGCGACTGTACAGTGCCAAAACAGGCTGCTCTCGCTCTGAAACGCTCATTTTTCACATAAGCCACTTTTCAGCGCTAAAACAGCCTCCAATCGCTCTGAAACGCTCATTTTTGACATAAGCCACTTTTCACCTTTAATGAATGAAATTCCAGGTAAAAACTCCATTGCCATGAAGAAGATCCAAATTCATCCAGTTCAGGCTAGTAAACCTGGTTGAAAGACCTTTTTTCAGTGAAATGCAGCTTAGTGCCAAAACAGGCTGCTCTCGCTCTGAAACGCTCATTTTTCACATAAGCCACTTTTCAGCCTTAGGCGACTGTGCAGTGCTAAAACAGCCTCCTATCGCTCTGAAACGCTCATTTTTGACATAACCCACTTTTCAGCCTTAATGAATGAAATTCCAGGTAAAAACTCCTTTGCCATGAAGAAGATCCAAATTCAACCAGTTCAGGCTAGTAAACCTGTTTGAAAGACCTTTTTTCAGTGAAATGCAGCTTAGTGCAAAAACAGGCTGCTCTCGCTCTGAAACGCTCATTTTTCACATAAGCCACTTTTCAGCGCTAAAACAGCCTCCAATCGCTCTGAAACGCTCATTTTTGACATAAGCCACTTTTCACCTTTAATGAATGAAATTCCAGGTAAAAACTCCTTTGCCATGAAGAAGATCCAAATTCAACCAGTTCAGGCTAGTAAACCTGTTTGAAAGACCTTTTTTCAGTGAAATGCAGCTTAGTGCAAAAACAGGCTGCTCTCGCTCTGAAACGCTCATTTTTCACATAAGCCACTTTTCAGCCTTAGGCGACTGTACAGTGCAAAAACAGGCTGCTCTCGCTCTGAAACGCTCATTTTTCACATAAGCCACTTTTCAGCCTTAGGCGACTGTACAGTGCTAAAACAGCCTCCAATCGCTCTGAAACGCTCATTTTTGACATAAGCCACTTTTCAGCCTTAATGAATTAAATTCCAGGTAAAAACTCCTTTGCCATGAAGAAGATCCAAATTCAACCAGTTCAGGCTAGTAAACCTGTTTGAAAGACCTTTTTTCAGTGAAATGCAGCTTAGTGCAAAAACAGGCTGCTCTCGCTCTGAAACGCTCATTTTTCACATAAGCCACTTTTCAGCGCTAAAACAGCCTCCAATCGCTCTGAAACGCTCATTTTTGACATAAGCCACTTTTCACCTTTAATGAATGAAATTCCAGGTAAAAACTCCTTTGCCATGAAGAAGATCCAAATTCATCCAGTTCAGGCTAGTAAACCTGGTTGAAAGACCTTTTTTCAGTGAAATGCAGCTTAGTGCCAAAACAGGCTGCTCTCGCTCTGAAACGCTCATTTTTCACATAAGCCACTTTTCAGCCTTATAGGCGACTGTACAGTGCAAAAACAGCCTCCTCTCGCTCTGAAACGCTCATTTTTCACATAAGCCACTTTTCAGCCTTAGGCGACTGTACAGTGCTAAAACAGCCTCCTATCGCTCTGAAACGCTCATTTTTGACATAACCCACTTTTCAGCCTTAATGAATGAAATTCCAGGTAAAAACTCCTTTGCCATGAAGAAGATCCAAATTCAACCAGTTCAGGCTAGTAAACCTGTTTGAAAGACCTTTTTTCAGTGAAATGCAGCTTAGTGCAAAAACAGGCTGCTCTCGCTCTGAAACGCTCATTTTTCACATAAGCCACTTTTCAGCCTTAGGAGACTGTACAGTGCTAAAACAGCCTCCTATCGCTCTGAAACGCTCATTTTTGACATAACCCACTTTTCAGACTTAATGAATTAAATTCCAGGTAAAAACTCCTTTGCCATGAAGAAGATCCAAATTCAACAAGTTCAGGCTAGTAAACCTGTTTGAAAGACCTTTTTTCAGTGAAATGCAGCTTAGTGCAAAAACAGGCTGCTCTCGCTCTGAAACGCTCATTTTTCACATAAGCCACTTTTCAGCCTTAGGCGACTGTACAGTGCAAAAACAGGCTGCTCTCGCTCTGAAACGCTCATTTTTGACATAAGCCACTTTTCACCTTTAATGAATGAAATTCCAGGTAAAAACTCCTTTGCCATGAAGAAGATCCAAATTCATCCAGTTCAGGCTAGTAAACCTGGTTGAAAGACCTTTTTTCAGTGAAATGCAGCTTAGTGCCAAAACAGGCTGCTCTCGCTCTGAAACGCTCATTCTTCACATAAGCCACTTTTCAGCGCTAAAACAGCCTCCAATCGCTCTGAAACGCTCATTTTTGACATAAGCCACTTTTCACCTTTAATGAATGAAATTCCAGGTAAAAACTCCTTTGCCATGAAGAAGATCCAAATTCAACCAGTTCAGGCTAGTAAACCTGTTTGAAAGACCTTTTTTCAGTGAAATGCAGCTTAGTGCAAAAACAGGCTGCTCTCGCTCTGAAACGCTCATTTTTCACATAAGCCACTTTTCAGCCTTAGGCGACTGTACAGTGCAAAAACAGGCTGCTCTCGCTCTGAAACGCTCATTTTTCACATAAGCCACTTTTCAGCGCTAAAACAGCCTCCAATCGCTCTGAAACGCTCATTTTTGACATAAGCCACTTTTCACCTTTAATGAATGAAATTCCAGGTAAAAACTCCTTTGCCATGAAGAAGATCCAAATTCATCCAGTTCAGGCTAGTAAACCTGGTTGAAAGACCTTTTTTCAGTGAAATGCAGCTTAGTGCCAAAACAGGCTGCTCTCGCTCTGAAACGCTCATTTTTCACATAAGCCACTTTTCAGCCTTAGGCGACTGTACAGTGCTAAAACAGCCTCCTATCGCTCTGAAACGCTCATTTTTGACATAACCCACTTTTCAGCCTTAATGAATGAAATTCCAGGTAAAAACTCCTTTGCCATGAAGAAGATCCAAATTCATCCAGTTCAGGCTAGTAAACCTGTTTGAAAGACCTTTTTTCAGTGAAATGCAGCTTAGTGCCAAAACAGGCTGCTCTCGCTCTGAAACGCTCATTTTTCACATAAGCCACTTTTCAGCGCTAAAACAGCCTCCAATCGCTCTGAAACGCTCATTTTTGACATAAGCCACTTTTCAGCCTTATAGGCGACTGTACAGTGCAAAAACAGCCTCCTCTCGCTCTGAAACGCTCATTTTTCACATAAGCCACTTTTCAGCCTTAGGCGACTGTACAGTGCTAAAACAGCCTCCTATCGCTCTGAAACGCTCATTTTTGACATAACCCACTTTTCAGCCTTAATGAATGAAATTCCAGGTAAAAACTCCTTTGCCATGAAGAAGATCCAAATTCAACCAGTTCAGGCTAGTAAACCTGTTTGAAAGACCTTTTTTCAGTGAAATGCAGCTTAGTGCAAAAACAGGCTGCTCTCGCTCTGAAACGCTCATTTTTGACATAAGCCACTTTTCACCTTTAATGAATGAAATTCCAGGTAAAAACTCCTTTGCCATGAAGAAGTGGCTTATGTCAAAAATGAGCGTTTCAGAGCTCTGAAACGCTCATTTTTGACATAACCCACTTTTCAGCCTTAATGAATTAAATTCCAGGTAAAAACTCCTTTGCCATGAAGAAGATCCAAATTCAACAAGTTCAGGCTAGTAAACCTGTTTGAAAGACCTTTTTTCAGTGAAATGCAGCTTAGTGCAAAAACAGGCTGCTCTCGCTCTGAAACGCTCATTTTTCACATAAGCCACTTTTCAGCGCTAAAACAGCCTCCAATCGCTCTGAAACGCTCATTTTTGACATAAGCCACTTTTCACCTTTAATGAATGAAATTCCAGGTAAAAACTCCTTTGCCATGAAGAAGATCCAAATTCAACCAGTTCAGGCTAGTAAACCTGTTTGAAAGACCTTTTTTCAGTGAAATGCAGCTTAGTGCAAAAACAGGCTGCTCTCGCTCTGAAACGCTCATTTTTCACATAAGCCACTTTTCAGCCTTAGGCGACTGTACAGTGCAAAAACAGGCTGCTCTCGCTCTGAAACGCTCATTTTTCACATAAGCCACTTTTCAGCGCTAAAACAGCCTCCAATCGCTCTGAAACGCTCATTTTTGACATAAGCCACTTTTCACCTTTAATGAATGAAATTCCAGGTAAAAACTCCTTTGCCATGAAGAAGATCCAAATTCATCCAGTTCAGGCTAGTAAACCTGGTTGAAAGACCTTTTTTCAGTGAAATGCAGCTTAGTGCCAAAACAGGCTGCTCTCGCTCTGAAACGCTCATTTTTCACATAAGCCACTTTTCAGCCTTATAGGCGACTGTACAGTGCAAAAACAGCCTCCTCTCGCTCTGAAACGCTCATTTTTCACATAAGCCACTTTTCAGCCTTAGGCGACTGTACAGTGCTAAAACAGCCTCCTATCGCTCTGAAACGCTCATTTTTGACATAACCCACTTTTCAGCCTTAATGAATGAAATTCCAGGTAAAAACTCCTTTGCCATGAAGAAGATCCAAATTCAACCAGTTCAGGCTAGTAAACCTGTTTGAAAGACCTTTTTTCAGTGAAATGCAGCTTAGTGCAAAAACAGGCTGCTCTCGCTCTGAAACGCTCATTTTTCACATAAGCCACTTTTCAGCGCTAAAACAGCCTCCAATCGCTCTGAAACGCTCATTTTTGACATAAGCCACTTTTCACCTTTAATGAATGAAATTCCAGGTAAAAACTCCTTTGCCATGAAGAAGATCCAAATTCATCCAGTTCAGGCTAGTAAACCTGGTTGAAAGACCTTTTTTCAGTGAAATGCAGCTTAGTGCCAAAACAGGCTGCTCTCGCTCTGAAACGCTCATTTTTCACATAAGCCACTTTTCAGCCTTATAGGCGACTGTACAGTGCAAAAACAGCCTCCTCTCGCTCTGAAACGCTCATTTTTCACATAAGCCACTTTTCAGCCTTAGGCGACTGTACAGTGCTAAAACAGCCTCCTATCGCTCTGAAACGCTCATTTTTGACATAACCCACTTTTCAGCCTTAATGAATGAAATTCCAGGTAAAAACTCCTTTGCCATGAAGAAGATCCAAATTCAACCAGTTCAGGCTAGTAAACCTGTTTGAAAGACCTTTTTTCAGTGAAATGCAGCTTAGTGCAAAAACAGGCTGCTCTCGCTCTGAAACGCTCATTTTTCACATAAGCCACTTTTCAGCCTTAGGAGACTGTACAGTGCTAAAACAGCCTCCTATCGCTCTGAAACGCTCATTTTTGACATAACCCACTTTTCAGACTTAATGAATTAAATTCCAGGTAAAAACTCCTTTGCCATGAAGAAGATCCAAATTCAACAAGTTCAGGCTAGTAAACCTGTTTGAAAGACCTTTTTTCAGTGAAATGCAGCTTAGTGCAAAAACAGGCTGCTCTCGCTCTGAAACGCTCATTTTTCACATAAGCCACTTTTCAGCCTTAGGCGTCTGTACAGTGCAAAAACAGGCTGCTCTCGCTCTGAAACGCTCATTTTTCACATAAGCCACTTTTCAGCGCTAAAACAGCCTCCAATCGCTCTGAAACGCTCATTTTTGACATAACCCACTTTTCAGCCTTAATGAATGAAATTCCAGGTAAAAACTCCTTTGCCATGAAGAAGATCCAAATTCATCCAGTTCAGGCTAGTAAACCTGTTTGAAAGACCTTTTTTCAGTGAAATGCAGCTTAGTGCAAAAACAGGCTGCTCTCGCTCTGAAACGCTCATTTTTCACATAAGCCACTTTTCAGCGCTAAAACAGCCTCCAATCGCTCTGAAACGCTCATTTTTGACATAAGCCACTTTTCACCTTTAATGAATGAAATTCCAGGTAAAAACTCCTTTGCCATGAAGAAGATCCAAATTCATCCAGTTCAGGCTAGTAAACCTGGTTGAAAGACCTTTTTTCAGTGAAATGCAGCTTAGTGCCAAAACAGGCTGCTCTCGCTCTGAAACGCTCATTTTTCACATAAGCCACTTTTCAGCCTTATAGGCGACTGTACAGTGCAAAAACAGCCTCCTCTCGCTCTGAAACGCTCATTTTTCACATAAGCCACTTTTCAGCCTTAGGCGACTGTACAGTGCTAAAACAGCCTCCTATCGCTCTGAAACGCTCATTTTTGACATAACCCACTTTTCAGCCTTAATGAATGAAATTCCAGGTAAAAACTCCTTTGCCATGAAGAAGATCCAAATTCAACCAGTTCAGGCTAGTAAACCTGTTTGAAAGACCTTTTTTCAGTGAAATGCAGCTTAGTGCAAAAACAGGCTGCTCTCGCTCTGAAACGCTCATTTTTCACATAAGCCACTTTTCAGCCTTAGGAGACTGTACAGTGCTAAAACAGCCTCCTATCGCTCTGAAACGCTCATTTTTGACATAACCCACTTTTCAGACTTAATGAATTAAATTCCAGGTAAAAACTCCTTTGCCATGAAGAAGATCCAAATTCAACAAGTTCAGGCTAGTAAACCTGTTTGAAAGACCTTTTTTCAGTGAAATGCAGCTTAGTGCAAAAACAGGCTGCTCTCGCTCTGAAACGCTCATTTTTCACATAAGCCACTTTTCAGCCTTAGGCGTCTGTACAGTGCAAAAACAGGCTGCTCTCGCTCTGAAACGCTCATTTTTCACATAAGCCACTTTTCAGCGCTAAAACAGCCTCCAATCGCTCTGAAACGCTCATTTTTGACATAAGCCACTTTTCACCTTTAATGAATGAAATTCCAGGTAAAAACTCCTTTGCCATGAAGAAGATCCAAATTCATCCAGTTCAGGCTAGTAAACCTGGTTGAAAGACCTTTTTTCAGTGAAATGCAGCTTAGTGCCAAAACAGGCTGCTCTCGCTCTGAAACGCTCATTTTTCACATAAGCCACTTTTCAGCGCTAAAACAGCCTCCAATCGCTCTGAAACGCTCATTTTTGACATAAGCCACTTTTCACCTTTAATGAATGAAATTCCAGGTAAAAACTCCATTGCCATGAAGAAGATCCAAATTCATCCAGTTCAGGCTAGTAAACCTGGTTGAAAGACCTTTTTTCAGTGAAATGCAGCTTAGTGCCAAAACAGGCTGCTCTCGCTCTGAAACGCTCATTTTTCACATAAGCCACTTTTCAGCCTTATAGGCGACTGTACAGTGCAAAAACAGCCTCCTCTCGCTCTGAAACGCTCATTTTTCACATAAGCCACTTTTCAGCCTTAGGCGACTGTACAGTGCTAAAACAGCCTCCTATCGCTCTGAAACGCTCATTTTTGACATAACCCACTTTTCAGCCTTAATGAATTAAATTCCAGGTAAAAACTCCTTTGCCATGAAGAAGATCCAAATTCAACAAGTTCAGGCTAGTAAACCTGTTTGAAAGACCTTTTTTCAGTGAAATGCAGCTTAGTGCAAAAACAGGCTGCTCTCGCTCTGAAACGCTCATTTTTCACATAAGCCACTTTTCAGCCTTAGGCGACTGTACAGTGCAAAAACAGGCTGCTCTCGCTCTGAAACGCTCATTTTTCACATAAGCCACTTTTCAGCGCTAAAACAGCCTCCAATCGCTCTGAAACGCTCATTTTTGACATAAGCCACTTTTCACCTTTAATGAATGAAATTCCAGGTAAAAACTCCTTTGCCATGAAGAAGATCCAAATTCATCCAGTTCAGGCTAGTAAACCTGGTTGAAAGACCTTTTTTCAGTGAAATGCAGCTTAGTGCCAAAACAGGCTGCTCTCGCTCTGAAACGCTCATTTTTCACATAAGCCACTTTTCAGCCTTAGGCGACTGTACAGTGCTAAAACAGCCTCCTATCGCTCTGAAACGCTCATTTTTGACATAACCCACTTTTCAGCCTTAATGAATGAAATTCCAGGTAAAAACTCCTTTGCCATGAAGAAGATCCAAATTCA
This sequence comes from Pagrus pagrus, assembly GCF_965226575.1. Taxonomy (NCBI): domain Eukaryota; kingdom Metazoa; phylum Chordata; class Actinopteri; order Spariformes; family Sparidae; genus Pagrus; species Pagrus pagrus. Next base: position 197,853 of record NW_028175434.1, read on the forward strand.
ACCAGTTCAGGCTAGTAAACCTGTTTGAAAGACCTTTTTTCAGTGAAATGCAGCTTAGTGCAAAAACAGGCTGCTCTCGCTCTGAAACGCTCATTTTTCACATAAGCCACTTTTCAGCCTTAGGCGACTGTACAGTGCAAAAACAGGCTGCTCTCGCTCTGAAACGCTCATTTTTCACATAAGCCACTTTTCAGCCTTAGGCGACTGTACAGTGCCAAAACAGGCTGCTCTCGCTCTGAAACGCTCATTTTTCACATAAGCCACTTTTCAGCGCTAAAACAGCCTCCAATCGCTCTGAAACGCTCATTTTTGACATAAGCCACTTTTCACCTTTAATGAATGAAATTCCAGGTAAAAACTCCATTGCCATGAAGAAGATCCAAATTCATCCAGTTCAGGCTAGTAAACCTGGTTGAAAGACCTTTTTTCAGTGAAATGCAGCTTAGTGCCAAAACAGGCTGCTCTCGCTCTGAAACGCTCATTTTTCACATAAGCCACTTTTCAGCCTTATAGGCGACTGTACAGTGCAAAAACAGCCTCCTCTCGCTCTGAAACGCTCATTTTTCACATAAGCCACTTTTCAGCCTTAGGCGACTGTACAGTGCTAAAACAGCCTCCTATCGCTCTGAAACGCTCATTTTTGACATAACCCACTTTTCAGCCTTAATGAATTAAATTCCAGGTAAAAACTCCTTTGCCATGAAGAAGATCCAAATTCAACAAGTTCAGGCTAGTAAACCTGTTTGAAAGACCTTTTTTCAGTGAAATGCAGCTTAGTGCAAAAACAGGCTGCTCTCGCTCTGAAACGCTCATTTTTCACATAAGCCACTTTTCAGCCTTAGGCGACTGTACAGTGCAAAAACAGGCTGCTCTCGCTCTGAAACGCTCATTTTTCACATAAGCCACTTTTCAGCGCTAAAACAGCCTCCAATCGCTCTGAAACGCTCATTTTTGACATAAGCCACTTTTCACCTTTAATGAATGAAATTCCAGGTAAAAACTCCTTTGCCATGAAGAAGATCCAAATTCATCCAGTTCAGGCTAGTAAACCTGGTTGAAAGACCTTTTTTCAGTGAAATGCAGCTTAGTGCCAAAACAGGCTGCTCTCGCTCTGAAACGCTCATTTTTCACATAAGCCACTTTTCAGCCTTAGGCGACTGTACAGTGCTAAAACAGCCTCCTATCGCTCTGAAACGCTCATTTTTGACATAACCCACTTTTCAGCCTTAATGAATGAAATTCCAGGTAAAAACTCCTTTGCCATGAAGAAGATCCAAATTCAACCAGTTCAGGCTAGTAAACCTGTTTGAAAGACCTTTTTTCAGTGAAATGCAGCTTAGTGCAAAAACAGGCTGCTCTCGCTCTGAAACGCTCATTTTTGACATAAGCCACTTTTCACCTTTAATGAATGAAATTCCAGGTAAAAACTCCTTTGCCATGAAGAAGTGGCTTATGTCAAAAATGAGCGTTTCAGAGCTCTGAAACGCTCATTTTTGACATAACCCACTTTTCAGCCTTAATGAATTAAATTCCAGGTAAAAACTCCTTTGCCATGAAGAAGATCCAAATTCAACAAGTTCAGGCTAGTAAACCTGTTTGAAAGACCTTTTTTCAGTGAAATGCAGCTTAGTGCAAAAACAGGCTGCTCTCGCTCTGAAACGCTCATTTTTCACATAAGCCACTTTTCAGCCTTAGGCGACTGTACAGTGCAAAAACAGGCTGCTCTCGCTCTGAAACGCTCATTTTTCACATAAGCCACTTTTCAGCCTTAGGCGACTGTACAGTGCCAAAACAGGCTGCTCTCGCTCTGAAACGCTCATTTTTCACATAAGCCACTTTTCAGCGCTAAAACAGCCTCCAATCGCTCTGAAACGCTCATTTTTGACATAAGCCACTTTTCACCTTTAATGAATGAAATTCCAGGTAAAAACTCCATTGCCATGAAGAAGATCCAAATTCATCCAGTTCAGGCTAGTAAACCTGGTTGAAAGACCTTTTTTCAGTGAAATGCAGCTTAGTGCCAAAACAGGCTGCTCTCGCTCTGAAACGCTCATTTTTCACATAAGCCACTTTTCAGCCTTATAGGCGACTGTACAGTGCAAAAACAGCCTCCTCTCGCTCTGAAACGCTCATTTTTCACATAAGCCACTTTTCAGCCTTAGGCGACTGTACAGTGCTAAAACAGCCTCCTATCGCTCTGAAACGCTCATTTTTGACATAACCCACTTTTCAGCCTTAATGAATTAAATTCCAGGTAAAAACTCCTTTGCCATGAAGAAGATCCAAATTCAACAAGTTCAGGCTAGTAAACCTGTTTGAAAGACCTTTTTTCAGTGAAATGCAGCTTAGTGCAAAAACAGGCTGCTCTCGCTCTGAAACGCTCATTTTTCACATAAGCCACTTTTCAGCCTTAGGCGACTGTACAGTGCAAAAACAGGCTGCTCTCGCTCTGAAACGCTCATTTTTCACATAAGCCACTTTTCAGCGCTAAAACAGCCTCCAATCGCTCTGAAACGCTCATTTTTGACATAAGCCACTTTTCACCTTTAATGAATGAAATTCCAGGTAAAAACTCCTTTGCCATGAAGAAGATCCAAATTCATCCAGTTCAGGCTAGTAAACCTGGTTGAAAGACCTTTTTTCAGTGAAATGCAGCTTAGTGCCAAAACAGGCTGCTCTCGCTCTGAAACGCTCATTTTTCACATAAGCCACTTTTCAGCCTTAGGCGACTGTACAGTGCTAAAACAGCCTCCTATCGCTCTGAAACGCTCATTTTTGACATAACCCACTTTTCAGCCTTAATGAATGAAATTCCAGGTAAAAACTCCTTTGCCATGAAGAAGATCCAAATTCAACCAGTTCAGGCTAGTAAACCTGTTTGAAAGACCTTTTTTCAGTGAAATGCAGCTTAGTGCAAAAACAGGCTGCTCTCGCTCTGAAACGCTCATTTTTGACATAAGCCACTTTTCACCTTTAATGAATGAAATTCCAGGTAAAAACTCCTTTGCCATGAAGAAGTGGCTTATGTCAAAAATGAGCGTTTCAGAGCTCTGAAACGCTCATTTTTGACATAACCCACTTTTCAGCCTTAATGAATTAAATTCCAGGTAAAAACTCCTTTGCCATGAAGAAGATCCAAATTCAACAAGTTCAGGCTAGTAAACCTGTTTGAAAGACCTTTTTTCAGTGAAATGCAGCTTAGTGCAAAAACAGGCTGCTCTCGCTCTGAAACGCTCATTTTTCACATAAGCCACTTTTCAGCCTTAGGCGACTGTGCAGTGCTAAAACAGCCTCCTATCGCTCTGAAACGCTCATTTTTGACATAACCCACTTTTCAGCCTTAATGAATGAAATTCCAGGTAAAAACTCCTTTGCCATGAAGAAGATCCAAATTCAACCAGTTCAGGCTAGTAAACCTGTTTGAAAGACCTTTTTTCAGTGAAATGCAGCTTAGTGCAAAAACAGGCTGCTCTCGCTCTGAAACGCTCATTTTTCACATAAGCCACTTTTCAGCGCTAAAACAGCCTCCAATCGCTCTGAAACGCTCATTTTTGACATAAGACTCTTTTCACCTTTAATGAATGAAATTCCAGGTAAAAACTCCTTTGCCATGAAGAAGATCCAAATTCAACCAGTTCAGGCTAGTAAACCTGTTTGAAAGACCTTTTTTCAGTGAAATGCAGCTTAGTGCAAAAACAGGCTGCTCTCGCTCTGAAACGCTCATTTTTCACATGAGCCACTTTTCAGCCTTAGGCGACTGTACAGTGCAAAAACAGGCTGCTCTCGCTCTGAAACGCTCATTTTTCACATAAGCCACTTTTCAGCGCTAAAACAGCCTCCAATCGCTCTGAAACGCTCATTTTTGACATAAGCCACTTTTCACCTTTAATGAATGAAATTCCAGGTAAAAACTCCTTTGCCATGAAGAAGATCCAAATTCATCCAGTTCAGGCTAGTAAACCTGGTTGAAAGACCTTTTTTCAGTGAAATGCAGCTTAGTGCCAAAACAGGCTGCTCTCGCTCTGAAACGCTCATTTTTCACATAAGCCACTTTTCAGCGCTAAAACAGCCTCCAATCGCTCTGAAACGCTCATTTTTGACATAAGCCACTTTTCACCTTTAATGAATGAAATTCCAGGTAAAAACTCCTTTGCCATGAAGAAGATCCAAATTCATCCAGTTCAGGCTAGTAAACCTGGTTGAAAGACCTTTTTTCAGTGAAATGCAGCTTAGTGCCAAAACAGGCTGCTCTCGCTCTGAAACGCTCATTTTTCACATAAGCCACTTTTCAGCGCTAAAACAGCCTCCAATCGCTCTGAAACGCTCATTTTTGACATAAGCCACTTTTCACCTTTAATGAATGAAATTCCAGGTAAAAACTCCTTTGCCATGAAGAAGATCCAAATTCATCCAGTTCAGGCTAGTAAACCTGGTTGAAAGACCTTTTTTCAGTGAAATGCAGCTTAGTGCCAAAACAGGCTGCTCTCGCTCTGAAACGCTCATTTTTCACATAAGCCACTTTTCAGCGCTAAAACAGCCTCCAATCGCTCTGAAACGCTCATTTTTGACATAAGCCACTTTTCACCTTTAATGAATGAAATTCCAGGTAAAAACTCCTTTGCCATGAAGAAGATCCAAATTCAACCAGTTCAGGCTAGTAAACCTGTTTGAAAGACCTTTTTTCAGTGAAATGCAGCTTAGTGCAAAAACAGGCTGCTCTCGCTCTGAAACGCTCATTTTTCACATAAGCCACTTTTCAGCCTTAGGCGACTGTACAGTGCTAAAACAGCCTCCAATCGCTCTGAAACGCTCATTTTTGACATAAGCCACTTTTCACCTTTAATGAATGAAATTCCAGGTAAAAACTCCTTTGCCATGAAGAAGATCCAAATTCAACCAGTTCAGGCTAGTAAACCTGTTTGAAAGACCTTTTTTCAGTGAAATGCAGCTTAGTGCAAAAACAGGCTGCTCTCGCTCTGAAACGCTCATTTTTCACATAAGCCACTTTTCAGCCTTAGGCGACTGTACAGTGCAAAAACAGGCTGCTCTCGCTCTGAAACGCTCATTTTTCACATAAGCCACTTTTCAGCGCTAAAACAGCCTCCAATCGCTCTGAAACGCTCATTTTTGACATAAGCCACTTTTCACCTTTAATGAATGAAATTCCAGGTAAAAACTCCTTTGCCATGAAGAAGATCCAAATTCAACCAGTTCAGGCTAGTAAACCTGTTTGAAAGACCTTTTTTCAGTGAAATGCAGCTTAGTGCAAAAACAGGCTGCTCTCGCTCTGAAACGCTCATTTTTCACATAAGCCACTTTTCAGCCTTAGGCGACTGTACAGTGCTAAAACAGCCTCCAATCGCTCTGAAACGCTCATTTTTGACATAAGCCACTTTTCACCTTTAATGAATGAAATTCCAGGTAAAAACTCCTTTGCCATGAAGAAGATCCAAATTCAACCAGTTCAGGCTAGTAAACCTGTTTGAAAGACCTTTTTTCAGTGAAATGCAGCTTAGTGCAAAAACAGGCTGCTCTCGCTCTGAAACGCTCATTTTTCACATAAGCCACTTTTCAGCCTTAGGCGACTGTACAGTGCAAAAACAGGCTGCTCTCGCTCTGAAACGCTCATTTTTCACATAAGCCACTTTTCAGCCTTAGGCGACTGTACAGTGCCAAAACAGGCTGCTCTCGCTCTGAAACGCTCATTTTTCACATAAGCCACTTTTCAGCGCTAAAACAGCCTCCAATCGCTCTGAAACGCTCATTTTTGACATAAGCCACTTTTCACCTTTAATGAATGAAATTCCAGGTAAAAACTCCATTGCCATGAAGAAGATCCAAATTCATCCAGTTCAGGCTAGTAAACCTGGTTGAAAGACCTTTTTTCAGTGAAATGCAGCTTAGTGCCAAAACAGGCTGCTCTCGCTCTGAAACGCTCATTTTTCACATAAGCCACTTTTCAGCCTTATAGGCGACTGTACAGTGCAAAAACAGCCTCCTCTCGCTCTGAAACGCTCATTTTTCACATAAGCCACTTTTCAGCCTTAGGCGACTGTACAGTGCTAAAACAGCCTCCTATCGCTCTGAAACGCTCATTTTTGACATAACCCACTTTTCAGCCTTAATGAATTAAATTCCAGGTAAAAACTCCTTTGCCATGAAGAAGATCCAAATTCAACAAGTTCAGGCTAGTAAACCTGTTTGAAAGACCTTTTTTCAGTGAAATGCAGCTTAGTGCAAAAACAGGCTGCTCTCGCTCTGAAACGCTCATTTTTGACATAAGCCACTTTTCACCTTTAATGAATGAAATTCCAGGTAAAAACTCCTTTGCCATGAAGAAGTGGCTTATGTCAAAAATGAGCGTTTCAGAGCTCTGAAACGCTCATTTTTGACATAACCCACTTTTCAGCCTTAATGAATTAAATTCCAGGTAAAAACTCCTTTGCCATGAAGAAGATCCAAATTCAACAAGTTCAGGCTAGTAAACCTGTTTGAAAGACCTTTTTTCAGTGAAATGCAGCTTAGTGCAAAAACAGGCTGCTCTCGCTCTGAAACGCTCATTTTTCACATAAGCCACTTTTCAGCCTTATAGGCGACTGTACAGTGCAAAAACAGGCTGCTCTCGCTCTGAAACGCTCATTTTTCACATAAGCCACTTTTCAGCCTTAGGCGACTGTGCAGTGCTAAAACAGCCTCCTATCGCTCTGAAACGCTCATTTTTGACATAACCCACTTTTCAGCCTTAATGAATGAAATTCCAGGTAAAAACTCCTTTGCCATGAAGAAGATCCAAATTCAACCAGTTCAGGCTAGTAAACCTGTTTGAAAGACCTTTTTTCAGTGAAATGCAGCTTAGTGCAAAAACAGGCTGCTCTCGCTCTGAAACGCTCATTTTTCACATAAGCCACTTTTCAGCGCTAAAACAGCCTCCAATCGCTCTGAAACGCTCATTTTTGACATAAGCCACTTTTCACCTTTAATGAATGAAATTCCAGGTAAAAACTCCTTTGCCATGAAGAAGATCCAAATTCAACCAGTTCAGGCTAGTAAACCTGTTTGAAAGACCTTTTTTCAGTGAAATGCAGCTTAGTGCAAAAACAGGCTGCTCTCGCTCTGAAACGCTCATTTTTCACATAAGCCACTTTTCAGCCTTAGGCGACTGTACAGTGCAAAAACAGGCTGCTCTCGCTCTGAAACGCTCATTTTTCACATAAGCCACTTTTCAGCGCTAAAACAGCCTCCAATCGCTCTGAAACGCTCATTTTTGACATAAGCCACTTTTCACCTTTAATGAATGAAATTCCAGGTAAAAACTCCTTTGCCATGAAGAAGATCCAAATTCATCCAGTTCAGGCTAGTAAACCTGGTTGAAAGACCTTTTTTCAGTGAAATGCAGCTTAGTGCCAAAACAGGCTGCTCTCGCTCTGAAACGCTCATTTTTCACATAAGCCACTTTTCAGCGCTAAAACAGCCTCCAATCGCTCTGAAACGCTAATTTTTGACATATGCCACTTTTCACCTTTAATGAATGAAATTCCAGGTAAAAACTCCTTTGCCATGAAGAAGATCCAAATTCAACCAGTTCAGGCTAGTAAACCTGTTTGAAAGACCTTTTTTCAGTGAAATGCAGCTTAGTGCAAAAACAGGCTGCTCTCGCTCTGAAACGCTCATTTTTCACATAAGCCACTTTTCAGCCTTAGGCGACTGTACAGTGCTAAAACAGCCTCCAATCGCTCTGAAACGCTCATTTTTGACATAAGCCACTTTTCACCTTTAATGAATGAAATTCCAGGTAAAAACTCCTTTGCCATGAAGAAGATCCAAATTCAACCAGTTCAGGCTAGTAAACCTGTTTGAAAGACCTTTTTTCAGTGAAATGCAGCTTAGTGCAAAAACAGGCTGCTCTCGCTCTGAAACGCTCATTTTTCACATAAGCCACTTTTCAGCCTTAGGCGACTGTACAGTGCAAAAACAGGCTGCTCTCGCTCTGAAACGCTCATTTTTCACATAAGCCACTTTTCAGCCTTAGGCGACTGTACAGTGCCAAAACAGGCTGCTCTCGCTCTGAAACGCTCATTTTTCACATAAGCCACTTTTCAGCGCTAAAACAGCCTCCAATCGCTCTGAAACGCTCATTTTTGACATAAGCCACTTTTCACCTTTAATGAATGAAATTCCAGGTAAAAACTCCATTGCCATGAAGAAGATCCAAATTCATCCAGTTCAGGCTAGTAAACCTGGTTGAAAGACCTTTTTTCAGTGAAATGCAGCTTAGTGCCAAAACAGGCTGCTCTCGCTCTGAAACGCTCATTTTTCACATAAGCCACTTTTCAGCCTTATAGGCGACTGTACAGTGCAAAAACAGCCTCCTCTCGCTCTGAAACGCTCATTTTTCACATAAGCCACTTTTCAGCCTTAGGCGACTGTACAGTGCTAAAACAGCCTCCTATCGCTCTGAAACGCTCATTTTTGACATAACCCACTTTTCAGCCTTAATGAATTAAATTCCAGGTAAAAACTCCTTTGCCATGAAGAAGATCCAAATTCAACAAGTTCAGGCTAGTAAACCTGTTTGAAAGACCTTTTTTCAGTGAAATGCAGCTTAGTGCAAAAACAGGCTGCTCTCGCTCTGAAACGCTCATTTTTCACATAAGCCACTTTTCAGCCTTAGGCGACTGTACAGTGCAAAAACAGGCTGCTCTCGCTCTGAAACGCTCATTTTTCACATAAGCCACTTTTCAGCGCTAAAACAGCCTCCAATCGCTCTGAAACGCTCATTTTTGACATAAGCCACTTTTCACCTTTAATGAATGAAATTCCAGGTAAAAACTCCTTTGCCATGAAGAAGATCCAAATTCATCCAGTTCAGGCTAGTAAACCTGGTTGAAAGACCTTTTTTCAGTGAAATGCAGCTTAGTGCCAAAACAGGCTGCTCTCGCTCTGAAACGCTCATTTTTCACATAAGCCACTTTTCAGCCTTAGGCGACTGTACAGTGCTAAAACAGCCTCCTATCGCTCTGAAACGCTCATTTTTGACATAACCCACTTTTCAGCCTTAATGAATGAAATTCCAGGTAAAAACTCCTTTGCCATGAAGAAGATCCAAATTCAACCAGTTCAGGCTAGTAAACCTGTTTGAAAGACCTTTTTTCAGTGAAATGCAGCTTAGTGCAAAAACAGGCTGCTCTCGCTCTGAAACGCTCATTTTTGACATAAGCCACTTTTCACCTTTAATGAATGAAATTCCAGGTAAAAACTCCTTTGCCATGAAGAAGTGGCTTATGTCAAAAATGAGCGTTTCAGAGCTCTGAAACGCTCATTTTTGACATAACCCACTTTTCAGCCTTAATGAATTAAATTCCAGGTAAAAACTCCTTTGCCATGAAGAAGATCCAAATTCAACAAGTTCAGGCTAGTAAACCTGTTTGAAAGACCTTTTTTCAGTGAAATGCAGCTTAGTGCAAAAACAGGCTGCTCTCGCTCTGAAACGCTCATTTTTCACATAAGCCACTTTTCAGCCTTATAGGCGACTGTACAGTGCAAAAACAGGCTGCTCTCGCTCTGAAACGCTCATTTTTCACATAAGCCACTTTTCAGCCTTAGGCGACTGTGCAGTGCTAAAACAGCCTCCTATCGCTCTGAAACGCTCATTTTTGACATAACCCACTTTTCAGCCTTAATGAATGAAATTCCAGGTAAAAACTCCTTTGCCATGAAGAAGATCCAAATTCAACCAGTTCAGGCTAGTAAACCTGTTTGAAAGACCTTTTTTCAGTGAAATGCAGCTTAGTGCAAAAACAGGCTGCTCTCGCTCTGAAACGCTCATTTTTCACATAAGCCACTTTTCAGCGCTAAAACAGCCTCCAATCGCTCTGAAACGCTCATTTTTGACATAAGCCACTTTTCACCTTTAATGAATGAAATTCCAGGTAAAAACTCCTTTGCCATGAAGAAGATCCAAATTCAACCAGTTCAGGCTAGTAAACCTGTTTGAAAGACCTTTTTTCAGTGAAATGCAGCTTAGTGCAAAAACAGGCTGCTCTCGCTCTGAAACGCTCATTTTTCACATAAGCCACTTTTCAGCCTTAGGCGACTGTACAGTGCTAAAACAGCCTCCAATCGCTCTGAAACGCTCATTTTTGACATAAGCCACTTTTCACCTTTAATGAATGAAATTCCAGGTAAAAACTCCTTTGCCATGAAGAAGATCCAAATTCAACCAGTTCAGGCTAGTAAACCTGTTTGAAAGACCTTTTTTCAGTGAAATGCAGCTTAGTGCAAAAACAGGCTGCTCTCGCTCTGAAACGCTCATTTTTCACATAAGCCACTTTTCAGCCTTAGGCGACTGTACAGTGCAAAAACAGGCTGCTCTCGCTCTGAAACGCTCATTTTTCACATAAGCCACTTTTCAGCCTTAGGCGACTGTACAGTGCCAAAACAGGCTGCTCTCGCTCTGAAACGCTCATTTTTCACATAAGCCACTTTTCAGCGCTAAAACAGCCTCCAATCGCTCTGAAACGCTCATTTTTGACATAAGCCACTTTTCACCTTTAATGAATGAAATTCCAGGTAAAAACTCCATTGCCATGAAGAAGATCCAAATTCATCCAGTTCAGGCTAGTAAACCTGGTTGAAAGACCTTTTTTCAGTGAAATGCAGCTTAGTGCCAAAACAGGCTGCTCTCGCTCTGAAACGCTCATTTTTCACATAAGCCACTTTTCAGCCTTAGGCGACTGTACAGTGCTAAAACAGCCTCCTATCGCTCTGAAACGCTCATTTTTGACATAACCCACTTTTCAGCCTTAATGAATGAAATTCCAGGTAAAAACTCCTTTGCCATGAAGAAGATCCAAATTCAACCAGTTCAGGCTAGTAAACCTGTTTGAAAGACCTTTTTTCAGTGAAATGCAGCTTAGTGCAAAAACAGGCTGCTCTCGCTCTGAAACGCTCATTTTTCACATAAGCCACTTTTCACCTTTAATGAATGAAATTCCAGGTAAAAACTCCTTTGCCATGAAGAAGTGGCTTATGTCAAAAATGAGCGTTTCAGAGCTCTGAAACGCTCATTTTTGACATAACCCACTTTTCAGCCTTAATGAATTAAATTCCAGGTAAAAACTCCTTTGCCATGAAGAAGATCCAAATTCAACAAGTTCAGGCTAGTAAACCTGTTTGAAAGACCTTTTTTCAGTGAAATGCAGCTTAGTGCAAAAACAGGCTGCTCTCGCTCTGAAACGCTCATTTTTCACATAAGCCACTTTTCAGCCTTATAGGCGACTGTACAGTGCAAAAACAGGCTGCTCTCGCTCTGAAACGCTCATTTTTCACATAAGCCACTTTTCAGCCTTAGGCGACTGTGCAGTGCTAAAACAGCCTCCTATCGCTCTGAAACGCTCATTTTTGACATAACCCACTTTTCAGCCTTAATGAATGAAATTCCAGGTAAAAACTCCTTTGCCATGAAGAAGATCCAAATTCAACCAGTTCAGGCTAGTAAACCTGTTTGAAAGACCTTTTTTCAGTGAAATGCAGCTTAGTGCAAAAACAGGCTGCTCTCGCTCTGAAACGCTCATTTTTCACATAAGCCACTTTTCAGCGCTAAAACAGCCTCCAATCGCTCTGAAACGCTCATTTTTGACATAAGCCACTTTTCACCTTTAATGAATGAAATTCCAGGTAAAAACTCCTTTGCCATGAAGAAGATCCAAATTCAACCAGTTCAGGCTAGTAAACCTGTTTGAAAGACCTTTTTTCAGTGAAATGCAGCTTAGTGCAAAAACAGGCTGCTCTCGCTCTGAAACGCTCATTTTTCACATAAGCCACTTTTCAGCCTTAGGCGACTGTACAGTGCAAAAACAGGCTGCTCTCGCTCTGAAACGCTCATTTTTCACATAAGCCACTTTTCAGCGCTAAAACAGCCTCCAATCGCTCTGAAACGCTCATTTTTGACATAAGCCACTTTTCACCTTTAATGAATGAAATTCCAGGTAAAAACTCCTTTGCCATGAAGAAGATCCAAATTCATCCAGTTCAGGCTAGTAAACCTGGTTGAAAGACCTTTTTTCAGTGAAATGCAGCTTAGTGCCAAAACAGGCTGCTCTCGCTCTGAAACGCTCATTTTTCACATAAGCCACTTTTCAGCGCTAAAACAGCCTCCAATCGCTCTGAAACGCTAATTTTTGACATATGCCACTTTTCACCTTTAATGAATGAAATTCCAGGTAAAAACTCCTTTGCCATGAAGAAGATCCAAATTCAACCAGTTCAGGCTAGTAAACCTGTTTGAAAGACCTTTTTTCAGTGAAATGCAGCTTAGTGCAAAAACAGGCTGCTCTCGCTCTGAAACGCTCATTTTTCACATAAGCCACTTTTCAGCCTTAGGCGACTGTACAGTGCTAAAACAGCCTCCAATCGCTCTGAAACGCTCATTTTTGACATAAGCCACTTTTCACCTTTAATGAATGAAATTCCAGGTAAAAACTCCTTTGCCATGAAGAAGATCCAAATTCAACCAGTTCAGGCTAGTAAACCTGTTTGAAAGACCTTTTTTCAGTGAAATGCAGCTTAGTGCAAAAACAGGCTGCTCTCGCTCTGAAACGCTCATTTTTCACATAAGCCACTTTTCAGCCTTAGGCGACTGTACAGTGCAAAAACAGGCTGCTCTCGCTCTGAAACGCTCATTTTTCACATAAGCCACTTTTCAGCCTTAGGCGACTGTACAGTGCCAAAACAGGCTGCTCTCGCTCTGAAACGCTCATTTTTCACATAAGCCACTTTTCAGCGCTAAAACAGCCTCCAATCGCTCTGAAACGCTCATTTTTGACATAAGCCACTTTTCACCTTTAATGAATGAAATTCCAGGTAAAAACTCCATTGCCATGAAGAAGATCCAAATTCATCCAGTTCAGGCTAGTAAACCTGGTTGAAAGACCTTTTTTCAGTGAAATGCAGCTTAGTGCCAAAACAGGCTGCTCTCGCTCTGAAACGCTCATTTTTCACATAAGCCACTTTTCAGCCTTATAGGCGACTGTACAGTGCAAAAACAGCCTCCTCTCGCTCTGAAACGCTCATTTTTCACATAAGCCACTTTTCAGCCTTAGGCGACTGTACAGTGCTAAAACAGCCTCCTATCGCTCTGAAACGCTCATTTTTGACATAACCCACTTTTCAGCCTTAATGAATTAAATTCCAGGTAAAAACTCCTTTGCCATGAAGAAGATCCAAATTCAACAAGTTCAGGCTAGTAAACCTGTTTGAAAGACCTTTTTTCAGTGAAATGCAGCTTAGTGCAAAAACAGGCTGCTCTCGCTCTGAAACGCTCATTTTTCACATAAGCCACTTTTCAGCCTTAGGCGACTGTACAGTGCAAAAACAGGCTGCTCTCGCTCTGAAACGCTCATTTTTCACATAAGCCACTTTTCAGCGCTAAAACAGCCTCCAATCGCTCTGAAACGCTCATTTTTGACATAAGCCACTTTTCACCTTTAATGAATGAAATTCCAGGTAAAAACTCCTTTGCCATGAAGAAGATCCAAATTCATCCAGTTCAGGCTAGTAAACCTGGTTGAAAGACCTTTTTTCAGTGAAATGCAGCTTAGTGCCAAAACAGGCTGCTCTCGCTCTGAAACGCTCATTTTTCACATAAGCCACTTTTCAGCCTTAGGCGACTGTACAGTGCTAAAACAGCCTCCTATCGCTCTGAAACGCTCATTTTTGACATAACCCACTTTTCAGCCTTAATGAATGAAATTCCAGGTAAAAACTCCTTTGCCATGAAGAAGATCCAAATTCAACCAGTTCAGGCTAGTAAACCTGTTTGAAAGACCTTTTTTCAGTGAAATGCAGCTTAGTGCAAAAACAGGCTGCTCTCGCTCTGAAACGCTCATTTTTCACATAAGCCACTTTTCACCTTTAATGAATGAAATTCCAGGTAAAAACTCCTTTGCCATGAAGAAGTGGCTTATGTCAAAAATGAGCGTTTCAGAGCTCTGAAACGCTCATTTTTGACATAACCCACTTTTCAGCCTTAATGAATTAAATTCCAGGTAAAAACTCCTTTGCCATGAAGAAGATCCAAATTCAACAAGTTCAGGCTAGTAAACCTGTTTGAAAGACCTTTTTTCAGTGAAATGCAGCTTAGTGCAAAAACAGGCTGCTCTCGCTCTGAAACGCTCATTTTTCACATAAGCCACTTTTCAGCCTTATAGGCGACTGTACAGTGCAAAAACAGGCTGCTCTCGCTCTGAAACGCTCATTTTTCACATAAGCCACTTTTCAGCCTTAGGCGACTGTGCAGTGCTAAAACAGCCTCCTATCGCTCTGAAACGCTCATTTTTGACATAACCCACTTTTCAGCCTTAATGAATGAAATTCCAGGTAAAAACTCCTTTGCCATGAAGAAGATCCAAATTCAACCAGTTCAGGCTAGTAAACCTGTTTGAAAGACCTTTTTTCAGTGAAATGCAGCTTAGTGCAAAAACAGGCTGCTCTCGCTCTGAAACGCTCATTTTTCACATAAGCCACTTTTCAGCGCTAAAACAGCCTCCAATCGCTCTGAAACGCTCATTTTTGACATAAGCCACTTTTCACCTTTAATGAATGAAATTCCAGGTAAAAACTCCTTTGCCATGAAGAAGATCCAAATTCAACCAGTTCAGGCTAGTAAACCTGTTTGAAAGACCTTTTTTCAGTGAAATGCAGCTTAGTGCAAAAACAGGCTGCTCTCGCTCTGAAACGCTCATTTTTCACATAAGCCACTTTTCAGCCTTAGGCGACTGTACAGTGCAAAAACAGGCTGCTCTCGCTCTGAAACGCTCATTTTTCACATAAGCCACTTTTCAGCGCTAAAACAGCCTCCAATCGCTCTGAAACGCTCATTTTTGACATAAGCCACTTTTCACCTTTAATGAATGAAATTCCAGGTAAAAACTCCTTTGCCATGAAGAAGATCCAAATTCATCCAGTTCAGGCTAGTAAACCTGGTTGAAAGACCTTTTTTCAGTGAAATGCAGCTTAGTGCCAAAACAGGCTGCTCTCGCTCTGAAACGCTCATTTTTCACATAAGCCACTTTTCAGCGCTAAAACAGCCTCCAATCGCTCTGAAACGCTCATTTTTGACATATGCCACTTTTCACCTTTAATGAATGAAATTCCAGGTAAAAACTCCTTTGCCATGAAGAAGATCCAAATTCAACCAGTTCAGGCTAGTAAACCTGTTTGAAAGACCTTTTTTCAGTGAAATGCAGCTTAGTGCAAAAACAGGCTGCTCTCGCTCTGAAACGCTCATTTTTCACATAAGCCACTTTTCAGCCTTAGGCGACTGTACAGTGCTAAAACAGCCTCCAATCGCTCTGAAACGCTCATTTTTGACATAAGCCACTTTTCAGCCTTAATGAATTAAATTCCAGGTAAAAACTCCTTTGCCATGAAGAAGATCCAAATTCAACCAGTTCAGGCTAGTAAACCTGTTTGAAAGACCTTTTTTCAGTGAAATGCAGCTTAGTGCAAAAACAGGCTGCTCTCGCTCTGAAACGCTCATTTTTCACATAAGCCACTTTTCAGCGCTAAAACAGCCTCCAATCGCTCTGAAACGCTCATTTTTCACATAAGCCACTTTTCAGCCTTATAGGCGACTGTACAGTGCAAAAACAGCCTCCTCTCGCTCTGAAACGCTCATTTTTCACATAAGCCACTTTTCAGCCTTAGGCGACTGTACAGTGCTAAAACAGCCTCCTATCGCTCTGAAACGCTCATTTTTGACATAACCCACTTTTCAGCCTTAATGAATGAAATTCCAGGTAAAAACTCCTTTGCCATGAAGAAGATCCAAATTCAACCAGTTCAGGCTAGTAAACCTGTTTGAAAGACCTTTTTTCAGTGAAATGCAGCTTAGTGCAAAAACAGGCTGCTCTCGCTCTGAAACGCTCATTTTTCACATAAGCCACTTTTCAGCCTTAGGAGACTGTACAGTGCTAAAACAGCCTCCTATCGCTCTGAAACGCTCATTTTTGACATAACCCACTTTTCAGACTTAATGAATTAAATTCCAGGTAAAAACTCCTTTGCCATGAAGAAGATCCAAATTCAACAAGTTCAGGCTAGTAAACCTGTTTGAAAGACCTTTTTTCAGTGAAATGCAGCTTAGTGCAAAAACAGGCTGCTCTCGCTCTGAAACGCTCATTTTTCACATAAGCCACTTTTCAGCCTTAGGCGACTGTACAGTGCAAAAACAGGCTGCTCTCGCTCTGAAACGCTCATTTTTGACATAAGCCACTTTTCACCTTTAATGAATGAAATTCCAGGTAAAAACTCCTTTGCCATGAAGAAGATCCAAATTCATCCAGTTCAGGCTAGTAAACCTGGTTGAAAGACCTTTTTTCAGTGAAATGCAGCTTAGTGCCAAAACAGGCTGCTCTCGCTCTGAAACGCTCATTTTTCACATAAGCCACTTTTCAGCGCTAAAACAGCCTCCAATCGCTCTGAAACGCTCATTTTTGACATAAGCCACTTTTCACCTTTAATGAATGAAATTCCAGGTAAAAACTCCTTTGCCATGAAGAAGATCCAAATTCAACCAGTTCAGGCTAGTAAACCTGTTTGAAAGACCTTTTTTCAGTGAAATGCAGCTTAGTGCAAAAACAGGCTGCTCTCGCTCTGAAACGCTCATTTTTCACATAAGCCACTTTTCAGCCTTAGGCGACTGTACAGTGCAAAAACAGGCTGCTCTCGCTCTGAAACGCTCATTTTTCACATAAGCCACTTTTCAGCGCTAAAACAGCCTCCAATCGCTCTGAAACGCTCATTTTTGACATAAGCCACTTTTCACCTTTAATGAATGAAATTCCAGGTAAAAACTCCTTTGCCATGAAGAAGATCCAAATTCATGCAGTTCAGGCTAGTAAACCTGTTTGAAAGACCTTTTTTCAGTGAAATGCAGCTTAGTGCAAAAACAGGCTGCTCTCGCTCTGAAACGCTCATTTTTCACAAAAGCCACTTTTCAGCGCTAAAACAGCCTCCAATCGCTCTGAAACGCTCATTTTTCACATAAGCCACTTTTCAGCCTTAGGCGACTGTACAGTGCTAAAACAGCCTCCTATCGCTCTGAAACGCTCATTTTTGACATAACCCACTTTTCAGCCTTAATGAATTAAATTCCAGGTAAAAACTCATTTGCCATGAAGAAGATCCAAATTCAACCAGTTCAGGCTAGTAAACCTGTTTGAAAGACCTTTTTTCAGTGAAATGCAGCTTAGTGCAAAAACAGGCTGCTCTCGCTCTGAAACGCTCATTTTTCACATAACCCACTTTTCACCCTTAATGAATGAAATTCCAGGTAAAAACTCCTTTGCCATGAAGAAGATCCAAATTCAACCAGTTCAGGCTAGTAAACCTGTTTGAAAGACCTTTTTTCAGTGAAATGCAGCTTAGTGCAAAAACAGGCTGCTCTCGCTCTGAAACGCTCATTTTTCACATAAGCCACTTTTCAGCCTTAGGCGACTGTACAGTGCAAAAACAGGCTGCTCTCGCTCTGAAACGCTCATTTTTCACATAAGCCACTTTTCAGCGCTAAAACAGCCTCCAATCGCTCTGAAACGCTCATTTTTGACATAAGCCACTTTTCACCTTTAATGAATGAAATTCCAGGTAAAAACTCCTTTGCCATGAAGAAGATCCAAATTCATCCAGTTCAGGCTAGTAAACCTGGTTGAAAGACCTTTTTTCAGTGAAATGCAGCTTAGTGCCAAAACAGGCTGCTCTCGCTCTGAAACGCTCATTTTTCACATAAGCCACTTTTCAGCGCTAAAACAGCCTCCAATCGCTCTGAAACGCTCATTTTTGACATAAGCCACTTTTCAGCCTTATAGGCGACTGTACAGTGCAAAAACAGCCTCCTCTCGCTCTGAAACGCTCATTTTTCACATAAGCCACTTTTCAGCCTTAGGCGACTGTACAGTGCTAAAACAGCCTCCTATCGCTCTGAAACGCTCATTTTTGACATAACCCACTTTTCAGCCTTAATGAATGAAATTCCAGGTAAAAACTCCTTTGCCATGAAGAAGATCCAAATTCAACCAGTTCAGGCTAGTAAACCTGTTTGAAAGACCTTTTTTCAGTGAAATGCAGCTTAGTGCAAAAACAGGCTGCTCTCGCTCTGAAACGCTCATTTTTGACATAAGCCACTTTTCACCTTTAATGAATGAAATTCCAGGTAAAAACTCCTTTGCCATGAAGAAGTGGCTTATGTCAAAAATGAGCGTTTCAGAGCTCTGAAACGCTCATTTTTGACATAACCCACTTTTCAGCCTTAATGAATTAAATTCCAGGTAAAAACTCCTTTGCCATGAAGAAGATCCAAATTCAACAAGTTCAGGCTAGTAAACCTGTTTGAAAGACCTTTTTTCAGTGAAATGCAGCTTAGTGCAAAAACAGGCTGCTCTCGCTCTGAAACGCTCATTTTTCACATAAGCCACTTTTCAGCCTTATAGGCGACTGTACAGTGCAAAAACAGGCTGCTCTCGCTCTGAAACGCTCATTTTTCACATAAGCCACTTTTCAGCCTTAGGCGACTGTGCAGTGCTAAAACAGCCTCCTATCGCTCTGAAACGCTCATTTTTGACATAACCCACTTTTCAGCCTTAATGAATGAAATTCCAGGTAAAAACTCCTTTGCCATGAAGAAGATCCAAATTCAACCAGTTCAGGCTAGTAAACCTGTTTGAAAGACCTTTTTTCAGTGAAATGCAGCTTAGTGCAAAAACAGGCTGCTCTCGCTCTGAAACGCTCATTTTTCACATAAGCCACTTTTCAGCCTTATAGGCGACTGTACAGTGCAAAAACAGGCTGCTCTCGCTCTGAAACGCTCATTTTTCACATAAGCCACTTTTCAGCCTTAGGCGACTGTGCAGTGCTAAAACAGCCTCCTATCGCTCTGAAACGCTCATTTTTGACATAACCCACTTTTCAGCCTTAATGAATGAAATTCCAGGTAAAAACTCCTTTGCCATGAAGAAGATCCAAATTCAACCAGTTCAGGCTAGTAAACCTGTTTGAAAGACCTTTTTTCAGTGAAATGCAGCTTAGTGCAAAAACAGGCTGCTCTCGCTCTGAAACGCTCATTTTTCACATAAGCCACTTTTCAGCCTTAGGCGTCTGTACAGTGCAAAAACAGGCTGCTCTCGCTCTGAAACGCTCATTTTTCACATAAGCCACTTTTCAGCGCTAAAACAGCCTCCAATCGCTCTGAAACGCTCATTTTTGACATAAGCCACTTTTCACCTTTAATGAATGAAATTCCAGGTAAAAACTCCTTTGCCATGAAGAAGATCCAAATTCATCCAGTTCAGGCTAGTAAACCTGGTTGAAAGACCTTTTTTCAGTGAAATGCAGCTTAGTGCCAAAACAGGCTGCTCTCGCTCTGAAACGCTCATTTTTCACATAAGCCACTTTTCAGCGCTAAAACAGCCTCCAATCGCTCTGAAACGCTCATTTTTGACATAAGCCACTTTTCACCTTTAATGAATGAAATTCCAGGTAAAAACTCCTTTGCCATGAAGAAGATCCAAATTCAACCAGTTCAGGCTAGTAAACCTGTTTGAAAGACCTTTTTTCAGTGAAATGCAGCTTAGTGCAAAAACAGGCTGCTCTCGCTCTGAAACGCTCATTTTTCACATAAGCCACTTTTCAGCCTTAGGCGACTGTACAGTGCAAAAACAGGCTGCTCTCGCTCTGAAACGCTCATTTTTCACATAAGCCACTTTTCAGCGCTAAAACAGCCTCCAATCGCTCTGAAACGCTCATTTTTGACATAAGCCACTTTTCACCTTTAATGAATGAAATTCCAGGTAAAAACTCCTTTGCCATGAAGAAGATCCAAATTCATCCAGTTCAGGCTAGTAAACCTGGTTGAAAGACCTTTTTTCAGTGAAATGCAGCTTAGTGCCAAAACAGGCTGCTCTCGCTCTGAAACGCTCATTTTTCACATAAGCCACTTTTCAGCCTTAGGCGACTGTACAGTGCTAAAACAGCCTCCTATCGCTCTGAAACGCTCATTTTTGACATAACCCACTTTTCAGCCTTAATGAATGAAATTCCAGGTAAAAACTCCTTTGCCATGAAGAAGATCCAAATTCATCCAGTTCAGGCTAGTAAACCTGTTTGAAAGACCTTTTTTCAGTGAAATGCAGCTTAGTGCCAAAACAGGCTGCTCTCGCTCTGAAACGCTCATTTTTCACATAAGCCACTTTTCAGCGCTAAAACAGCCTCCAATCGCTCTGAAACGCTCATTTTTGACATAAGCCACTTTTCAGCCTTATAGGCGACTGTACAGTGCAAAAACAGCCTCCTCTCGCTCTGAAACGCTCATTTTTCACATAAGCCACTTTTCAGCCTTAGGCGACTGTACAGTGCTAAAACAGCCTCCTATCGCTCTGAAACGCTCATTTTTGACATAACCCACTTTTCAGCCTTAATGAATGAAATTCCAGGTAAAAACTCCTTTGCCATGAAGAAGATCCAAATTCAACCAGTTCAGGCTAGTAAACCTGTTTGAAAGACCTTTTTTCAGTGAAATGCAGCTTAGTGCAAAAACAGGCTGCTCTCGCTCTGAAACGCTCATTTTTCACATAAGCCACTTTTCACCTTTAATGAATGAAATTCCAGGTAAAAACTCCTTTGCCATGAAGAAGTGGCTTATGTCAAAAATGAGCGTTTCAGAGCTCTGAAACGCTCATTTTTGACATAACCCACTTTTCAGCCTTAATGAATTAAATTCCAGGTAAAAACTCCTTTGCCATGAAGAAGATCCAAATTCAACAAGTTCAGGCTAGTAAACCTGTTTGAAAGACCTTTTTTCAGTGAAATGCAGCTTAGTGCAAAAACAGGCTGCTCTCGCTCTGAAACGCTCATTTTTCACATAAGCCACTTTTCAGCCTTATAGGCGACTGTACAGTGCAAAAACAGGCTGCTCTCGCTCTGAAACGCTCATTTTTCACATAAGCCACTTTTCAGCCTTAGGCGACTGTGCAGTGCTAAAACAGCCTCCTATCGCTCTGAAACGCTCATTTTTGACATAACCCACTTTTCAGCCTTAATGAATGAAATTCCAGGTAAAAACTCCTTTGCCATGAAGAAGATCCAAATTCAACCAGTTCAGGCTAGTAAACCTGTTTGAAAGACCTTTTTTCAGTGAAATGCAGCTTAGTGCAAAAACAGGCTGCTCTCGCTCTGAAACGCTCATTTTTCACATAAGCCACTTTTCAGCCTTATAGGCGACTGTACAGTGCAAAAACAGGCTGCTCTCGCTCTGAAACGCTCATTTTTCACATAAGCCACTTTTCAGCCTTAGGCGACTGTGCAGTGCTAAAACAGCCTCCTATCGCTCTGAAACGCTCATTTTTGACATAACCCACTTTTCAGCCTTAATGAATGAAATTCCAGGTAAAAACTCCTTTGCCATGAAGAAGATCCAAATTCAACCAGTTCAGGCTAGTAAACCTGTTTGAAAGACCTTTTTTCAGTGAAATGCAGCTTAGTGCAAAAACAGGCTGCTCTCGCTCTGAAACGCTCATTTTTCACATAAGCCACTTTTCAGCCTTAGGCGTCTGTACAGTGCAAAAACAGGCTGCTCTCGCTCTGAAACGCTCATTTTTCACATAAGCCACTTTTCAGCGCTAAAACAGCCTCCAATCGCTCTGAAACGCTCATTTTTGACATAAGCCACTTTTCACCTTTAATGAATGAAATTCCAGGTAAAAACTCCTTTGCCATGAAGAAGATCCAAATTCATCCAGTTCAGGCTAGTAAACCTGGTTGAAAGACCTTTTTTCAGTGAAATGCAGCTTAGTGCCAAAACAGGCTGCTCTCGCTCTGAAACGCTCATTTTTCACATAAGCCACTTTTCAGCGCTAAAACAGCCTCCAATCGCTCTGAAACGCTCATTTTTGACATAAGCCACTTTTCACCTTTAATGAATGAAATTCCAGGTAAAAACTCCTTTGCCATGAAGAAGATCCAAATTCAACCAGTTCAGGCTAGTAAACCTGTTTGAAAGACCTTTTTTCAGTGAAATGCAGCTTAGTGCAAAAACAGGCTGCTCTCGCTCTGAAACGCTCATTTTTCACATAAGCCACTTTTCAGCCTTAGGCGACTGTACAGTGCAAAAACAGGCTGCTCTCGCTCTGAAACGCTCATTTTTCACATAAGCCACTTTTCAGCGCTAAAACAGCCTCCAATCGCTCTGAAACGCTCATTTTTGACATAAGCCACTTTTCACCTTTAATGAATGAAATTCCAGGTAAAAACTCCTTTGCCATGAAGAAGATCCAAATTCATCCAGTTCAGGCTAGTAAACCTGGTTGAAAGACCTTTTTTCAGTGAAATGCAGCTTAGTGCCAAAACAGGCTGCTCTCGCTCTGAAACGCTCATTTTTCACATAAGCCACTTTTCAGCCTTAGGCGACTGTACAGTGCTAAAACAGCCTCCTATCGCTCTGAAACGCTCATTTTTGACATAACCCACTTTTCAGCCTTAATGAATGAAATTCCAGGTAAAAACTCCTTTGCCATGAAGAAGATCCAAATTCATCCAGTTCAGGCTAGTAAACCTGTTTGAAAGACCTTTTTTCAGTGAAATGCAGCTTAGTGCCAAAACAGGCTGCTCTCGCTCTGAAACGCTCATTTTTCACATAAGCCACTTTTCAGCGCTAAAACAGCCTCCAATCGCTCTGAAACGCTCATTTTTGACATAAGCCACTTTTCAGCCTTATAGGCGACTGTACAGTGCAAAAACAGCCTCCTCTCGCTCTGAAACGCTCATTTTTCACATAAGCCACTTTTCAGCCTTAGGCGACTGTACAGTGCTAAAACAGCCTCCTATCGCTCTGAAACGCTCATTTTTGACATAACCCACTTTTCAGCCTTAATGAATGAAATTCCAGGTAAAAACTCCTTTGCCATGAAGAAGATCCAAATTCAACCAGTTCAGGCTAGTAAACCTGTTTGAAAGACCTTTTTTCAGTGAAATGCAGCTTAGTGCAAAAACAGGCTGCTCTCGCTCTGAAACGCTCATTTTTCACATAAGCCACTTTTCACCTTTAATGAATGAAATTCCAGGTAAAAACTCCTTTGCCATGAAGAAGTGGCTTATGGCAAAAATGAGCGTTTCAGAGCTCTGAAACGCTCATTTTTGACATAACCCACTTTTCAGCCTTAATGAATTAAATTCCAGGTAAAAACTCCTTTGCCATGAAGAAGATCCAAATTCAACAAGTTCAGGCTAGTAAACCTGTTTGAAAGACCTTTTTTCAGTGAAATGCAGCTTAGTGCAAAAACAGGCTGCTCTCGCTCTGAAACGCTCATTTTTCACATAAGCCACTTTTCAGCCTTATAGGCGACTGTACAGTGCAAAAACAGGCTGCTCTCGCTCTGAAACGCTCATTTTTCACATAAGCCACTTTTCAGCCTTAGGCGACTGTGCAGTGCTAAAACAGCCTCCTATCGCTCTGAAACGCTCATTTTTGACATAACCCACTTTTCAGCCTTAATGAATGAAATTCCAGGTAAAAACTCCTTTGCCATGAAGAAGATCCAAATTCAACCAGTTCAGGCTAGTAAACCTGTTTGAAAGACCTTTTTTCAGTGAAATGCAGCTTAGTGCAAAAACAGGCTGCTCTCGCTCTGAAACGCTCATTTTTCACATAAGCCACTTTTCAGCGCTAAAACAGCCTCCAATCGCTCTGAAACGCTCATTTTTGACATAAGCCACTTTTCACCTTTAATGAATGAAATTCCAGGTAAAAACTCCTTTGCCATGAAGAAGATCCAAATTCAACCAGTTCAGGCTAGTAAACCTGTTTGAAAGACCTTTTTTCAGTGAAATGCAGCTTAGTGCAAAAACAGGCTGCTCTCGCTCTGAAACGCTCATTTTTCACATAAGCCACTTTTCAGCGCTAAAACAGCCTCCAATCGCTCTGAAACGCTCATTTTTGACATAAGCCACTTTTCACCTTTAATGAATGAAATTCCAGGTAAAAACTCCTTTGCCATGAAGAAGATCCAAATTCAACCAGTTCAGGCTAGTAAACCTGTTTGAAAGACCTTTTTTCAGTGAAATGCAGCTTAGTGCAAAAACAGGCTGCTCTCGCTCTGAAACGCTCATTTTTCACATAAGCCACTTTTCACCTTTAATGAATGAAATTCCAGGTAAAAACTCCTTTGCCATGAAGAAGTGGCTTATGTCAAAAATGAGCGTTTCAGAGCTCTGAAACGCTCATTTTTGACATAACCCACTTTTCAGCCTTAATGAATTAAATTCCAGGTAAAAACTCCTTTGCCATGAAGAAGATCCAAATTCAACAAGTTCAGGCTAGTAAACCTGTTTGAAAGACCTTTTTTCAGTGAAATGCAGCTTAGTGCAAAAACAGGCTGCTCTCGCTCTGAAACGCTCATTTTTCACATAAGCCACTTTTCAGCCTTATAGGCGACTGTACAGTGCAAAAACAGGCTGCTCTCGCTCTGAAACGCTCATTTTTCACATAAGCCACTTTTCAGCCTTAGGCGACTGTGCAGTGCTAAAACAGCCTCCTATCGCTCTGAAACGCTCATTTTTGACATAACCCACTTTTCAGCCTTAATGAATGAAATTCCAGGTAAAAACTCCTTTGCCATGAAGAAGATCCAAATTCAACCAGTTCAGGCTAGTAAACCTGTTTGAAAGACCTTTTTTCAGTGAAATGCAGCTTAGTGCAAAAACAGGCTGCTCTCGCTCTGAAACGCTCATTTTTCACATAAGCCACTTTTCAGCCTTATAGGCGACTGTACAGTGCAAAAACAGGCTGCTCTCGCTCTGAAACGCTCATTTTTCACATAAGCCACTTTTCAGCCTTAGGCGACTGTGCAGTGCTAAAACAGCCTCCTATCGCTCTGAAACGCTCATTTTTGACATAACCCACTTTTCAGCCTTAATGAATGAAATTCCAGGTAAAAACTCCTTTGCCATGAAGAAGATCCAAATTCAACCAGTTCAGGCTAGTAAACCTGTTTGAAAGACCTTTTTTCAGTGAAATGCAGCTTAGTGCAAAAACAGGCTGCTCTCGCTCTGAAACGCTCATTTTTCACATAAGCCACTTTTCAGCCTTAGGCGTCTGTACAGTGCAAAAACAGGCTGCTCTCGCTCTGAAACGCTCATTTTTCACATAAGCCACTTTTCAGCGCTAAAACAGCCTCCAATCGCTCTGAAACGCTCATTTTTGACATAAGCCACTTTTCACCTTTAATGAATGAAATTCCAGGTAAAAACTCCTTTGCCATGAAGAAGATCCAAATTCATCCAGTTCAGGCTAGTAAACCTGGTTGAAAGACCTTTTTTCAGTGAAATGCAGCTTAGTGCCAAAACAGGCTGCTCTCGCTCTGAAACGCTCATTTTTCACATAAGCCACTTTTCAGCGCTAAAACAGCCTCCAATCGCTCTGAAACGCTCATTTTTGACATAAGCCACTTTTCACCTTTAATGAATGAAATTCCAGGTAAAAACTCCTTTGCCATGAAGAAGATCCAAATTCAACCAGTTCAGGCTAGTAAACCTGTTTGAAAGACCTTTTTTCAGTGAAATGCAGCTTAGTGCAAAAACAGGCTGCTCTCGCTCTGAAACGCTCATTTTTCACATAAGCCACTTTTCAGCCTTAGGCGACTGTACAGTGCAAAAACAGGCTGCTCTCGCTCTGAAACGCTCATTTTTCACATAAGCCACTTTTCAGCGCTAAAACAGCCTCCAATCGCTCTGAAACGCTCATTTTTGACATAAGCCACTTTTCACCTTTAATGAATGAAATTCCAGGTAAAAACTCCTTTGCCATGAAGAAGATCCAAATTCATCCAGTTCAGGCTAGTAAACCTGGTTGAAAGACCTTTTTTCAGTGAAATGCAGCTTAGTGCCAAAACAGGCTGCTCTCGCTCTGAAACGCTCATTTTTCACATAAGCCACTTTTCAGCCTTAGGCGACTGTACAGTGCTAAAACAGCCTCCTATCGCTCTGAAACGCTCATTTTTGACATAACCCACTTTTCAGCCTTAATGAATGAAATTCCAGGTAAAAACTCCTTTGCCATGAAGAAGATCCAAATTCATCCAGTTCAGGCTAGTAAACCTGTTTGAAAGACCTTTTTTCAGTGAAATGCAGCTTAGTGCCAAAACAGGCTGCTCTCGCTCTGAAACGCTCATTTTTCACATAAGCCACTTTTCAGCGCTAAAACAGCCTCCAATCGCTCTGAAACGCTCATTTTTGACATAAGCCACTTTTCAGCCTTATAGGCGACTGTACAGTGCAAAAACAGCCTCCTCTCGCTCTGAAACGCTCATTTTTCACATAAGCCACTTTTCAGCCTTAGGCGACTGTACAGTGCTAAAACAGCCTCCTATCGCTCTGAAACGCTCATTTTTGACATAACCCACTTTTCAGCCTTAATGAATGAAATTCCAGGTAAAAACTCCTTTGCCATGAAGAAGATCCAAATTCAACCAGTTCAGGCTAGTAAACCTGTTTGAAAGACCTTTTTTCAGTGAAATGCAGCTTAGTGCAAAAACAGGCTGCTCTCGCTCTGAAACGCTCATTTTTCACATAAGCCACTTTTCACCTTTAATGAATGAAATTCCAGGTAAAAACTCCTTTGCCATGAAGAAGTGGCTTATGGCAAAAATGAGCGTTTCAGAGCTCTGAAACGCTCATTTTTGACATAACCCACTTTTCAGCCTTAATGAATTAAATTCCAGGTAAAAACTCCTTTGCCATGAAGAAGATCCAAATTCAACAAGTTCAGGCTAGTAAACCTGTTTGAAAGACCTTTTTTCAGTGAAATGCAGCTTAGTGCAAAAACAGGCTGCTCTCGCTCTGAAACGCTCATTTTTCACATAAGCCACTTTTCAGCCTTATAGGCGACTGTACAGTGCAAAAACAGGCTGCTCTCGCTCTGAAACGCTCATTTTTCACATAAGCCACTTTTCAGCCTTAGGCGACTGTGCAGTGCTAAAACAGCCTCCTATCGCTCTGAAACGCTCATTTTTGACATAACCCACTTTTCAGCCTTAATGAATGAAATTCCAGGTAAAAACTCCTTTGCCATGAAGAAGATCCAAATTCAACCAGTTCAGGCTAGTAAACCTGTTTGAAAGACCTTTTTTCAGTGAAATGCAGCTTAGTGCAAAAACAGGCTGCTCTCGCTCTGAAACGCTCATTTTTCACATAAGCCACTTTTCAGCGCTAAAACAGCCTCCAATCGCTCTGAAACGCTCATTTTTGACATAAGCCACTTTTCACCTTTAATGAATGAAATTCCAGGTAAAAACTCCTTTGCCATGAAGAAGATCCAAATTCAACCAGTTCAGGCTAGTAAACCTGTTTGAAAGACCTTTTTTCAGTGAAATGCAGCTTAGTGCAAAAACAGGCTGCTCTCGCTCTGAAACGCTCATTTTTCACATAAGCCACTTTTCAGCGCTAAAACAGCCTCCAATCGCTCTGAAACGCTCATTTTTGACATAAGCCACTTTTCACCTTTAATGAATGAAATTCCAGGTAAAAACTCCTTTGCCATGAAGAAGATCCAAATTCAACCAGTTCAGGCTAGTAAACCTGTTTGAAAGACCTTTTTTCAGTGAAATGCAGCTTAGTGCAAAAACAGGCTGCTCTCGCTCTGAAACGCTCATTTTTCACATAAGCCACTTTTCAGCGCTAAAACAGCCTCCAATCGCTCTGAAACGCTCATTTTTGACATAAGCCACTTTTCACCTTTAATGAATGAAATTCCAGGTAAAAACTCCTTTGCCATGAAGAAGATCCAAATTCAACCAGTTCAGGCTAGTAAACCTGTTTGAAAGACCTTTTTTCAGTGAAATGCAGCTTAGTGCAAAAACAGGCTGCTCTCGCTCTGAAACGCTCATTTTTCACATAAGCCACTTTTCAGCGCTAAAACAGCCTCCAATCGCTCTGAAACGCTCATTTTTGACATAAGCCACTTTTCAGCCTTATAGGCGACTGTACAGTGCAAAAACAGCCTCCTCTCGCTCTGAAACGCTCATTTTTGACATAACCCACTTTTCAGCCTTAATGAATGAAATTCCAGGTAAAAACTCCTTTGCCATGAAGAAGATCCAAATTCAACAAGTTCAGGCTAGTAAACCTGTTTGAAAGACCTTTTTTCAGTGAAATGCAGCTTAGTGCAAAAACAGGCTGCTCTCGCTCTGAAACGCTCATTTTTCACATAAGCCACTTTTCAGTGCTAAAACAGCCTCCAATCGCTCTGAAACGCTCATTTTTGACATAAGCCACTTTTCACCTTTAATGAATGAAATTCCAGGTAAAAACTCCTTTGCCATGAAGAAGATCCAAATTCATGCAGTTCAGGCTAGTAAACCTGTTTGAAAGACCTTTTTTCAGTGAAATGCAGCTTAGTGCAAAAACAGGCTGCTCTCGCTCTGAAACGCTCATTTTTCACAAAAGCCACTTTTCAGCGCTAAAACAGCCTCCAATCGCTCTGAAACGCTCATTTTTCACATAAGCCACTTTTCAGCCTTAGGCGACTGTACAGTGCTAAAACAGCCTCCTATCGCTCTGAAACGCTCATTTTTGACATAACCCACTTTTCAGCCTTAATGAATGAAATTCCAGGTAAAAACTCATTTGCCATGAAGAAGATCCAAATTCAACCAGTTCAGGCTAGTAAACCTGTTTGAAAGACCTTTTTTCAGTGAAATGCAGCTTAGTGCAAAAACAGGCTGCTCTCGCTCTGAAACGCTCATTTTTCACATAACCCACTTTTCACCCTTAATGAATGAAATTCCAGGTAAAAACTCCTTTGCCATGAAGAAGATCCAAATTCAACCAGTTCAGGCTAGTAAACCTGTTTGAAAGACCTTTTTTCAGTGAAATGCAGCTTAGTGCAAAAACAGGCTGCTCTCGCTCTGAAACGCTCATTTTTCACATAAGCCACTTTTCAGCCTTAGGCGACTGTACAGTGCAAAAACAGGCTGCTCTCGCTCTGAAACGCTCATTTTTCACATAAGCCACTTTTCAGCGCTAAAACAGCCTCCAATCGCTCTGAAACGCTCATTTTTGACATAAGCCACTTTTCACCTTTAATGAATGAAATTCCAGGTAAAAACTCCTTTGCCATGAAGAAGATCCAAATTCATCCAGTTCAGGCTAGTAAACCTGGTTGAAAGACCTTTTTTCAGTGAAATGCAGCTTAGTGCCAAAACAGGCTGCTCTCGCTCTGAAACGCTCATTTTTCACATAAGCCACTTTTCAGCCTTAGGCGACTGTACAGTGCTAAAACAGCCTCCTATCGCTCTGAAACGCTCATTTTTGACATAACCCACTTTTCAGCCTTAATGAATGAAATTCCAGGTAAAAACTCCTTTGCCATGAAGAAGATCCAAATTCATCCAGTTCAGGCTAGTAAACCTGTTTGAAAGACCTTTTTTCAGTGAAATGCAGCTTAGTGCCAAAACAGGCTGCTCTCGCTCTGAAACGCTCATTTTTCACATAAGCCACTTTTCAGCGCTAAAACAGCCTCCAATCGCTCTGAAACGCTCATTTTTGACATAAGCCACTTTTCAGCCTTATAGGCGACTGTACAGTGCAAAAACAGCCTCCTCTCGCTCTGAAACGCTCATTTTTCACATAAGCCACTTTTCAGCCTTAGGCGACTGTACAGTGCTAAAACAGCCTCCTATCGCTCTGAAACGCTCATTTTTGACATAACCCACTTTTCAGCCTTAATGAATGAAATTCCAGGTAAAAACTCCTTTGCCATGAAGAAGATCCAAATTCAACCAGTTCAGGCTAGTAAACCTGTTTGAAAGACCTTTTTTCAGTGAAATGCAGCTTAGTGCAAAAACAGGCTGCTCTCGCTCTGAAACGCTCATTTTTCACATAAGCCACTTTTCACCTTTAATGAATGAAATTCCAGGTAAAAACTCCTTTGCCATGAAGAAGTGGCTTATGTCAAAAATGAGCGTTTCAGAGCTCTGAAACGCTCATTTTTGACATAACCCACTTTTCAGCCTTAATGAATTAAATTCCAGGTAAAAACTCCTTTGCCATGAAGAAGATCCAAATTCAACAAGTTCAGGCTAGTAAACCTGTTTGAAAGACCTTTTTTCAGTGAAATGCAGCTTAGTGCAAAAACAGGCTGCTCTCGCTCTGAAACGCTCATTTTTCACATAAGCCACTTTTCAGCGCTAAAACAGCCTCCAATCGCTCTGAAACGCTCATTTTTGACATAAGCCACTTTTCACCTTTAATGAATGAAATTCCAGGTAAAAACTCCTTTGCCATGAAGAAGATCCAAATTCAACCAGTTCAGGCTAGTAAACCTGTTTGAAAGACCTTTTTTCAGTGAAATGCAGCTTAGTGCAAAAACAGGCTGCTCTCGCTCTGAAACGCTCATTTTTCACATAAGCCACTTTTCAGCGCTAAAACAGCCTCCAATCGCTCTGAAACGCTCATTTTTGACATAAGCCACTTTTCACCTTTAATGAATGAAATTCCAGGTAAAAACTCCTTTGCCATGAAGAAGATCCAAATTCAACCAGTTCAGGCTAGTAAACCTGTTTGAAAGACCTTTTTTCAGTGAAATGCAGCTTAGTGCAAAAACAGGCTGCTCTCGCTCTGAAACGCTCATTTTTCACATAAGCCACTTTTCAGCGCTAAAACAGCCTCCAATCGCTCTGAAACGCTCATTTTTGACATAAGCCACTTTTCAGCCTTATAGGCGACTGTACAGTGCAAAAACAGCCTCCTCTCGCTCTGAAACGCTCATTTTTGACATAACCCACTTTTCAGCCTTAATGAATGAAATTCCAGGTAAAAACTCCTTTGCCATGAAGAAGATCCAAATTCAACAAGTTCAGGCTAGTAAACCTGTTTGAAAGACCTTTTTTCAGTGAAATGCAGCTTAGTGCAAAAACAGGCTGCTCTCGCTCTGAAACGCTCATTTTTCACAAAAGCCACTTTTCAGCGCTAAAACAGCCTCCAATCGCTCTGAAACGCTCATTTTTCACATAAGCCACTTTTCAGCCTTAATGAATTAAATTCCAGGTAAAAACTCATTTGCCATGAAGAAGATCCAAATTCAACCAGTTCAGGCTAGTAAACCTGTTTGAAAGACCTTTTTTCAGTGAAATGCAGCTTAGTGCAAAAACAGGCTGCTCTCGCTCTGAAACGCTCATTTTTCACATAACCCACTTTTCACCCTTAATGAATGAAATTCCAGGTAAAAACTCCTTTGCCATGAAGAAGATCCAAATTCAACCAGTTCAGGCTAGTAAACCTGTTTGAAAGACCTTTTTTCAGTGAAATGCAGCTTAGTGCAAAAACAGGCTGCTCTCGCTCTGAAACGCTCATTTTTCACATAAGCCACTTTTCAGCGCTAAAACAGCCTCCAATCGCTCTGAAACGCTCATTTTTGACATAAGCCACTTTTCAGCCTTAGGCGACTGTACAGTGCTAAAACAGCCTCCAATCGCTCTGAAACGCTCATTTTTCACATAAGCCACTTTTCAGCGCTAAAACAGCCTCCAATCGCTCTGAAACGCTCATTTTTGACATAAGCCACTTTTCACCTTTAATGAATGAAATTCCAGGTAAAAACTCCTTTGCCATGAAGAAGATCCAAATTCAACCAGTTCAGGCTAGTAAACCTGTTTGAAAGACCTTTTTTCAGTGAAATGCAGCTTAGTGCAAAAACAGGCTGCTCTCGCTCTGAAACGCTCATTTTTCACATAAGCCACTTTTCAGCCTTAGGCGACTGTACAGTGCTAAAACAGCCTCCAATCGCTCTGAAACGCTCATTTTTGACATAAGCCACTTTTCACCTTTAATGAATGAAATTCCAGGTAAAAACTCCTTTGCCATGAAGAAGATCCAAATTCAACCAGTTCAGGCTAGTAAACCTGTTTGAAAGACCTTTTTTCAGTGAAATGCAGCTTAGTGCAAAAACAGGCTGCTCTCGCTCTGAAACGCTCATTTTTCACATAAGCCACTTTTCAGCGCTAAAACAGCCTCCAATCGCTCTGAAACGCTCATTTTTGACATAAGCCACTTTTCACCTTTAATGAATGAAATTCCAGGTAAAAACTCCTTTGCCATGAAGAAGATCCAAATTCAACCAGTTCAGGCTAGTAAACCTGTTTGAAAGACCTTTTTTCAGTGAAATGCAGCTTAGTGCAAAAACAGGCTGCTCTCGCTCTGAAACGCTCATTTTTCACATAAGCCACTTTTCAGCGCTAAAACAGCCTCCAATCGCTCTGAAACGCTCATTTTTGACATAAGCCACTTTTCACCTTTAATGAATGAAATTCCAGGTAAAAACTCCTTTGCCATGAAGAAGATCCAAATTCAACCAGTTCAGGCTAGTAAACCTGTTTGAAAGACCTTTTTTCAGTGAAATGCAGCTTAGTGCAAAAACAGGCTGCTCTCGCTCTGAAACGCTCATTTTTCACATAAGCCACTTTTCAGCGCTAAAACAGCCTCCAATCGCTCTGAAACGCTCATTTTTGACATAAGCCACTTTTCACCTTTAATGAATGAAATTCCAGGTAAAAACTCCTTTGCCATGAAGAAGATCCAAATTCAACCAGTTCAGGCTAGTAAACCTGTTTGAAAGACCTTTTTTCAGTGAAATGCAGCTTAGTGCAAAAACAGGCTGCTCTCGCTCTGAAACGCTCATTTTTCACATAAGCCACTTTTCAGCGCTAAAACAGCCTCCAATCGCTCTGAAACGCTCATTTTTGACATAAGCCACTTTTCAGCCTTATAGGCGACTGTACAGTGCAAAAACAGCCTCCTCTCGCTCTGAAACGCTCATTTTTGACATAACCCACTTTTCAGCCTTAATGAATGAAATTCCAGGTAAAAACTCCTTTGCCATGAAGAAGATCCAAATTCAACAAGTTCAGGCTAGTAAACCTGTTTGAAAGACCTTTTTTCAGTGAAATGCAGCTTAGTGCAAAAACAGGCTGCTCTCGCTCTGAAACGCTCATTTTTCACATAAGCCACTTTTCAGCCTTATAGGCGACTGTACAGTGCAAAAACAGGCTGCTCTCGCTCTGAAACGCTCATTTTTCACATAAGCCACTTTTCAGCCTTAGGCGACTGTGCAGTGCTAAAACAGCCTCCTATCGCTCTGAAACGCTCATTTTTGACATAACCCACTTTTCAGCCTTAATGAATGAAATTCCAGGTAAAAACTCCTTTGCCATGAAGAAGATCCAAATTCAACCAGTTCAGGCTAGTAAACCTGTTTGAAAGACCTTTTTTCAGTGAAATGCAGCTTAGTGCAAAAACAGGCTGCTCTCGCTCTGAAACGCTCATTTTTCACATAAGCCACTTTTCAGCCTTATAGGCGACTGTACAGTGCAAAAACAGGCTGCTCTCGCTCTGAAACGCTAATTTTTCACATAAGCCACTTTTCAGCCTTAGGCGACTGTGCAGTGCTAAAACAGCCTCCTATCGCTCTGAAACGCTCATTTTTGACATAACCCACTTTTCAGCCTTAATGAATGAAATTCCAGGTAAAAACTCCTTTGCCATGAAGAAGATCCAAATTCAACCAGTTCAGGCTAGTAAACCTGTTTGAAAGACCTTTTTTCAGTGAAATGCAGCTTAGTGCAAAAACAGGCTGCTCTCGCTCTGAAACGCTCATTTTTCACATAAGCCACTTTTCAGCCTTAGGCGACTGTACAGTGCAAAAACAGGCTGCTCTCGCTCTGAAACGCTCATTTTTCACATAAGCCACTTTTCAGCGCTAAAACAGCCTCCAATCGCTCTGAAACGCTCATTTTTGACATAAGCCACTTTTCACCTTTAATGAATGAAATTCCAGGTAAAAACTCCTTTGCCATGAAGAAGATCCAAATTCAACCAGTTCAGGCTAGTAAACCTGTTTGAAAGACCTTTTTTCAGTGAAATGCAGCTTAGTGCAAAAACAGGCTGCTCTCGCTCTGAAACGCTCATTTTTCACATAAGCCACTTTTCAGCGCTAAAACAGCCTCCAATCGCTCTGAAACGCTCATTTTTGACATAAGCCACTTTTCACCTTTAATGAATGAAATTCCAGGTAAAAACTCCTTTGCCATGAAGAAGATCCAAATTCATCCAGTTCAGGCTAGTAAACCTGGTTGAAAGACCTTTTTTCAGTGAAATGCAGCTTAGTGCCAAAACAGGCTGCTCTCGCTCTGAAACGCTCATTTTTCACATAAGCCACTTTTCAGCCTTATAGGCGACTGTACAGTGCAAAAACAGCCTCCTCTCGCTCTGAAACGCTCATTTTTCACATAAGCCACTTTTCAGCCTTAGGCGACTGTACAGTGCTAAAACAGCCTCCTATCGCTCTGAAACGCTCATTTTTGACATAACCCACTTTTCAGCCTTAATGAATGAAATTCCAGGTAAAAACTCCTTTGCCATGAAGAAGATCCAAATTCAACCAGTTCAGGCTAGTAAACCTGTTTGAAAGACCTTTTTTCAGTGAAATGCAGCTTAGTGCAAAAACAGGCTGCTCTCGCTCTGAAACGCTCATTTTTCACATAAGCCACTTTTCAGCCTTAGGAGACTGTACAGTGCTAAAACAGCCTCCTATCGCTCTGAAACGCTCATTTTTGACATAACCCACTTTTCAGACTTAATGAATTAAATTCCAGGTAAAAACTCCTTTGCCATGAAGAAGATCCAAATTCAACAAGTTCAGGCTAGTAAACCTGTTTGAAAGACCTTTTTTCAGTGAAATGCAGCTTAGTGCAAAAACAGGCTGCTCTCGCTCTGAAACGCTCATTTTTCACATAAGCCACTTTTCAGCCTTAGGCGTCTGTACAGTGCAAAAACAGGCTGCTCTCGCTCTGAAACGCTCATTTTTCACATAAGCCACTTTTCAGCGCTAAAACAGCCTCCAATCGCTCTGAAACGCTCATTTTTGACATAAGCCACTTTTCACCTTTAATGAATGAAATTCCAGGTAAAAACTCCTTTGCCATGAAGAAGATCCAAATTCATCCAGTTCAGGCTAGTAAACCTGGTTGAAAGACCTTTTTTCAGTGAAATGCAGCTTAGTGCCAAAACAGGCTGCTCTCGCTCTGAAACGCTCATTTTTCACATAAGCCACTTTTCAGCGCTAAAACAGCCTCCAATCGCTCTGAAACGCTCATTTTTGACATAAGCCACTTTTCACCTTTAATGAATGAAATTCCAGGTAAAAACTCCTTTGCCATGAAGAAGATCCAAATTCAACCAGTTCAGGCTAGTAAACCTGTTTGAAAGACCTTTTTTCAGTGAAATGCAGCTTAGTGCAAAAACAGGCTGCTCTCGCTCTGAAACGCTCATTTTTCACATAAGCCACTTTTCAGCCTTAGGCGACTGTACAGTGCAAAAACAGGCTGCTCTCGCTCTGAAACGCTCATTTTTCACATAAGCCACTTTTCAGCGCTAAAACAGCCTCCAATCGCTCTGAAACGCTCATTTTTGACATAAGCCACTTTTCACCTTTAATGAATGAAATTCCAGGTAAAAACTCCTTTGCCATGAAGAAGATCCAAATTCATCCAGTTCAGGCTAGTAAACCTGGTTGAAAGACCTTTTTTCAGTGAAATGCAGCTTAGTGCCAAAACAGGCTGCTCTCGCTCTGAAACGCTCATTTTTCACATAAGCCACTTTTCAGCCTTAGGCGACTGTACAGTGCTAAAACAGCCTCCTATCGCTCTGAAACGCTCATTTTTGACATAACCCACTTTTCAGCCTTAATGAATGAAATTCCAGGTAAAAACTCCTTTGCCATGAAGAAGATCCAAATTCATCCAGTTCAGGCTAGTAAACCTGTTTGAAAGACCTTTTTTCAGTGAAATGCAGCTTAGTGCCAAAACAGGCTGCTCTCGCTCTGAAACGCTCATTTTTCACATAAGCCACTTTTCAGCGCTAAAACAGCCTCCAATCGCTCTGAAACGCTCATTTTTGACATAAGCCACTTTTCAGCCTTATAGGCGACTGTACAGTGCAAAAACAGCCTCCTCTCGCTCTGAAACGCTCATTTTTCACATAAGCCACTTTTCAGCCTTAGGCGACTGTACAGTGCTAAAACAGCCTCCTATCGCTCTGAAACGCTCATTTTTGACATAACCCACTTTTCAGCCTTAATGAATGAAATTCCAGGTAAAAACTCCTTTGCCATGAAGAAGATCCAAATTCAACCAGTTCAGGCTAGTAAACCTGTTTGAAAGACCTTTTTTCAGTGAAATGCAGCTTAGTGCAAAAACAGGCTGCTCTCGCTCTGAAACGCTCATTTTTCACATAAGCCACTTTTCACCTTTAATGAATGAAATTCCAGGTAAAAACTCCTTTGCCATGAAGAAGTGGCTTATGTCAAAAATGAGCGTTTCAGAGCTCTGAAACGCTCATTTTTGACATAACCCACTTTTCAGCCTTAATGAATTAAATTCCAGGTAAAAACTCCTTTGCCATGAAGAAGATCCAAATTCAACAAGTTCAGGCTAGTAAACCTGTTTGAAAGACCTTTTTTCAGTGAAATGCAGCTTAGTGCAAAAACAGGCTGCTCTCGCTCTGAAACGCTCATTTTTCACATAAGCCACTTTTCAGCCTTATAGGCGACTGTACAGTGCAAAAACAGGCTGCTCTCGCTCTGAAACGCTCATTTTTCACATAAGCCACTTTTCAGCCTTGGGCGACTGTGCAGTGCTAAAACAGCCTCCTATCGCTCTGAAACGCTCATTTTTGACATAACCCACTTTTCAGCCTTAATGAATGAAATTCCAGGTAAAAACTCCTTTGCCATGAAGAAGATCCAAATTCAACCAGTTCAGGCTAGTAAACCTGTTTGAAAGACCTTTTTTCAGTGAAATGCAGCTTAGTGCAAAAACAGGCTGCTCTCGCTCTGAAACGCTCATTTTTCACATAAGCCACTTTTCAGCGCTAAAACAGCCTCCAATCGCTCTGAAACGCTCATTTTTGACATAAGCCACTTTTCACCTTTAATGAATGAAATTCCAGGTAAAAACTCCTTTGCCATGAAGAAGATCCAAATTCAACCAGTTCAGGCTAGTAAACCTGTTTGAAAGACCTTTTTTCAGTGAAATGCAGCTTAGTGCAAAAACAGGCTGCTCTCGCTCTGAAACGCTCATTTTTCACATAAGCCACTTTTCAGCGCTAAAACAGCCTCCAATCGCTCTGAAACGCTCATTTTTGACATAAGCCACTTTTCAGCCTTATAGGCGACTGTACAGTGCAAAAACAGCCTCCTCTCGCTCTGAAACGCTCATTTTTGACATAACCCACTTTTCAGCCTTAATGAATGAAATTCCAGGTAAAAACTCCTTTGCCATGAAGAAGATCCAAATTCAACAAGTTCAGGCTAGTAAACCTGTTTGAAAGACCTTTTTTCAGTGAAATGCAGCTTAGTGCAAAAACAGGCTGCTCTCGCTCTGAAACGCTCATTTTTCACAAAAGCCACTTTTCAGCGCTAAAACAGCCTCCAATCGCTCTGAAACGCTCATTTTTCACATAAGCCACTTTTCAGCCTTAGGCGACTGTACAGTGCTAAAACAGCCTCCTATCGCTCTGAAACGCTCATTTTTGACATAACCCACTTTTCAGCCTTAATGAATTAAATTCCAGGTAAAAACTCATTTGCCATGAAGAAGATCCAAATTCAACCAGTTCAGGCTAGTAAACCTGTTTGAAAGACCTTTTTTCAGTGAAATGCAGCTTAGTGCAAAAACAGGCTGCTCTCGCTCTGAAACGCTCATTTTTCACATAACCCACTTTTCACCCTTAATGAATGAAATTCCAGGTAAAAACTCCTTTGCCATGAAGAAGATCCAAATTCAACCAGTTCAGGCTAGTAAACCTGTTTGAAAGACCTTTTTTCAGTGAAATGCAGCTTAGTGCAAAAACAGGCTGCTCTCGCTCTGAAACGCTCATTTTTCACATAAGCCACTTTTCAGCGCTAAAACAGCCTCCAATCGCTCTGAAACGCTCATTTTTGACATAAGCCACTTTTCAGCCTTAGGCGACTGTACAGTGCTAAAACAGCCTCCAATCGCTCTGAAACGCTCATTTTTCACATAAGCCACTTTTCAGCGCTAAAACAGCCTCCAATCGCTCTGAAACGCTCATTTTTGACATAAGCCACTTTTCACCTTTAATGAATGAAATTCCAGGTAAAAACTCCTTTGCCATGAAGAAGATCCAAATTCAACCAGTTCAGGCTAGTAAACCTGTTTGAAAGACCTTTTTTCAGTGAAATGCAGCTTAGTGCAAAAACAGGCTGCTCTCTCTCTGAAACGCTCATTTTTCACATAAGCCACTTTTCAGCCTTAGGCGACTGTACAGTGCTAAAACAGCCTCCAATCGCTCTGAAACGCTCATTTTTGACATAAGCCACTTTTCACCTTTAATGAATGAAATTCCAGGTAAAAACTCCTTTGCCATGAAGAAGATCCAAATTCAACCAGTTCAGGCTAGTAAACCTGTTTGAAAGACCTTTTTTCAGTGAAATGCAGCTTAGTGCAAAAACAGGCTGCTCTCGCTCTGAAACGCTCATTTTTCACATAAGCCACTTTTCAGCGCTAAAACAGCCTCCAATCGCTCTGAAACGCTCATTTTTGACATAAGCCACTTTTCACCTTTAATGAATGAAATTCCAGGTAAAAACTCCTTTGCCATGAAGAAGATCCAAATTCAACCAGTTCAGGCTAGTAAACCTGTTTGAAAGACCTTTTTTCAGTGAAATGCAGCTTAGTGCAAAAACAGGCTGCTCTCGCTCTGAAACGCTCATTTTTCACATAAGCCACTTTTCAGCGCTAAAACAGCCTCCAATCGCTCTGAAACGCTCATTTTTGACATAAGCCACTTTTCACCTTTAATGAATGAAATTCCAGGTAAAAACTCCTTTGCCATGAAGAAGATCCAAATTCAACCAGTTCAGGCTAGTAAACCTGTTTGAAAGACCTTTTTTCAGTGAAATGCAGCTTAGTGCAAAAACAGGCTGCTCTCGCTCTGAAACGCTCATTTTTCACATAAGCCACTTTTCAGCGCTAAAACAGCCTCCAATCGCTCTGAAACGCTCATTTTTGACATAAGCCACTTTTCACCTTTAATGAATGAAATTCCAGGTAAAAACTCCTTTGCCATGAAGAAGATCCAAATTCAACCAGTTCAGGCTAGTAAACCTGTTTGAAAGACCTTTTTTCAGTGAAATGCAGCTTAGTGCAAAAACAGGCTGCTCTCGCTCTGAAACGCTCATTTTTCACATAAGCCACTTTTCAGCGCTAAAACAGCCTCCAATCGCTCTGAAACGCTCATTTTTGACATAAGCCACTTTTCAGCCTTATAGGCGACTGTACAGTGCAAAAACAGCCTCCTCTCGCTCTGAAACGCTCATTTTTGACATAACCCACTTTTCAGCCTTAATGAATGAAATTCCAGGTAAAAACTCCTTTGCCATGAAGAAGATCCAAATTCAACAAGTTCAGGCTAGTAAACCTGTTTGAAAGACCTTTTTTCAGTGAAATGCAGCTTAGTGCAAAAACAGGCTGCTCTCGCTCTGAAACGCTCATTTTTCACATAAGCCACTTTTCAGTGCTAAAACAGCCTCCAATCGCTCTGAAACGCTCATTTTTGACATAAGCCACTTTTCACCTTTAATGAATGAAATTCCAGGTAAAAACTCCTTTGCCATGAAGAAGATCCAAATTCATGCAGTTCAGGCTAGTAAACCTGTTTGAAAGACCTTTTTTCAGTGAAATGCAGCTTAGTGCAAAAACAGGCTGCTCTCGCTCTGAAACGCTCATTTTTCACAAAAGCCACTTTTCAGCGCTAAAACAGCCTCCAATCGCTCTGAAACGCTCATTTTTCACATAAGCCACTTTTCAGCCTTAGGCGACTGTACAGTGCTAAAACAGCCTCCTATCGCTCTGAAACGCTCATTTTTGACATAACCCACTTTTCAGCCTTAATGAATTAAATTCCAGGTAAAAACTCATTTGCCATGAAGAAGATCCAAATTCAACCAGTTCAGGCTAGTAAACCTGTTTGAAAGACCTTTTTTCAGTGAAATGCAGCTTAGTGCAAAAACAGGCTGCTCTCGCTCTGAAACGCTCATTTTTCACATAACCCACTTTTCACCCTTAATGAATGAAATTCCAGGTAAAAACTCCTTTGCCATGAAGAAGATCCAAATTCAACCAGTTCAGGCTAGTAAACCTGTTTGAAAGACCTTTTTTCAGTGAAATGCAGCTTAGTGCAAAAACAGGCTGCTCTCGCTCTGAAACGCTCATTTTTCACATAAGCCACTTTTCAGCGCTAAAACAGCCTCCAATCGCTCTGAAACGCTCATTTTTGACATAAGCCACTTTTCAGCCTTAGGCGACTGTACAGTGCTAAAACAGCCTCCAATCGCTCTGAAACGCTCATTTTTCACATAAGCCACTTTTCAGCGCTAAAACAGCCTCCAATCGCTCTGAAACGCTCATTTTTGACATAAGCCACTTTTCACCTTTAATGAATGAAATTCCAGGTAAAAACTCCTTTGCCATGAAGAAGATCCAAATTCAACCAGTTCAGGCTAGTAAACCTGTTTGAAAGACCTTTTTTCAGTGAAATGCAGCTTAGTGCAAAAACAGGCTGCTCTCGCTCTGAAACGCTCATTTTTCACATAAGCCACTTTTCAGCGCTAAAACAGCCTCCAATCGCTCTGAAACGCTCATTTTTGACATAAGCCACTTTTCACCTTTAATGAATGAAATTCCAGGTAAAAACTCCTTTGCCATGAAGAAGATCCAAATTCAACCAGTTCAGGCTAGTAAACCTGTTTGAAAGACCTTTTTTCAGTGAAATGCAGCTTAGTGCAAAAACAGGCTGCTCTCGCTCTGAAACGCTCATTTTTCACAAAAGCCACTTTTCAGCGCTAAAACAGCCTCCAATCGCTCTGAAACGCTCATTTTTCACATAAGCCACTTTTCAGCTTTAGGCGACTGTACAGTGCTAAAACAGCCTCCTATCGCTCTGAAACGCTCATTTTTGACATAACCCACTTTTCAGCCTTAATGAATTAAATTCCAGGTAAAAACTCATTTGCCATGAAGAAGATCCAAATTCAACCAGTTCAGGCTAGTAAACCTGTTTGAAAGACCTTTTTTCAGTGAAATGCAGCTTAGTGCAAAAACAGGCTGCTCTCGCTCTGAAACGCTCATTTTTC
This sequence comes from Pagrus pagrus, assembly GCF_965226575.1. Classification (NCBI taxonomy): domain Eukaryota; kingdom Metazoa; phylum Chordata; class Actinopteri; order Spariformes; family Sparidae; genus Pagrus; species Pagrus pagrus. Next base: position 239,101 of record NW_028175434.1, read on the forward strand.
ACAAAAGCCACTTTTCAGCGCTAAAACAGCCTCCAATCGCTCTGAAACGCTCATTTTTGACATAAGCCACTTTTCAGCCTTATAGGCGACTGTACAGTGCAAAAACAGCCTCCTCTCGCTCTGAAACGCTCATTTTTGACATAACCCACTTTTCAGCCTTAATGAATGAAATTCCAGGTAAAAACTCCTTTGCCATGAAGAAGATCCAAATTCAACAAGTTCAGGCTAGTAAACCTGTTTGAAAGACCTTTTTTCAGTGAAATGCAGCTTAGTGCAAAAACAGGCTGCTCTCGCTCTGAAAGGCTCATTTTTCACATTTTTCACATAAGCCACTTTTCAGTGCTAAAACAGCCTCCAATCGCTCTGAAACGCTCATTTTTGACATAAGCCACTTTTCACCTTTAATGAATGAAATTCCAGGTAAAAACTCCTTTGCCATGAAGAAGATCCAAATTCATGCAGTTCAGGCTAGTAAACCTGTTTGAAAGACCTTTTTTCAGTGAAATGCAGCTTAGTGCAAAAACAGGCTGCTCTCGCTCTGAAACGCTCATTTTTCACAAAAGCCACTTTTCAGTGCTAAAACAGCCTCCAATCGCTCTGAAACGCTCATTTTTGACATAAGCCACTTTTCAGCCTTATAGGCGACTGTACAGTGCAAAAACAGCCTCCTCTCGCTCTGAAACGCTCATTTTTGACATAAGCCACTTTTCAGCCTTATAGGCGACTGTACAGTGCAAAAACAGCCTCCTCTCGCTCTGAAACGCTCATTTTTCACATAAGCCACTTTTCAGCCTTAGGCGACTGTACAGTGCTAAAACAGCCTCCTATCGCTCTGAAACGCTCATTTTTGACATAACCCACTTTTCAGCCTTAATGAATGAAATTCCAGGTAAAAACTCCTTTGCCATGAAGAAGATCCAAATTCAACCAGTTCAGGCTAGTAAACCTGTTTGAAAGACCTTTTTTCAGTGAAATGCAGCTTAGTGCAAAAACAGGCTGCTCTCGCTCTGAAACGCTCATTTTTCACATAAGCCACTTTTCAGCCTTAGGAGACTGTACAGTGCTAAAACAGCCTCCTATCGCTCTGAAACGCTCATTTTTGACATAACCCACTTTTCAGACTTAATGAATTAAATTCCAGGTAAAAACTCCTTTGCCATGAAGAAGATCCAAATTCAACAAGTTCAGGCTAGTAAACCTGTTTGAAAGACCTTTTTTCAGTGAAATGCAGCTTAGTGCAAAAACAGGCTGCTCTCGCTCTGAAACGCTCATTTTTCACATAAGCCACTTTTCAGCCTTAGGCGACTGTACAGTGCAAAAACAGGCTGCTCTCGCTCTGAAACGCTCATTTTTCACATAAGCCACTTTTCAGCGCTAAAACAGCCTCCAATCGCTCTGAAACGCTCATTTTTGACATAAGCCACTTTTCACCTTTAATGAATGAAATTCCAGGTAAAAACTCCTTTGCCATGAAGAAGATCCAAATTCATCCAGTTCAGGCTAGTAAACCTGGTTGAAAGACCTTTTTTCAGTGAAATGCAGCTTAGTGCCAAAACAGGCTGCTCTCGCTCTGAAACGCTCATTTTTCACATAAGCCACTTTTCAGCGCTAAAACAGCCTCCAATCGCTCTGAAACGCTCATTTTTGACATAAGCCACTTTTCACCTTTAATGAATGAAATTCCAGGTAAAAACTCCTTTGCCATGAAGAAGATCCAAATTCAACCAGTTCAGGCTAGTAAACCTGTTTGAAAGACCTTTTTTCAGTGAAATGCAGCTTAGTGCAAAAACAGGCTGCTCTCGCTCTGAAACGCTCATTTTTCACATAAGCCACTTTTCAGCCTTAGGCGACTGTACAGTGCAAAAACAGGCTGCTCTCGCTCTGAAACGCTCATTTTTCACATAAGCCACTTTTCAGCGCTAAAACAGCCTCCAATCGCTCTGAAACGCTCATTTTTGACATAAGCCACTTTTCACCTTTAATGAATGAAATTCCAGGTAAAAACTCCTTTGCCATGAAGAAGATCCAAATTCATCCAGTTCAGGCTAGTAAACCTGGTTGAAAGACCTTTTTTCAGTGAAATGCAGCTTAGTGCCAAAACAGGCTGCTCTCGCTCTGAAACGCTCATTTTTCACATAAGCCACTTTTCAGCCTTAGGCGACTGTACAGTGCTAAAACAGCCTCCTATCGCTCTGAAACGCTCATTTTTGACATAACCCACTTTTCAGCCTTAATGAATGAAATTCCAGGTAAAAACTCCTTTGCCATGAAGAAGATCCAAATTCATCCAGTTCAGGCTAGTAAACCTGTTTGAAAGACCTTTTTTCAGTGAAATGCAGCTTAGTGCCAAAACAGGCTGCTCTCGCTCTGAAACGCTCATTTTTCACATAAGCCACTTTTCAGCGCTAAAACAGCCTCCAATCGCTCTGAAACGCTCATTTTTGACATAAGCCACTTTTCAGCCTTATAGGCGACTGTACAGTGCAAAAACAGCCTCCTCTCGCTCTGAAACGCTCATTTTTCACATAAGCCACTTTTCAGCCTTAGGCGACTGTACAGTGCTAAAACAGCCTCCTATCGCTCTGAAACGCTCATTTTTGACATAACCCACTTTTCAGCCTTAATGAATGAAATTCCAGGTAAAAACTCCTTTGCCATGAAGAAGATCCAAATTCAACCAGTTCAGGCTAGTAAACCTGTTTGAAAGACCTTTTTTCAGTGAAATGCAGCTTAGTGCAAAAACAGGCTGCTCTCGCTCTGAAACGCTCATTTTTGACATAAGCCACTTTTCACCTTTAATGAATGAAATTCCAGGTAAAAACTCCTTTGCCATGAAGAAGTGGCTTATGTCAAAAATGAGCGTTTCAGAGCTCTGAAACGCTCATTTTTGACATAACCCACTTTTCAGCCTTAATGAATTAAATTCCAGGTAAAAACTCCTTTGCCATGAAGAAGATCCAAATTCAACCAGTTCAGGCTAGTAAACCTGTTTGAAAGACCTTTTTTCAGTGAAATGCAGCTTAGTGCAAAAACAGGCTGCTCTCGCTCTGAAACGCTCATTTTTCACATAAGCCACTTTTCAGCCTTAATGAATGAAATTCCAGGTAAAAACTCCTTTGCCATGAAGAAGATCCAAATTCAACCAGTTCAGGCTAGTAAACCTGTTTGAAAGACCTTTTTTCAGTGAAATGCAGCTTAGTGCAAAAACAGGCTGCTCTCGCTCTGAAACGCTCATTTTTCACATAAGCCACTTTTCAGCCTTAGGAGACTGTACAGTGCTAAAACAGCCTCCTATCGCTCTGAAACGCTCATTTTTGACATAACCCACTTTTCAGACTTAATGAATTAAATTCCAGGTAAAAACTCCTTTGCCATGAAGAAGATCCAAATTCAACAAGTTCAGGCTAGTAAACCTGTTTGAAAGACCTTTTTTCAGTGAAATGCAGCTTAGTGCAAAAACAGGCTGCTCTCGCTCTGAAACGCTCATTTTTCACATAAGCCACTTTTCAGCCTTAGGCGTCTGTACAGTGCAAAAACAGGCTGCTCTCGCTCTGAAACGCTCATTTTTCACATAAGCCACTTTTCAGCGCTAAAACAGCCTCCAATCGCTCTGAAACGCTCATTTTTGACATAAGCCACTTTTCACCTTTAATGAATGAAATTCCAGGTAAAAACTCCTTTGCCATGAAGAAGATCCAAATTCAACCAGTTCAGGCTAGTAAACCTGTTTGAAAGACCTTTTTTCAGTGAAATGCAGCTTAGTGCAAAAACAGGCTGCTCTCGCTCTGAAACGCTCATTTTTCACATAAGCCACTTTTCAGCGCTAAAACAGCCTCCAATCGCTCTGAAACGCTCATTTTTGACATAAGCCACTTTTCACCTTTAATGAATGAAATTCCAGGTAAAAACTCCTTTGCCATGAAGAAGATCCAAATTCAACCAGTTCAGGCTAGTAAACCTGTTTGAAAGACCTTTTTTCAGTGAAATGCAGCTTAGTGCAAAAACAGGCTGCTCTCGCTCTGAAACGCTCATTTTTCACATAAGCCACTTTTCAGCGCTAAAACAGCCTCCAATCGCTCTGAAACGCTCATTTTTGACATAAGCCACTTTTCACCTTTAATGAATGAAATTCCAGGTAAAAACTCCTTTGCCATGAAGAAGATCCAAATTCAACCAGTTCAGGCTAGTAAACCTGTTTGAAAGACCTTTTTTCAGTGAAATGCAGCTTAGTGCAAAAACAGGCTGCTCTCGCTCTGAAACGCTCATTTTTCACAAAAGCCACTTTTCAGCGCTAAAACAGCCTCCAATCGCTCTGAAACGCTCATTTTTCACATAAGCCACTTTTCAGCTTTAGGCGACTGTACAGTGCTAAAACAGCCTCCTATCGCTCTGAAACGCTCATTTTTGACATAACCCACTTTTCAGCCTTAATGAATTAAATTCCAGGTAAAAACTCATTTGCCATGAAGAAGATCCAAATTCAACCAGTTCAGGCTAGTAAACCTGTTTGAAAGACCTTTTTTCAGTGAAATGCAGCTTAGTGCAAAAACAGGCTGCTCTCGCTCTGAAACGCTCATTTTTCACAAAAGCCACTTTTCAGCGCTAAAACAGCCTCCAATCGCTCTGAAACGCTCATTTTTGACATAAGCCACTTTTCAGCCTTATAGGCGACTGTACAGTGCAAAAACAGCCTCCTCTCGCTCTGAAACGCTCATTTTTGACATAACCCACTTTTCAGCCTTAATGAATGAAATTCCAGGTAAAAACTCCTTTGCCATGAAGAAGATCCAAATTCAACAAGTTCAGGCTAGTAAACCTGTTTGAAAGACCTTTTTTCAGTGAAATGCAGCTTAGTGCAAAAACAGGCTGCTCTCGCTCTGAAAGGCTCATTTTTCACATTTTTCACATAAGCCACTTTTCAGTGCTAAAACAGCCTCCAATCGCTCTGAAACGCTCATTTTTGACATAAGCCACTTTTCACCTTTAATGAATGAAATTCCAGGTAAAAACTCCTTTGCCATGAAGAAGATCCAAATTCATGCAGTTCAGGCTAGTAAACCTGTTTGAAAGACCTTTTTTCAGTGAAATGCAGCTTAGTGCAAAAACAGGCTGCTCTCGCTCTGAAACGCTCATTTTTCACAAAAGCCACTTTTCAGTGCTAAAACAGCCTCCAATCGCTCTGAAACGCTCATTTTTGACATAAGCCACTTTTCAGCCTTATAGGCGACTGTACAGTGCAAAAACAGCCTCCTCTCGCTCTGAAACGCTCATTTTTGACATAAGCCACTTTTCAGCCTTATAGGCGACTGTACAGTGCAAAAACAGCCTCCTCTCGCTCTGAAACGCTCATTTTTCACATAAGCCACTTTTCAGCCTTAGGCGACTGTACAGTGCTAAAACAGCCTCCTATCGCTCTGAAACGCTCATTTTTGACATAACCCACTTTTCAGCCTTAATGAATGAAATTCCAGGTAAAAACTCCTTTGCCATGAAGAAGATCCAAATTCAACCAGTTCAGGCTAGTAAACCTGTTTGAAAGACCTTTTTTCAGTGAAATGCAGCTTAGTGCAAAAACAGGCTGCTCTCGCTCTGAAACGCTCATTTTTCACATAAGCCACTTTTCAGCCTTAGGAGACTGTACAGTGCTAAAACAGCCTCCTATCGCTCTGAAACGCTCATTTTTGACATAACCCACTTTTCAGACTTAATGAATTAAATTCCAGGTAAAAACTCCTTTGCCATGAAGAAGATCCAAATTCAACAAGTTCAGGCTAGTAAACCTGTTTGAAAGACCTTTTTTCAGTGAAATGCAGCTTAGTGCAAAAACAGGCTGCTCTCGCTCTGAAACGCTCATTTTTCACATAAGCCACTTTTCAGCCTTAGGCGACTGTACAGTGCAAAAACAGGCTGCTCTCGCTCTGAAACGCTCATTTTTCACATAAGCCACTTTTCAGCGCTAAAACAGCCTCCAATCGCTCTGAAACGCTCATTTTTGACATAAGCCACTTTTCACCTTTAATGAATGAAATTCCAGGTAAAAACTCCTTTGCCATGAAGAAGATCCAAATTCATCCAGTTCAGGCTAGTAAACCTGGTTGAAAGACCTTTTTTCAGTGAAATGCAGCTTAGTGCCAAAACAGGCTGCTCTCGCTCTGAAACGCTCATTTTTCACATAAGCCACTTTTCAGCGCTAAAACAGCCTCCAATCGCTCTGAAACGCTCATTTTTGACATAAGCCACTTTTCACCTTTAATGAATGAAATTCCAGGTAAAAACTCCTTTGCCATGAAGAAGATCCAAATTCAACCAGTTCAGGCTAGTAAACCTGTTTGAAAGACCTTTTTTCAGTGAAATGCAGCTTAGTGCAAAAACAGGCTGCTCTCGCTCTGAAACGCTCATTTTTCACATAAGCCACTTTTCAGCCTTAGGCGACTGTACAGTGCAAAAACAGGCTGCTCTCGCTCTGAAACGCTCATTTTTCACATAAGCCACTTTTCAGCGCTAAAACAGCCTCCAATCGCTCTGAAACGCTCATTTTTGACATAAGCCACTTTTCACCTTTAATGAATGAAATTCCAGGTAAAAACTCCTTTGCCATGAAGAAGATCCAAATTCATCCAGTTCAGGCTAGTAAACCTGGTTGAAAGACCTTTTTTCAGTGAAATGCAGCTTAGTGCCAAAACAGGCTGCTCTCGCTCTGAAACGCTCATTTTTCACATAAGCCACTTTTCAGCCTTAGGCGACTGTACAGTGCTAAAACAGCCTCCTATCGCTCTGAAACGCTCATTTTTGACATAACCCACTTTTCAGCCTTAATGAATGAAATTCCAGGTAAAAACTCCTTTGCCATGAAGAAGATCCAAATTCATCCAGTTCAGGCTAGTAAACCTGTTTGAAAGACCTTTTTTCAGTGAAATGCAGCTTAGTGCCAAAACAGGCTGCTCTCGCTCTGAAACGCTCATTTTTCACATAAGCCACTTTTCAGCGCTAAAACAGCCTCCAATCGCTCTGAAACGCTCATTTTTGACATAAGCCACTTTTCAGCCTTATAGGCGACTGTACAGTGCAAAAACAGCCTCCTCTCGCTCTGAAACGCTCATTTTTCACATAAGCCACTTTTCAGCCTTAGGCGACTGTACAGTGCTAAAACAGCCTCCTATCGCTCTGAAACGCTCATTTTTGACATAACCCACTTTTCAGCCTTAATGAATGAAATTCCAGGTAAAAACTCCTTTGCCATGAAGAAGATCCAAATTCAACCAGTTCAGGCTAGTAAACCTGTTTGAAAGACCTTTTTTCAGTGAAATGCAGCTTAGTGCAAAAACAGGCTGCTCTCGCTCTGAAACGCTCATTTTTGACATAAGCCACTTTTCACCTTTAATGAATGAAATTCCAGGTAAAAACTCCTTTGCCATGAAGAAGTGGCTTATGTCAAAAATGAGCGTTTCAGAGCTCTGAAACGCTCATTTTTGACATAACCCACTTTTCAGCCTTAATGAATTAAATTCCAGGTAAAAACTCCTTTGCCATGAAGAAGATCCAAATTCAACCAGTTCAGGCTAGTAAACCTGTTTGAAAGACCTTTTTTCAGTGAAATGCAGCTTAGTGCAAAAACAGGCTGCTCTCGCTCTGAAACGCTCATTTTTCACATAAGCCACTTTTCAGCCTTAATGAATGAAATTCCAGGTAAAAACTCCTTTGCCATGAAGAAGATCCAAATTCAACCAGTTCAGGCTAGTAAACCTGTTTGAAAGACCTTTTTTCAGTGAAATGCAGCTTAGTGCAAAAACAGGCTGCTCTCGCTCTGAAACGCTCATTTCTCACATAAGCCACTTTTCAGCCTTAGGAGACTGTACAGTGCTAAAAAAGCCTCCTATCGCTCTGAAACGCTCATTTTTGACATAACCCACTTTTCAGACTTAATGAATTAAATTCCAGGTAAAAACTCCTTTGCCATGAAGAAGATCCAAATTCAACAAGTTCAGGCTAGTAAACCTGTTTGAAAGACCTTTTTTCAGTGAAATGCAGCTTAGTGCAAAAACAGGCTGCTCTCGCTCTGAAACGCTCATTTTTCACATAAGCCACTTTTCAGCCTTAGGCGTCTGTACAGTGCAAAAACAGGCTGCTCTCGCTCTGAAACGCTCATTTTTCACATAAGCCACTTTTCAGCGCTAAAACAGCCTCCAATCGCTCTGAAACGCTCATTTTTGACATAAGCCACTTTTCACCTTTAATGAATGAAATTCCAAGTAAAAACTCCTTTGCCATGAAGAAGATCCAAATTCATCCAGTTCAGGCTAGTAAACCTGGTTGAAAGACCTTTTTTCAGTGAAATGCAGCTTAGTGCCAAAACAGGCTGCTCTCGCTCTGAAACGCTCATTTTTCACATAAGCCACTTTTCAGCGCTAAAACAGCCTCCAATCGCTCTGAAACGCTCATTTTTGACATAAGCCACTTTTCACCTTTAATGAATGAAATTCCAGGTAAAAACTCCTTTGCCATGAAGAAGATCCAAATTCAACCAGTTCAGGCTAGTAAACCTGTTTGAAAGACCTTTTTTCAGTGAAATGCAGCTTAGTGCAAAAACAGGCTGCTCTCGCTCTGAAACGCTCATTTTTCACATAAGCCACTTTTCAGCCTTAGGCGACTGTACAGTGCAAAAACAGGCTGCTCTCGCTCTGAAACGCTCATTTTTCACATAAGCCACTTTTCAGCGCTAAAACAGCCTCCAATCGCTCTGAAACGCTCATTTTTGACATAAGCCACTTTTCACCTTTAATGAATGAAATTCCAGGTAAAAACTCCTTTGCCATGAAGAAGATCCAAATTCATCCAGTTCAGGCTAGTAAACCTGGTTGAAAGACCTTTTTTCAGTGAAATGCAGCTTAGTGCCAAAACAGGCTGCTCTCGCTCTGAAACGCTCATTTTTCACATAAGCCACTTTTCAGCCTTAGGCGACTGTACAGTGCTAAAACAGCCTCCTATCGCTCTGAAACGCTCATTTTTGACATAACCCACTTTTCAGCCTTAATGAATGAAATTCCAGGTAAAAACTCCTTTGCCATGAAGAAGATCCAAATTCATCCAGTTCAGGCTAGTAAACCTGTTTGAAAGACCTTTTTTCAGTGAAATGCAGCTTAGTGCCAAAACAGGCTGCTCTCGCTCTGAAACGCTCATTTTTCACATAAGCCACTTTTCAGCGCTAAAACAGCCTCCAATCGCTCTGAAACGCTCATTTTTGACATAAGCCACTTTTCAGCCTTATAGGCGACTGTACAGTGCAAAAACAGCCTCCTCTCGCTCTGAAACGCTCATTTTTCACATAAGCCACTTTTCAGCCTTAGGCGACTGTACAGTGCTAAAACAGCCTCCTATCGCTCTGAAACGCTCATTTTTGACATAACCCACTTTTCAGCCTTAATGAATGAAATTCCAGGTAAAAACTCCTTTGCCATGAAGAAGATCCAAATTCAACCAGTTCAGGCTAGTAAACCTGTTTGAAAGACCTTTTTTCAGTGAAATGCAGCTTAGTGCAAAAACAGGCTGCTCTCGCTCTGAAACGCTCATTTTTCACATAAGCCACTTTTCACCTTTAATGAATGAAATTCCAGGTAAAAACTCCTTTGCCATGAAGAAGTGGCTTATGTCAAAAATGAGCGTTTCAGAGCTCTGAAACGCTCATTTTTGACATAACCCACTTTTCAGCCTTAATGAATTAAATTCCAGGTAAAAACTCCTTTGCCATGAAGAAGATCCAAATTCAACAAGTTCAGGCTAGTAAACCTGTTTGAAAGACCTTTTTTCAGTGAAATGCAGCTTAGTGCAAAAACAGGCTGCTCTCGCTCTGAAACGCTCATTTTTCACATAAGCCACTTTTCAGCCTTATAGGCGACTGTACAGTGCAAAAACAGGCTGCTCTCGCTCTGAAACGCTCATTTTTCACATAAGCCACTTTTCAGCCTTAGGCGACTGTGCAGTGCTAAAACAGCCTCCTATCGCTCTGAAACGCTCATTTTTGACATAACCCACTTTTCAGCCTTAATGAATGAAATTCCAGGTAAAAACTCCTTTGCCATGAAGAAGATCCAAATTCAACCAGTTCAGGCTAGTAAACCTGTTTGAAAGACCTTTTTTCAGTGAAATGCAGCTTAGTGCAAAAACAGGCTGCTCTCGCTCTGAAACGCTCATTTTTCACATAAGCCACTTTTCAGCCTTAGGAGACTGTACAGTGCTAAAACAGCCTCCTATCGCTCTGAAACGCTCATTTTTGACATAACCCACTTTTCAGACTTAATGAATTAAATTCCAGGTAAAAACTCCTTTGCCATGAAGAAGATCCAAATTCAACAAGTTCAGGCTAGTAAACCTGTTTGAAAGACCTTTTTTCAGTGAAATGCAGCTTAGTGCAAAAACAGGCTGCTCTCGCTCTGAAACGCTCATTTTTCACATAAGCCACTTTTCAGCCTTAGGCGACTGTACAGTGCAAAAACAGGCTGCTCTCGCTCTGAAACGCTCATTTTTCACATAAGCCACTTTTCAGCGCTAAAACAGCCTCCAATCGCTCTGAAACGCTCATTTTTGACATAAGCCACTTTTCACCTTTAATGAATGAAATTCCAGGTAAAAACTCCTTTGCCATGAAGAAGATCCAAATTCATCCAGTTCAGGCTAGTAAACCTGGTTGAAAGACCTTTTTTCAGTGAAATGCAGCTTAGTGCCAAAACAGGCTGCTCTCGCTCTGAAACGCTCATTTTTCACATAAGCCACTTTTCAGCGCTAAAACAGCCTCCAATCGCTCTGAAACGCTCATTTTTGACATAAGCCACTTTTCACCTTTAATGAATGAAATTCCAGGTAAAAACTCCTTTGCCATGAAGAAGATCCAAATTCAACCAGTTCAGGCTAGTAAACCTGTTTGAAAGACCTTTTTTCAGTGAAATGCAGCTTAGTGCAAAAACAGGCTGCTCTCGCTCTGAAACGCTCATTTTTCACATAAGCCACTTTTCAGCCTTAGGCGACTGTACAGTGCAAAAACAGGCTGCTCTCGCTCTGAAACGCTCATTTTTCACATAAGCCACTTTTCAGCGCTAAAACAGCCTCCAATCGCTCTGAAACGCTCATTTTTGACATAAGCCACTTTTCACCTTTAATGAATGAAATTCCAGGTAAAAACTCCTTTGCCATGAAGAAGATCCAAATTCATCCAGTTCAGGCTAGTAAACCTGGTTGAAAGACCTTTTTTCAGTGAAATGCAGCTTAGTGCCAAAACAGGCTGCTCTCGCTCTGAAACGCTCATTTTTCACATAAGCCACTTTTCAGCCTTAGGCGACTGTACAGTGCTAAAACAGCCTCCTATCGCTCTGAAACGCTCATTTTTGACATAACCCACTTTTCAGCCTTAATGAATGAAATTCCAGGTAAAAACTCCTTTGCCATGAAGAAGATCCAAATTCATCCAGTTCAGGCTAGTAAACCTGTTTGAAAGACCTTTTTTCAGTGAAATGCAGCTTAGTGCCAAAACAGGCTGCTCTCGCTCTGAAACGCTCATTTTTCACATAAGCCACTTTTCAGCGCTAAAACAGCCTCCAATCGCTCTGAAACGCTCATTTTTGACATAAGCCACTTTTCAGCCTTATAGGCGACTGTACAGTGCAAAAACAGCCTCCTCTCGCTCTGAAACGCTCATTTTTCACATAAGCCACTTTTCAGCCTTAGGCGACTGTACAGTGCTAAAACAGCCTCCTATCGCTCTGAAACGCTCATTTTTGACATAACCCACTTTTCAGCCTTAATGAATGAAATTCCAGGTAAAAACTCCTTTGCCATGAAGAAGATCCAAATTCAACCAGTTCAGGCTAGTAAACCTGTTTGAAAGACCTTTTTTCAGTGAAATGCAGCTTAGTGCAAAAACAGGCTGCTCTCGCTCTGAAACGCTCATTTTTGACATAAGCCACTTTTCACCTTTAATGAATGAAATTCCAGGTAAAAACTCCTTTGCCATGAAGAAGTGGCTTATGTCAAAAATGAGCGTTTCAGAGCTCTGAAACGCTCATTTTTGACATAACCCACTTTTCAGCCTTAATGAATTAAATTCCAGGTAAAAACTCCTTTGCCATGAAGAAGATCCAAATTCAACCAGTTCAGGCTAGTAAACCTGTTTGAAAGACCTTTTTTCAGTGAAATGCAGCTTAGTGCAAAAACAGGCTGCTCTCGCTCTGAAACGCTCATTTTTCACATAAGCCACTTTTCAGCCTTAATGAATGAAATTCCAGGTAAAAACTCCTTTGCCATGAAGAAGATCCAAATTCAACCAGTTCAGGCTAGTAAACCTGTTTGAAAGACCTTTTTTCAGTGAAATGCAGCTTAGTGCAAAAACAGGCTGCTCTCGCTCTGAAACGCTCATTTCTCACATAAGCCACTTTTCAGCCTTAGGAGACTGTACAGTGCTAAAAAAGCCTCCTATCGCTCTGAAACGCTCATTTTTGACATAACCCACTTTTCAGACTTAATGAATTAAATTCCAGGTAAAAACTCCTTTGCCATGAAGAAGATCCAAATTCAACAAGTTCAGGCTAGTAAACCTGTTTGAAAGACCTTTTTTCAGTGAAATGCAGCTTAGTGCAAAAACAGGCTGCTCTCGCTCTGAAACGCTCATTTTTCACATAAGCCACTTTTCAGCCTTAGGCGTCTGTACAGTGCAAAAACAGGCTGCTCTCGCTCTGAAACGCTCATTTTTCACATAAGCCACTTTTCAGCGCTAAAACAGCCTCCAATCGCTCTGAAACGCTCATTTTTGACATAAGCCACTTTTCACCTTTAATGAATGAAATTCCAAGTAAAAACTCCTTTGCCATGAAGAAGATCCAAATTCATCCAGTTCAGGCTAGTAAACCTGGTTGAAAGACCTTTTTTCAGTGAAATGCAGCTTAGTGCCAAAACAGGCTGCTCTCGCTCTGAAACGCTCATTTTTCACATAAGCCACTTTTCAGCGCTAAAACAGCCTCCAATCGCTCTGAAACGCTCATTTTTGACATAAGCCACTTTTCACCTTTAATGAATGAAATTCCAGGTAAAAACTCCTTTGCCATGAAGAAGATCCAAATTCAACCAGTTCAGGCTAGTAAACCTGTTTGAAAGACCTTTTTTCAGTGAAATGCAGCTTAGTGCAAAAACAGGCTGCTCTCGCTCTGAAACGCTCATTTTTCACATAAGCCACTTTTCAGCCTTAGGCGACTGTACAGTGCAAAAACAGGCTGCTCTCGCTCTGAAACGCTCATTTTTCACATAAGCCACTTTTCAGCGCTAAAACAGCCTCCAATCGCTCTGAAACGCTCATTTTTGACATAAGCCACTTTTCACCTTTAATGAATGAAATTCCAGGTAAAAACTCCTTTGCCATGAAGAAGATCCAAATTCATCCAGTTCAGGCTAGTAAACCTGGTTGAAAGACCTTTTTTCAGTGAAATGCAGCTTAGTGCCAAAACAGGCTGCTCTCGCTCTGAAACGCTCATTTTTCACATAAGCCACTTTTCAGCCTTAGGCGACTGTACAGTGCTAAAACAGCCTCCTATCGCTCTGAAACGCTCATTTTTGACATAACCCACTTTTCAGCCTTAATGAATGAAATTCCAGGTAAAAACTCCTTTGCCATGAAGAAGATCCAAATTCATCCAGTTCAGGCTAGTAAACCTGTTTGAAAGACCTTTTTTCAGTGAAATGCAGCTTAGTGCCAAAACAGGCTGCTCTCGCTCTGAAACGCTCATTTTTCACATAAGCCACTTTTCAGCGCTAAAACAGCCTCCAATCGCTCTGAAACGCTCATTTTTGACATAAGCCACTTTTCAGCCTTATAGGCGACTGTACAGTGCAAAAACAGCCTCCTCTCGCTCTGAAACGCTCATTTTTCACATAAGCCACTTTTCAGCCTTAGGCGACTGTACAGTGCTAAAACAGCCTCCTATCGCTCTGAAACGCTCATTTTTGACATAACCCACTTTTCAGCCTTAATGAATGAAATTCCAGGTAAAAACTCCTTTGCCATGAAGAAGATCCAAATTCAACCAGTTCAGGCTAGTAAACCTGTTTGAAAGACCTTTTTTCAGTGAAATGCAGCTTAGTGCAAAAACAGGCTGCTCTCGCTCTGAAACGCTCATTTTTCACATAAGCCACTTTTCACCTTTAATGAATGAAATTCCAGGTAAAAACTCCTTTGCCATGAAGAAGTGGCTTATGTCAAAAATGAGCGTTTCAGAGCTCTGAAACGCTCATTTTTGACATAACCCACTTTTCAGCCTTAATGAATTAAATTCCAGGTAAAAACTCCTTTGCCATGAAGAAGATCCAAATTCAACAAGTTCAGGCTAGTAAACCTGTTTGAAAGACCTTTTTTCAGTGAAATGCAGCTTAGTGCAAAAACAGGCTGCTCTCGCTCTGAAACGCTCATTTTTCACATAAGCCACTTTTCAGCCTTATAGGCGACTGTACAGTGCAAAAACAGGCTGCTCTCGCTCTGAAACGCTCATTTTTCACATAAGCCACTTTTCAGCCTTAGGCGACTGTGCAGTGCTAAAACAGCCTCCTATCGCTCTGAAACGCTCATTTTTGACATAACCCACTTTTCAGCCTTAATGAATGAAATTCCAGGTAAAAACTCCTTTGCCATGAAGAAGATCCAAATTCAACCAGTTCAGGCTAGTAAACCTGTTTGAAAGACCTTTTTTCAGTGAAATGCAGCTTAGTGCAAAAACAGGCTGCTCTCGCTCTGAAACGCTCATTTTTCACATAAGCCACTTTTCAGCGCTAAAACAGCCTCCAATCGCTCTGAAACGCTCATTTTTGACATAAGCCACTTTTCACCTTTAATGAATGAAATTCCAGGTAAAAACTCCTTTGCCATGAAGAAGATCCAAATTCAACCAGTTCAGGCTAGTAAACCTGTTTGAAAGACCTTTTTTCAGTGAAATGCAGCTTAGTGCAAAAACAGGCTGCTCTCGCTCTGAAACGCTCATTTTTCACATAAGCCACTTTTCAGCGCTAAAACAGCCTCCAATCGCTCTGAAACGCTCATTTTTGACATAAGCCACTTTTCAGCCTTATAGGCGACTGTACAGTGCAAAAACAGCCTCCTCTCGCTCTGAAACGCTCATTTTTGACATAACCCACTTTTCAGCCTTAATGAATGAAATTCCAGGTAAAAACTCCTTTGCCATGAAGAAGATCCAAATTCAACAAGTTCAGGCTAGTAAACCTGTTTGAAAGACCTTTTTTCAGTGAAATGCAGCTTAGTGCAAAAACAGGCTGCTCTCGCTCTGAAACGCTCATTTTTCACAAAAGCCACTTTTCAGCGCTAAAACAGCCTCCAATCGCTCTGAAACGCTCATTTTTCACATAAGCCACTTTTCAGCCTTAGGCGACTGTACAGTGCTAAAACAGCCTCCTATCGCTCTGAAACGCTCATTTTTGACATAACCCACTTTTCAGCCTTAATGAATTAAATTCCAGGTAAAAACTCATTTGCCATGAAGAAGATCCAAATTCAACCAGTTCAGGCTAGTAAACCTGTTTGAAAGACCTTTTTTCAGTGAAATGCAGCTTAGTGCAAAAACAGGCTGCTCTCGCTCTGAAACGCTCATTTTTCACATAACCCACTTTTCACCCTTAATGAATGAAATTCCAGGTAAAAACTCCTTTGCCATGAAGAAGATCCAAATTCAACCAGTTCAGGCTAGTAAACCTGTTTGAAAGACCTTTTTTCAGTGAAATGCAGCTTAGTGCAAAAACAGGCTGCTCTCGCTCTGAAACGCTCATTTTTCACATAAGCCACTTTTCAGCGCTAAAACAGCCTCCAATCGCTCTGAAACGCTCATTTTTGACATAAGCCACTTTTCAGCCTTAGGCGACTGTACAGTGCTAAAACAGCCTCCAATCGCTCTGAAACGCTCATTTTTCACATAAGCCACTTTTCAGCGCTAAAACAGCCTCCAATCGCTCTGAAACGCTCATTTTTGACATAAGCCACTTTTCACCTTTAATGAATGAAATTCCAGGTAAAAACTCCTTTGCCATGAAGAAGATCCAAATTCAACCAGTTCAGGCTAGTAAACCTGTTTGAAAGACCTTTTTTCAGTGAAATGCAGCTTAGTGCAAAAACAGGCTGCTCTCGCTCTGAAACGCTCATTTTTCACATAAGCCACTTTTCAGCCTTAGGCGACTGTACAGTGCTAAAACAGCCTCCAATCGCTCTGAAACGCTCATTTTTGACATAAGCCACTTTTCACCTTTAATGAATGAAATTCCAGGTAAAAACTCCTTTGCCATGAAGAAGATCCAAATTCAACCAGTTCAGGCTAGTAAACCTGTTTGAAAGACCTTTTTTCAGTGAAATGCAGCTTAGTGCAAAAACAGGCTGCTCTCGCTCTGAAACGCTCATTTTTCACATAAGCCACTTTTCAGCGCTAAAACAGCCTCCAATCGCTCTGAAACGCTCATTTTTGACATAAGCCACTTTTCACCTTTAATGAATGAAATTCCAGGTAAAAACTCCTTTGCCATGAAGAAGATCCAAATTCAACCAGTTCAGGCTAGTAAACCTGTTTGAAAGACCTTTTTTCAGTGAAATGCAGCTTAGTGCAAAAACAGGCTGCTCTCGCTCTGAAACGCTCATTTTTCACATAAGCCACTTTTCAGCGCTAAAACAGCCTCCAATCGCTCTGAAACGCTCATTTTTGACATAAGCCACTTTTCACCTTTAATGAATGAAATTCCAGGTAAAAACTCCTTTGCCATGAAGAAGATCCAAATTCAACCAGTTCAGGCTAGTAAACCTGTTTGAAAGACCTTTTTTCAGTGAAATGCAGCTTAGTGCAAAAACAGGCTGCTCTCGCTCTGAAACGCTCATTTTTCACAAAAGCCACTTTTCAGCGCTAAAACAGCCTCCAATCGCTCTGAAACGCTCATTTTTCACATAAGCCACTTTTCAGCTTTAGGCGACTGTACAGTGCTAAAACAGCCTCCTATCGCTCTGAAACGCTCATTTTTGACATAACCCACTTTTCAGCCTTAATGAATTAAATTCCAGGTAAAAACTCATTTGCCATGAAGAAGATCCAAATTCAACCAGTTCAGGCTAGTAAACCTGTTTGAAAGACCTTTTTTCAGTGAAATGCAGCTTAGTGCAAAAACAGGCTGCTCTCGCTCTGAAACGCTCATTTTTCACAAAAGCCACTTTTCAGCGCTAAAACAGCCTCCAATCGCTCTGAAACGCTCATTTTTGACATAAGCCACTTTTCAGCCTTATAGGCGACTGTACAGTGCAAAAACAGCCTCCTCTCGCTCTGAAACGCTCATTTTTGACATAACCCACTTTTCAGCCTTAATGAATGAAATTCCAGGTAAAAACTCCTTTGCCATGAAGAAGATCCAAATTCAACAAGTTCAGGCTAGTAAACCTGTTTGAAAGACCTTTTTTCAGTGAAATGCAGCTTAGTGCAAAAACAGGCTGCTCTCGCTCTGAAAGGCTCATTTTTCACATTTTTCACATAAGCCACTTTTCAGTGCTAAAACAGCCTCCAATCGCTCTGAAACGCTCATTTTTGACATAAGCCACTTTTCACCTTTAATGAATGAAATTCCAGGTAAAAACTCCTTTGCCATGAAGAAGATCCAAATTCATGCAGTTCAGGCTAGTAAACCTGTTTGAAAGACCTTTTTTCAGTGAAATGCAGCTTAGTGCAAAAACAGGCTGCTCTCGCTCTGAAACGCTCATTTTTCACAAAAGCCACTTTTCAGTGCTAAAACAGCCTCCAATCGCTCTGAAACGCTCATTTTTGACATAAGCCACTTTTCAGCCTTATAGGCGACTGTACAGTGCAAAAACAGCCTCCTCTCGCTCTGAAACGCTCATTTTTGACATAAGCCACTTTTCAGCCTTATAGGCGACTGTACAGTGCAAAAACAGCCTCCTCTCGCTCTGAAACGCTCATTTTTCACATAAGCCACTTTTCAGCCTTAGGCGACTGTACAGTGCTAAAACAGCCTCCTATCGCTCTGAAACGCTCATTTTTTACATAACCCACTTTTCAGCCTTAATGAATGAAATTCCAGGTAAAAACTCCTTTGCCATGAAGAAGATCCAAATTCAACCAGTTCAGGCTAGTAAACCTGTTTGAAAGACCTTTTTTCAGTGAAATGCAGCTTAGTGCAAAAACAGGCTGCTCTCGCTCTGAAACGCTCATTTTTCACATAAGCCACTTTTCAGCCTTAGGAGACTGTACAGTGCTAAAACAGCCTCCTATCGCTCTGAAACGCTCATTTTTGACATAACCCACTTTTCAGACTTAATGAATTAAATTCCAGGTAAAAACTCCTTTGCCATGAAGAAGATCCAAATTCAACAAGTTCAGGCTAGTAAACCTGTTTGAAAGACCTTTTTTCAGTGAAATGCAGCTTAGTGCAAAAACAGGCTGCTCTCGCTCTGAAACGCTCATTTTTCACATAAGCCACTTTTCAGCCTTAGGCGACTGTACAGTGCAAAAACAGGCTGCTCTCGCTCTGAAACGCTCATTTTTCACATAAGCCACTTTTCAGCGCTAAAACAGCCTCCAATCGCTCTGAAACGCTCATTTTTGACATAAGCCACTTTTCACCTTTAATGAATGAAATTCCAGGTAAAAACTCCTTTGCCATGAAGAAGATCCAAATTCATCCAGTTCAGGCTAGTAAACCTGGTTGAAAGACCTTTTTTCAGTGAAATGCAGCTTAGTGCCAAAACAGGCTGCTCTCGCTCTGAAACGCTCATTTTTCACATAAGCCACTTTTCAGCGCTAAAACAGCCTCCAATCGCTCTGAAACGCTCATTTTTGACATAAGCCACTTTTCACCTTTAATGAATGAAATTCCAGGTAAAAACTCCTTTGCCATGAAGAAGATCCAAATTCAACCAGTTCAGGCTAGTAAACCTGTTTGAAAGACCTTTTTTCAGTGAAATGCAGCTTAGTGCAAAAACAGGCTGCTCTCGCTCTGAAACGCTCATTTTTCACATAAGCCACTTTTCAGCCTTAGGCGACTGTACAGTGCAAAAACAGGCTGCTCTCGCTCTGAAACGCTCATTTTTCACATAAGCCACTTTTCAGCGCTAAAACAGCCTCCAATCGCTCTGAAACGCTCATTTTTGACATAAGCCACTTTTCACCTTTAATGAATGAAATTCCAGGTAAAAACTCCTTTGCCATGAAGAAGATCCAAATTCATCCAGTTCAGGCTAGTAAACCTGGTTGAAAGACCTTTTTTCAGTGAAATGCAGCTTAGTGCCAAAACAGGCTGCTCTCGCTCTGAAACGCTCATTTTTCACATAAGCCACTTTTCAGCCTTAGGCGACTGTACAGTGCTAAAACAGCCTCCTATCGCTCTGAAACGCTCATTTTTGACATAACCCACTTTTCAGCCTTAATGAATGAAATTCCAGGTAAAAACTCCTTTGCCATGAAGAAGATCCAAATTCATCCAGTTCAGGCTAGTAAACCTGTTTGAAAGACCTTTTTTCAGTGAAATGCAGCTTAGTGCCAAAACAGGCTGCTCTCGCTCTGAAACGCTCATTTTTCACATAAGCCACTTTTCAGCGCTAAAACAGCCTCCAATCGCTCTGAAACGCTCATTTTTGACATAAGCCACTTTTCAGCCTTATAGGCGACTGTACAGTGCAAAAACAGCCTCCTCTCGCTCTGAAACGCTCATTTTTCACATAAGCCACTTTTCAGCCTTAGGCGACTGTACAGTGCTAAAACAGCCTCCTATCGCTCTGAAACGCTCATTTTTGACATAACCCACTTTTCAGCCTTAATGAATGAAATTCCAGGTAAAAACTCCTTTGCCATGAAGAAGATCCAAATTCAACCAGTTCAGGCTAGTAAACCTGTTTGAAAGACCTTTTTTCAGTGAAATGCAGCTTAGTGCAAAAACAGGCTGCTCTCGCTCTGAAACGCTCATTTTTGACATAAGCCACTTTTCACCTTTAATGAATGAAATTCCAGGTAAAAACTCCTTTGCCATGAAGAAGTGGCTTATGTCAAAAATGAGCGTTTCAGAGCTCTGAAACGCTCATTTTTGACATAACCCACTTTTCAGCCTTAATGAATTAAATTCCAGGTAAAAACTCCTTTGCCATGAAGAAGATCCAAATTCAACAAGTTCAGGCTAGTAAACCTGTTTGAAAGACCTTTTTTCAGTGAAATGCAGCTTAGTGCAAAAACAGGCTGCTCTCGCTCTGAAACGCTCATTTTTCACATAAGCCACTTTTCAGCCTTATAGGCGACTGTACAGTGCAAAAACAGGCTGCTCTCGCTCTGAAACGCTCATTTTTCACATAAGCCACTTTTCAGCCTTAGGCGACTGTGCAGTGCTAAAACAGCCTCCTATCGCTCTGAAACGCTCATTTTTGACATAACCCACTTTTCAGCCTTAATGAATGAAATTCCAGGTAAAAACTCCTTTGCCATGAAGAAGATCCAAATTCAACCAGTTCAGGCTAGTAAACCTGTTTGAAAGACCTTTTTTCAGTGAAATGCAGCTTAGTGCAAAAACAGGCTGCTCTCGCTCTGAAACGCTCATTTTTCACATAAGCCACTTTTCAGCGCTAAAACAGCCTCCAATCGCTCTGAAACGCTCATTTTTGACATAAGCCACTTTTCACCTTTAATGAATGAAATTCCAGGTAAAAACTCCTTTGCCATGAAGAAGATCCAAATTCAACCAGTTCAGGCTAGTAAACCTGTTTGAAAGACCTTTTTTCAGTGAAATGCAGCTTAGTGCAAAAACAGGCTGCTCTCGCTCTGAAACGCTCATTTTTCACATAAGCCACTTTTCAGCCTTAGGCGACTGTACAGTGCAAAAACAGGCTGCTCTCGCTCTGAAACGCTCATTTTTCACATAAGCCACCTTTCAGCGCTAAAACAGCCTCCAATCGCTCTGAAACGCTCATTTTTGACATAAGCCACTTTTCACCTTTAATGAATGAAATTCCAGGTAAAAACTCCTTTGCCATGAAGAAGATCCAAATTCATCCAGTTCAGGCTAGTAAACCTGGTTGAAAGACCTTTTTTCAGTGAAATGCAGCTTAGTGCCAAAACAGGCTGCTCTCGCTCTGAAACGCTCATTTTTCACATAAGCCACTTTTCAGCGCTAAAACAGCCTCCAATCGCTCTGAAACGCTCATTTTTGACATAAGCCACTTTTCACCTTTAATGAATGAAATTCCAGGTAAAAACTCCTTTGCCATGAAGAAGATCCAAATTCATCCAGTTCAGGCTAGTAAACCTGGTTGAAAGACCTTTTTTCAGTGAAATGCAGCTTAGTGCCAAAACAGGCTGCTCTCGCTCTGAAACGCTCATTTTTCACATAAGCCACTTTTCAGCCTTATAGGCGACTGTACAGTGCAAAAACAGGCTGCTCTCGCTCTGAAACGCTCATTTTTCACATAAGCCACTTTTCAGCGCTAAAACAGCCTCCAATCGCTCTGAAACGCTCATTTTTCACATAAGCCACTTTTCACCTTTAATGAATGAAATTCCAGGTAAAAACTCCTTTGCCATGAAGAAGATCCAAATTCATCCAGTTCAGGCTAGTAAACCTGGTTGAAAGACCTTTTTTCAGTGAAATGCAGCTTAGTGCCAAAACAGGCTGCTCTCGCTCTGAAACGCTCATTTTTCACATAAGCCACTTTTCAGCCTTATAGGCGACTGTACAGTGCAAAAACAGCCTCCTCTCGCTCTGAAACGCTCATTTTTCACATAAGCCACTTTTCAGCCTTAGGCGACTGTACAGTGCTAAAACAGCCTCCTATCGCTCTGAAACGCTCATTTTTGACATAACCCACTTTTCAGCCTTAATGAATGAAATTCCAGGTAAAAACTCCTTTGCCATGAAGAAGATCCAAATTCAACCAGTTCAGGCTAGTAAACCTGTTTGAAAGACCTTTTTTCAGTGAAATGCAGCTTAGTGCAAAAACAGG
This sequence comes from Pagrus pagrus, assembly GCF_965226575.1. NCBI lineage: Eukaryota > Metazoa > Chordata > Actinopteri > Spariformes > Sparidae > Pagrus > Pagrus pagrus. The sequence goes on from NW_028175434.1 coordinate 261,104, forward strand.
CTGCTCTCGCTCTGAAACGCTCATTTTTCACATAAGCCACTTTTCAGCCTTAGGAGACTGTACAGTGCTAAAACAGCCTCCTATCGCTCTGAAACGCTCATTTTTGACATAACCCACTTTTCAGACTTAATGAATTAAATTCCAGGTAAAAACTCCTTTGCCATGAAGAAGATCCAAATTCAACAAGTTCAGGCTAGTAAACCTGTTTGAAAGACCTTTTTTCAGTGAAATGCAGCTTAGTGCAAAAACAGGCTGCTCTCGCTCTGAAACGCTCATTTTTCACATAAGCCACTTTTCAGCGCTAAAACAGCCTCCAATCGCTCTGAAACGCTCATTTTTGACATAAGCCACTTTTCACCTTTAATGAATGAAATTCCAGGTAAAAACTCCTTTGCCATGAAGAAGATCCAAATTCATCCAGTTCAGGCTAGTAAACCTGGTTGAAAGACCTTTTTTCAGTGAAATGCAGCTTAGTGCCAAAACAGGCTGCTCTCGCTCTGAAACGCTCATTTTTCACATAAGCCACTTTTCAGCGCTAAAACAGCCTCCAATCGCTCTGAAACGCTCATTTTTGACATAAGCCACTTTTCACCTTTAATGAATGAAATTCCAGGTAAAAACTCCTTTGCCATGAAGAAGATCCAAATTCATCCAGTTCAGGCTAGTAAACCTGGTTGAAAGACCTTTTTTCAGTGAAATGCAGCTTAGTGCCAAAACAGGCTGCTCTCGCTCTGAAACGCTCATTTTTCACATAAGCCACTTTTCACCTTTAATGAATGAAATTCCAGGTAAAAACTCCTTTGCCATGAAGAAGTGGCTTATGTCAAAAATGAGCGTTTCAGAGCTCTGAAACGCTCATTTTTGACATAACCCACTTTTCAGCCTTAATGAATTAAATTCCAGGTAAAAACTCCTTTGCCATGAAGAAGATCCAAATTCAACAAGTTCAGGCTAGTAAACCTGTTTGAAAGACCTTTTTTCAGTGAAATGCAGCTTAGTGCAAAAACAGGCTGCTCTCGCTCTGAAACGCTCATTTTTCACATAAGCCACTTTTCAGCCTTATAGGCGACTGTACAGTGCAAAAACAGGCTGCTCTCGCTCTGAAACGCTCATTTTTCACATAAGCCACTTTTCAGCCTTAGGCGACTGTGCAGTGCTAAAACAGCCTCCTATCGCTCTGAAACGCTCATTTTTGACATAACCCACTTTTCAGCCTTAATGAATGAAATTCCAGGTAAAAACTCCTTTGCCATGAAGAAGATCCAAATTCAACCAGTTCAGGCTAGTAAACCTGTTTGAAAGACCTTTTTTCAGTGAAATGCAGCTTAGTGCAAAAACAGGCTGCTCTCGCTCTGAAACGCTCATTTTTCACATAAGCCACTTTTCAGCGCTAAAACAGCCTCCAATCGCTCTGAAACGCTCATTTTTGACATAAGCCACTTTTCACCTTTAATGAATGAAATTCCAGGTAAAAACTCCTTTGCCATGAAGAAGATCCAAATTCAACCAGTTCAGGCTAGTAAACCTGTTTGAAAGACCTTTTTTCAGTGAAATGCAGCTTAGTGCAAAAACAGGCTGCTCTCGCTCTGAAACGCTCATTTTTCACATAAGCCACTTTTCAGCCTTAGGCGACTGTACAGTGCAAAAACAGGCTGCTCTCGCTCTGAAACGCTCATTTTTCACATAAGCCACCTTTCAGCGCTAAAACAGCCTCCAATCGCTCTGAAACGCTCATTTTTGACATAAGCCACTTTTCACCTTTAATGAATGAAATTCCAGGTAAAAACTCCTTTGCCATGAAGAAGATCCAAATTCATCCAGTTCAGGCTAGTAAACCTGGTTGAAAGACCTTTTTTCAGTGAAATGCAGCTTAGTGCCAAAACAGGCTGCTCTCGCTCTGAAACGCTCATTTTTCACATAAGCCACTTTTCAGCGCTAAAACAGCCTCCAATCGCTCTGAAACGCTCATTTTTGACATAAGCCACTTTTCACCTTTAATGAATGAAATTCCAGGTAAAAACTCCTTTGCCATGAAGAAGATCCAAATTCATCCAGTTCAGGCTAGTAAACCTGGTTGAAAGACCTTTTTTCAGTGAAATGCAGCTTAGTGCCAAAACAGGCTGCTCTCGCTCTGAAACGCTCATTTTTCACATAAGCCACTTTTCAGCCTTATAGGCGACTGTACAGTGCAAAAACAGGCTGCTCTCGCTCTGAAACGCTCATTTTTCACATAAGCCACTTTTCAGCGCTAAAACAGCCTCCAATCGCTCTGAAACGCTCATTTTTGACATAAGCCACTTTTCACCTTTAATGAATGAAATTCCAGGTAAAAACTCCTTTGCCATGAAGAAGATCCAAATTCATCCAGTTCAGGCTAGTAAACCTGGTTGAAAGACCTTTTTTCAGTGAAATGCAGCTTAGTGCCAAAACAGGCTGCTCTCGCTCTGAAACGCTCATTTTTCACATAAGCCACTTTTCAGCCTTATAGGCGACTGTACAGTGCAAAAACAGCCTCCTCTCGCTCTGAAACGCTCATTTTTCACATAAGCCACTTTTCAGCCTTAGGCGACTGTACAGTGCTAAAACAGCCTCCTATCGCTCTGAAACGCTCATTTTTGACATAACCCACTTTTCAGCCTTAATGAATGAAATTCCAGGTAAAAACTCCTTTGCCATGAAGAAGATCCAAATTCAACCAGTTCAGGCTAGTAAACCTGTTTGAAAGACCTTTTTTCAGTGAAATGCAGCTTAGTGCAAAAACAGGCTGCTCTCGCTCTGAAACGCTCATTTTTCACATAAGCCACTTTTCAGCCTTAGGAGACTGTACAGTGCTAAAACAGCCTCCTATCGCTCTGAAACGCTCATTTTTGACATAACCCACTTTTCAGACTTAATGAATTAAATTCCAGGTAAAAACTCCTTTGCCATGAAGAAGATCCAAATTCAACAAGTTCAGGCTAGTAAACCTGTTTGAAAGACCTTTTTTCAGTGAAATGCAGCTTAGTGCAAAAACAGGCTGCTCTCGCTCTGAAACGCTCATTTTTCACATAAGCCACTTTTCAGCGCTAAAACAGCCTCCAATCGCTCTGAAACGCTCATTTTTGACATAAGCCACTTTTCACCTTTAATGAATGAAATTCCAGGTAAAAACTCCTTTGCCATGAAGAAGATCCAAATTCATCCAGTTCAGGCTAGTAAACCTGGTTGAAAGACCTTTTTTCAGTGAAATGCAGCTTAGTGCCAAAACAGGCTGCTCTCGCTCTGAAACGCTCATTTTTCACATAAGCCACTTTTCAGCGCTAAAACAGCCTCCAATCGCTCTGAAACGCTCATTTTTGACATAAGCCACTTTTCACCTTTAATGAATGAAATTCCAGGTAAAAACTCCTTTGCCATGAAGAAGATCCAAATTCATCCAGTTCAGGCTAGTAAACCTGGTTGAAAGACCTTTTTTCAGTGAAATGCAGCTTAGTGCCAAAACAGGCTGCTCTCGCTCTGAAACGCTCATTTTTCACATAAGCCACTTTTCAGCCTTAGGCGACTGTACAGTGCTAAAACAGCCTCCTATCGCTCTGAAACGCTCATTTTTGACATAACCCACTTTTCAGCCTTAATGAATGAAATTCCAGGTAAAAACTCCTTTGCCATGAAGAAGATCCAAATTCAACCAGTTCAGGCTAGTAAACCTGTTTGAAAGACCTTTTTTCAGTGAAATGCAGCTTAGTGCAAAAACAGGCTGCTCTCGCTCTGAAACGCTCATTTTTCACATAAGCCACTTTTCAGCCTTATAGGCGACTGTACAGTGCAAAAACAGCCTCCTCTCGCTCTGAAACGCTCATTTTTCACATAAGCCACTTTTCAGCCTTAGGCGACTGTACAGTGCTAAAACAGCCTCCTATCGCTCTGAAACGCTCATTTTTGACATAACCCACTTTTCAGCCTTAATGAATTAAATTCCAGGTAAAAACTCCTTTGCCATGAAGAAGATCCAAATTCAACAAGTTCAGGCTAGTAAACCTGTTTGAAAGACCTTTTTTCAGTGAAATGCAGCTTAGTGCAAAAACAGGCTGCTCTCGCTCTGAAACGCTCATTTTTCACATAAGCCACTTTTCAGCCTTAGGAGACTGTACAGTGCTAAAACAGCCTCCTATCGCTCTGAAACGCTCATTTTTGACATAACCCACTTTTCAGCCTTAATGAATTAAATTCCAGGTAAAAACTCCTTTGCCATGAAGAAGATCCAAATTCAACAAGTTCAGGCTAGTAAACCTGTTTGAAAGACCTTTTTTCAGTGAAATGCAGCTTAGTGCAAAAACAGGCTGCTCTCGCTCTGAAACGCTCATTTTTCACATAAGCCACTTTTCAGCCTTAGGCGACTGTACAGTGCAAAAACAGGCTGCTCTCGCTCTGAAACGCTCATTTTTCACATAAGCCACTTTTCAGCGCTAAAACAGCCTCCAATCGCTCTGAAACGCTCATTTTTCACATAAGCCACTTTTCAGCCTTATAGGCGACTGTACAGTGCAAAAACAGCCTCCTCTCGCTCTGAAACGCTCATTTTTCACATAAGCCACTTTTCAGCCTTAGGCGACTGTACAGTGCTAAAACAGCCTCCAATCGCTCTGAAACGCTCATTTTTCACATAAGCCACTTTTCAGCCTTAGGAGACTGTACAGTGCTAAAACAGCCTCCTATCGCTCTGAAACGCTCATTTTTGACATAACCCACTTTTCAGCCTTAATGAATTAAATTCCAGGTAAAAACTCCTTTGCCATGAAGAAGATCCAAATTCAACAAGTTCAGGCTAGTAAACCTGTTTGAAAGACCTTTTTTCAGTGAAATGCAGCTTAGTGCAAAAACAGGCTGCTCTCGCTCTGAAACGCTCATTTTTCACATAAGCCACTTTTCAGCCTTAGGCGACTGTACAGTGCAAAAACAGGCTGCTCTCGCTCTGAAACGCTCATTTTTCACATAAGCCACTTTTCAGCGCTAAAACAGCCTCCAATCGCTCTGAAACGCTCATTTTTGACATAAGCCACTTTTCACCTTTAATGAATGAAATTCCAGGTAAAAACTCCTTTGCCATGAAGAAGATCCAAATTCATCCAGTTCAGGCTAGTAAACCTGGTTGAAAGACCTTTTTTCAGTGAAATGCAGCTTAGTGCCAAAACAGGCTGCTCTCGCTCTGAAACGCTCATTTTTCACATAAGCCACTTTTCAGCGCTAAAACAGCCTCCAATCGCTCTGAAACGCTCATTTTTGACATAAGCCACTTTTCACCTTTAATGAATGAAATTCCAGGTAAAAACTCCTTTGCCATGAAGAAGATCCAAATTCATCCAGTTCAGGCTAGTAAACCTGGTTGAAAGACCTTTTTTCAGTGAAATGCAGCTTAGTGCAAAAACAGGCTGCTCTCGCTCTGAAACGCTCATTTTTGACATAACCCACTTTTCAGCCTTAATGAATTAAATTCCAGGTAAAAACTCCTTTGCCATGAAGAAGATCCAAATTCAACAAGTTCAGGCTAGTAAACCTGTTTGAAAGACCTTTTTTCAGTGAAATGCAGCTTAGTGCAAAAACAGGCTGCTCTCGCTCTGAAACGCTCATTTTTCACATAAGCCACTTTTCAGCCTTAGGCGACTGTACAGTGCAAAAACAGGCTGCTCTCGCTCTGAAACGCTCATTTTTCACATAAGCCACTTTTCAGCGCTAAAACAGCCTCCAATCGCTCTGAAACGCTCATTTTTGACATAAGCCACTTTTCACCTTTAATGAATGAAATTCCAGGTAAAAACTCCTTTGCCATGAAGAAGATCCAAATTCATCCAGTTCAGGCTAGTAAACCTGGTTGAAAGACCTTTTTTCAGTGAAATGCAGCTTAGTGCCAAAACAGGCTGCTCTCGCTCTGAAACGCTCATTTTTCACATAAGCCACTTTTCAGCCTTATAGGCGACTGTACAGTGCTAAAACAGCCTCCTATCGCTCTGAAACGCTCATTTTTGACATAACCCACTTTTCAGCCTTAATGAATGAAATTCCAGGTAAAAACTCCTTTGCCATGAAGAAGATCCAAATTCAACCAGTTCAGGCTAGTAAACCTGTTTGAAAGACCTTTTTTCAGTGAAATGCAGCTTAGTGCAAAAACAGGCTGCTCTCGCTCTGAAACGCTCATTTTTCACATAAGCCACTTTTCAGCCTTATAGGCGACTGTACAGTGCAAAAACAGCCTCCTCTCGCTCTGAAACGCTCATTTTTAACATAAGCCACTTTTCAGCCTTAGGCGACTGTACAGTGCTAAAACAGCCTCCTATCGCTCTGAAACGCTCATTTTTGACATAACCCACTTTTCAGCCTTAATGAATTAAATTCCAGGTAAAAACTCCTTTGCCATGAAGAAGATCCAAATTCAACAAGTTCAGGCTAGTAAACCTGTTTGAAAGACCTTTTTTCAGTGAAATGCAGCTTAGTGCAAAAACAGGCTGCTCTCGCTCTGAAACGCTCATTTTTCACATAAGCCACTTTTCAGCCTTAGGAGACTGTACAGTGCTAAAACAGCCTCCTATCGCTCTGAAACGCTCATTTTTGACATAACCCACTTTTCAGCCTTAATGAATTAAATTCCAGGTAAAAACTCCTTTGCCATGAAGAAGATCCAAATTCAACAAGTTCAGGCTAGTAAACCTGTTTGAAAGACCTTTTTTCAGTGAAATGCAGCTTAGTGCAAAAACAGGCTGCTCTCGCTCTGAAACGCTCATTTTTCACATAAGCCACTTTTCAGCCTTAGGCGACTGTACAGTGCAAAAACAGGCTGCTCTCGCTCTGAAACGCTCATTTTTCACATAAGCCACTTTTCAGCGCTAAAACAGCCTCCAATCGCTCTGAAACGCTCATTTTTCACATAAGCCACTTTTCAGCCTTATAGGCGACTGTACAGTGCAAAAACAGCCTCCTCTCGCTCTGAAACGCTCATTTTTCACATAAGCCACTTTTCAGCCTTAGGCGACTGTACAGTGCTAAAACAGCCTCCAATCGCTCTGAAACGCTCATTTTTCACATAAGCCACTTTTCAGCCTTAGGAGACTGTACAGTGCTAAAACAGCCTCCTATCGCTCTGAAACGCTCATTTTTGACATAACCCACTTTTCAGCCTTAATGAATTAAATTCCAGGTAAAAACTCCTTTGCCATGAAGAAGATCCAAATTCAACAAGTTCAGGCTAGTAAACCTGTTTGAAAGACCTTTTTTCAGTGAAATGCAGCTTAGTGCAAAAACAGGCTGCTCTCGCTCTGAAACGCTCATTTTTCACATAAGCCACTTTTCAGCCTTAGGCGACTGTACAGTGCAAAAACAGGCTGCTCTCCCTCTGAAACGCTCATTTTTCACATAAGCCACTTTTCAGCGCTAAAACAGCCTCCAATCGCTCTGAAACGCTCATTTTTGACATAAGCCACTTTTCACCTTTAATGAATGAAATTCCAGGTAAAAACTCCTTTGCCATGAAGAAGATCCAAATTCATCCAGTTCAGGCTAGTAAACCTGGTTGAAAGACCTTTTTTCAGTGAAATGCAGCTTAGTGCCAAAACAGGCTGCTCTCGCTCTGAAACGCTCATTTTTCACATAAGCCACTTTTCAGCCTTAGGCGACTGTACAGTGCTAAAACAGCCTCCTATCGCTCTGAAACGCTCATTTTTGACATAACCCACTTTTCAGCCTTAATGAATGAAATTCCAGGTAAAAACTCCTTTGCCATGAAGAAGATCCAAATTCAACCAGTTCAGGCTAGTAAACCTGTTTGAAAGACCTTTTTTCAGTGAAATGCAGCTTAGTGCAAAAACAGGCTGCTCTCGCTCTGAAACGCTCATTTTTCACATAAGCCACTTTTCACCTTTAATGAATGAAATTCCAGGTAAAAACTCCTTTGCCATGAAGAAGATCCAAATTCAACCAGTTCAGGCTAGTAAACCTGTTTGAAAGACCTTTTTTCAGTGAAATGCAGCTTAGTGCCAAAACAGGCTGCTCTCGCTCTGAAACGCTCATTTTTCACATAAGCCACTTTTCAGCCTTATAGGCGACTGTACAGTGCAAAAACAGCCTCCTATCGCTCTGAAACGCTCATTTTTCACATAAGCCACTTTTCAGCCTTAGGCGACTGTACAGTGCTAAAACAGCCTCCTATCGCTCTGAAACGCTCATTTTTGACATAACCCACTTTTCAGCCTTAATGAATTAAATTCCAGGTAAAAACTCCTTTGCCATGAAGAAGATCCAAATTCAACAAGTTCAGGCTAGTAAACCTGTTTGAAAGACCTTTTTTCAGTGAAATGCAGCTTAGTGCAAAAACAGGCTGCTCTCGCTCTGAAACGCTCATTTTTCACATAAGCCACTTTTCAGCGCTAAAACAGCCTCCAATCGCTCTGAAACGCTCATTTTTGACATAAGCCACTTTTCACCTTTAATGAATGAAATTCCAGGTAAAAACTCCTTTGCCATGAAGAAGATCCAAATTCATCCAGTTCAGGCTAGTAAACCTGGTTGAAAGACCTTTTTTCAGTGAAATGCAGCTTAGTGCCAAAACAGGCTGCTCTCGCTCTGAAACGCTCATTTTTCACATAAGCCACTTTTCAGCCTTATAGGCGACTGTACAGTGCTAAAACAGCCTCCTATCGCTCTGAAACGCTCATTTTTGACATAACCCACTTTTCAGCCTTAATGAATGAAATTCCAGGTAAAAACTCCTTTGCCATGAAGAAGATCCAAATTCAACCAGTTCAGGCTAGTAAACCTGTTTGAAAGACCTTTTTTCAGTGAAATGCAGCTTAGTGCAAAAACAGGCTGCTCTCGCTCTGAAACGCTCATTTTTCACATAAGCCACTTTTCAGCCTTATAGGCGACTGTACAGTGCAAAAACAGCCTCCTCTCGCTCTGAAACGCTCATTTTTAACATAAGCCACTTTTCAGCCTTAGGCGACTGTACAGTGCTAAAACAGCCTCCTATCGCTCTGAAACGCTCATTTTTGACATAACCCACTTTTCAGCCTTAATGAATTAAATTCCAGGTAAAAACTCCTTTGCCATGAAGAAGATCCAAATTCAACAAGTTCAGGCTAGTAAACCTGTTTGAAAGACCTTTTTTCAGTGAAATGCAGCTTAGTGCAAAAACAGGCTGCTCTCGCTCTGAAACGCTCATTTTTCACATAAGCCACTTTTCAGCCTTAGGCGACTGTACAGTGCAAAAACAGGCTGCTCTCGCTCTGAAACGCTCATTTTTCACATAAGCCACTTTTCAGCGCTAAAACAGCCTCCAATCGCTCTGAAACGCTCATTTTTGACATAAGCCACTTTTCACCTTTAATGAATGAAATTCCAGGTAAAAACTCCTTTGCCATGAAGAAGATCCAAATTCATCCAGTTCAGGCTAGTAAACCTGGTTGAAAGACCTTTTTTCAGTGAAATGCAGCTTAGTGCCAAAACAGGCTGCTCTCGCTCTGAAACGCTCATTTTTCACATAAGCCACTTTTCAGCCTTAGGCGACTGTACAGTGATAAAACAGCCTCCTATCGCTCTGAAACGCTCATTTTTGACATAACCCACTTTTCAGCCTTAATGAATGAAATTCCAGGTAAAAACTCCTTTGCCATGAAGAAGATCCAAATTCAACCAGTTCAGGCTAGTAAACCTGTTTGAAAGACCTTTTTTCAGTGAAATGCAGCTTAGTGCAAAAACAGGCTGCTCTCGCTCTGAAACGCTCATTTTTCACATAAGCCACTTTTCACCTTTAATGAATGAAATTCCAGGTAAAAACTCCTTTGCCATGAAGAAGATCCAAATTCAACCAGTTCAGGCTAGTAAACCTGTTTGAAAGACCTTTTTTCAGTGAAATGCAGCTTAGTGCCAAAACAGGCTGCTCTCGCTCTGAAACGCTCATTTTTCACATAAGCCACTTTTCAGCCTTATAGGCGACTGTACAGTGCAAAAACAGCCTCCTATCGCTCTGAAACGCTCATTTTTCACATAAGCCACTTTTCAGCCTTAGGCGACTGTACAGTGCTAAAACAGCCTCCTATCGCTCTGAAACGCTCATTTTTGACATAACCCACTTTTCAGCCTTAATGAATTAAATTCCAGGTAAAAACTCCTTTGCCATGAAGAAGATCCAAATTCAACAAGTTCAGGCTAGTAAACCTGTTTGAAAGACCTTTTTTCAGTGAAATGCAGCTTAGTGCAAAAACAGGCTGCTCTCGCTCTGAAACGCTCATTTTTCACATAAGCCACTTTTCAGCCTTAGGCGACTGTACAGTGCAAAAACAGGCTGCTCTCGCTCTGAAACGCTCATTTTTCACATAAGCCACTTTTCAGCGCTAAAACAGCCTCCAATCGCTCTGAAACGCTCATTTTTGACATAAGCCACTTTTCACCTTTAATGAATGAAATTCCAGGTAAAAACTCCTTTGCCATGAAGAAGATCCAAATTCATCCAGTTCAGGCTAGTAAACCTGGTTGAAAGACCTTTTTTCAGTGAAATGCAGCTTAGTGCCAAAACAGGCTGCTCTCGCTCTGAAACGCTCATTTTTCACATAAGCCACTTTTCAGCGCTAAAACAGCCTCCAATCGCTCTGAAACGCTCATTTTTGACATAAGCCACTTTTCACCTTTAATGAATGAAATTCCAGGTAAAAACTCCTTTGCCATGAAGAAGATCCAAATTCATCCAGTTCAGGCTAGTAAACCTGGTTGAAAGACCTTTTTTCAGTGAAATGCAGCTTAGTGCCAAAACAGGCTGCTCTCGCTCTGAAACGCTCATTTTTCACATAAGCCACTTTTCAGCGCTAAAACAGCCTCCAATCGCTCTGAAACGCTCATTTTTGACATAACCCACTTTTCACCTTTAATGAATGAAATTCCAGGTAAAAACTCCTTTGCCATGAAGAAGATCCAAATTCATCCAGTTCAGGCTAGTAAACCTGGTTGAAAGACCTTTTTTCAGTGAAATGCAGCTTAGTGCAAAAACAGGCTGCTCTCGCTCTGAAACGCTCATTTTTCACATAAGCCACTTTTCAGCCTTAGGCGACTGTACAGTGCAAAAACAGGCTGCTCTCGCTCTGAAACGCTCATTTTTCACATAAGCCACTTTTCAGCGCTAAAACAGCCTCCAATCGCTCTGAAACGCTCATTTTTGACATAAGCCACTTTTCACCTTTAATGAATGAAATTCCAGGTAAAAACTCCTTTGCCATGAAGAAGATCCAAATTCATCCAGTTCAGGCTAGTAAACCTGGTTGAAAGACCTTTTTTCAGTGAAATGCAGCTTAGTGCCAAAACAGGCTGCTCTCGCTCTGAAACGCTCATTTTTCACATAAGCCACTTTTCAGCCTTATAGGCGACTGTACAGTGCAAAAACAGCCTCCTCTCGCTCTGAAACGCTCATTTTTCACATAAGCCACTTTTCAGCCTTAGGCGACTGTACAGTGCTAAAACAGCCTCCTATCGCTCTGAAACGCTCATTTTTGACATAACCCACTTTTCAGCCTTAATGAATGAAATTCCAGGTAAAAACTCCTTTGCCATGAAGAAGATCCAAATTCAACCAGTTCAGGCTAGTAAACCTGTTTGAAAGACCTTTTTTCAGTGAAATGCAGCTTAGTGCAAAAACAGGCTGCTCTCGCTCTGAAACGCTCATTTTTCACATAAGCCACTTTTCAGCCTTAGGCGACTGTACAGTGCTAAAACAGCCTCCAATCGCTCTGAAACGCTCATTTTTGACATAAGCCACTTTTCAGCTTTAATGAATTAAATTCCAGGTAAAAACTCCTTTGCCATGAAGAAGATCCAAATTCAACCAGTTCAGGCTAGTAAACCTGGTTGAAAGACCTTTTTTCAGTGAAATGCAGCTTAGTGCAAAAACAGGCTGCTCTCGCTCTGAAACGCTCATTTTTCACATAAGCCACTTTTCAGCCTTATAGGCGACTGTACAGTGCAAAAACAGCCTCCTCTCGCTCTGAAACGCTCATTTTTCACATAAGCCACTTTTCAGCCTTAGGCGACTGTACAGTGCTAAAACAGCCTCCTATCGCTCTGAAACGCTCATTTTTGACATAACCCACTTTTCAGCCTTAATGAATGAAATTCCAGGTAAAAACTCCTTTGCCATGAAGAAGATCCAAATTCAACCAGTTCAGGCTAGTAAACCTGTTTGAAAGACCTTTTTTCAGTGAAATGCAGCTTAGTGCAAAAACAGGCTGCTCTCGCTCTGAAACGCTCATTTTTCACATAAGCCACTTTTCAGCCTTAGGCGACTGTACAGTGCTAAAACAGCCTCCAATCGCTCTGAAACGCTCATTTTTGACATAAGCCACTTTTCAGCTTTAATGAATTAAATTCCAGGTAAAAACTCCTTTGCCATGAAGAAGATCCAAATTCAACCAGTTCAGGCTAGTAAACCTGGTTGAAAGACCTTTTTTCAGTGAAATGCAGCTTAGTGCAAAAACAGGCTGCTCTCGCTCTGAAACGCTCATTTTTCACATAAGCCACTTTTCAGCCTTATAGGCGACTGTACAGTGCAAAAACAGCCTCCTCTCGCTCTGAAACGCTCATTTTTAACATAAGCCACTTTTCAGCCTTAGGCGACTGTACAGTGCTAAAACAGCCTCCTATCGCTCTGAAACGCTCATTTTTGACATAACCCACTTTTCAGCCTTAATGAATTAAATTCCAGGTAAAAACTCCTTTGCCATGAAGAAGATCCAAATTCAACAAGTTCAGGCTAGTAAACCTGTTTGAAAGACCTTTTTTCAGTGAAATGCAGCTTAGTGCAAAAACAGGCTGCTCTCGCTCTGAAACGCTCATTTTTCACATAAGCCACTTTTCAGCCTTAGGCGACTGTACAGTGCTAAAACAGCCTCCAATCGCTCTGAAACGCTCATTTTTGACATAAGCCACTTTTCACCTTTAATGTATGAAATTCCAGGTAAAAACTCCTTTGCCATGAAGAAGATCCAAATTCAACCAGTTCAGGCTAGTAAACCTGGTTGAAAGACCTTTTTTCAGTGAAATGCAGCTTAGTGCCAAAACAGGCTGCTCTCGCTCTGAAACGCTCATTTTTCACATAAGCCACTTTTCAGCGCTAAAACAGCCTCCAATCGCTCTGAAACGCTCATTTTTGACATAAGCCACTTTTCACCTTTAATGAATGAAATTCCAGGTAAAAACTCCTTTGCCATGAAGAAGATCCAAATTCAACCAGTTCAGGCTAGTAAACCTGTTTGAAAGACCTTTTTTCAGTGAAATGCAGCTTAGTGCAAAAACAGGCTGCTCTCGCTCTGAAACGCTCATTTTTGACATAACCCACTTTTCAGCCTTAATGAATTAAATTCCAGGTAAAAACTCCTTTGCCATGAAGAAGATCCAAATTCAACAAGTTCAGGCTAGTAAACCTGTTTGAAAGACCTTTTTTCAGTGAAATGCAGCTTAGTGCAAAAACAGGCTGCTCTCGCTCTGAAACGCTCATTTTTCACATAAGCCACTTTTCAGCGCTAAAACAGCCTCCAATCGCTCTGAAACGCTCATTTTTCACATAAGCCACTTTTCAGCCTTATAGGCGACTGTACAGTGCAAAAACAGCCTCCTCTCGCTCTGAAACGCTCATTTTTCACATAAGCCACTTTTCAGCCTTAGGCGACTGTACAGTGCTAAAACAGCCTCCAATCGCTCTGAAACGCTCATTTTTCACATAAGCCACTTTTCAGCCTTAGGAGACTGTACAGTGCTAAAACAGCCTCCTATCGCTCTGAAACGCTCATTTTTGACATAACCCACTTTTCAGCCTTAATGAATTAAATTCCAGGTAAAAACTCCTTTGCCATGAAGAAGATCCAAATTCAACAAGTTCAGGCTAGTAAACCTGTTTGAAAGACCTTTTTTCAGTGAAATGCAGCTTAGTGCAAAAACAGGCTGCTCTCGCTCTGAAACGCTCATTTTTCACATAAGCCACTTTTCAGCCTTAGGCGACTGTACAGTGCAAAAACAGGCTGCTCTCGCTCTGAAACGCTCATTTTTCACATAAGCCACTTTTCAGCGCTAAAACAGCCTCCAATCGCTCTGAAACGCTCATTTTTGACATAAGCCACTTTTCACCTTTAATGAATGAAATTCCAGGTAAAAACTCCTTTGCCATGAAGAAGATCCAAATTCATCCAGTTCAGGCTAGTAAACCTGGTTGAAAGACCTTTTTTCAGTGAAATGCAGCTTAGTGCCAAAACAGGCTGCTCTCGCTCTGAAACGCTCATTTTTGACATAAGCCACTTTTCAGCGCTAAAACAGCCTCCAATCGCTCTGAAACGCTCATTTTTGACATAAGCCACTTTTCACCTTTAATGAATGAAATTCCAGGTAAAAACTCCATTGCCATGAAGAAGATCCAAATTCATCCAGTTCAGGCTAGTAAACCTGGTTGAAAGACCTTTTTTCAGTGAAATGCAGCTTAGTGCCAAAACAGGCTGCTCTCGCTCTGAAACGCTCATTTTTCACATAAGCCACTTTTCAGCCTTATAGGCGACTGTACAGTGCAAAAACAGCCTCCTCTCGCTCTGAAACGCTCATTTTTCACATAAGCCACTTTTCAGCCTTAGGCGACTGTACAGTGCTAAAACAGCCTCCTATCGCTCTGAAACGCTCATTTTTGACATAACCCACTTTTCAGCCTTAATGAATTAAATTCCAGGTAAAAACTCCTTTGCCATGAAGAAGATCCAAATTCAACAAGTTCAGGCTAGTAAACCTGTTTGAAAGACCTTTTTTCAGTGAAATGCAGCTTAGTGCAAAAACAGGCTGCTCTCGCTCTGAAACGCTCATTTTTCACATAAGCCACTTTTCAGCCTTAGGCGACTGTACAGTGCAAAAACAGGCTGCTCTCGCTCTGAAACGCTCATTTTTCACATAAGCCACTTTTCAGCGCTAAAACAGCCTCCAATCGCTCTGAAACGCTCATTTTTCACATAAGCCACTTTTCAGCCTTATAGGCGACTGTACAGTGCAAAAACAGCCTCCTCTCGCTCTGAAACGCTCATTTTTCACATAAGCCACTTTTCAGCCTTAGGCGACTGTACAGTGCTAAAACAGCCTCCAATCGCTCTGAAACGCTCATTTTTGACATAAGCCACTTTTCACCTTTAATGAATGAAATTCCAGGTAAAAACTCCTTTGCCATGAAGAAGATCCAAATTCAACCAGTTCAGGCTAGTAAACCTGTTTGAAAGACCTTTTTTCAGTGAAATGCAGCTTAGTGCCAAAACAGGCTGCTCTCGCTCTGAAACGCTCATTTTTCACATAAGCCACTTTTCAGCCTTATAGGCGACTGTACAGTGCAAAAACAGCCTCCTCTCGCTCTGAAACGCTCATTTTTCACATAAGCCACTTTTCAGCCTTAGGCGACTGTACAGTGCTAAAACAGCCTCCAATCGCTCTGAAACGCTCATTTTTGACATAAGCCACTTTTCAGCTTTAATGAATTAAATTCCAGGTAAAAACTCCTTTGCCATGAAGAAGATCCAAATTCAACCAGTTCAGGCTAGTAAACCTGGTTGAAAGACCTTTTTTCAGTGAAATGCAGCTTAGTGCAAAAACAGGCTGCTCTCGCTCTGAAACGCTCATTTTTCACATAAGCCACTTTTCAGCCTTATAGGCGACTGTACAGTGCAAAAACAGCCTCCTCTCGCTCTGAAACGCTCATTTTTAACATAAGCCACTTTTCAGCCTTAGGCGACTGTACAGTGCTAAAACAGCCTCCTATCGCTCTGAAACGCTCATTTTTGACATAACCCACTTTTCAGCCTTAATGAATTAAATTCCAGGTAAAAACTCCTTTGCCATGAAGAAGATCCAAATTCAACAAGTTCAGGCTAGTAAACCTGTTTGAAAGACCTTTTTTCAGTGAAATGCAGCTTAGTGCAAAAACAGGCTGCTCTCGCTCTGAAACGCTCATTTTTCACATAAGCCACTTTTCAGCCTTAGGCGACTGTACAGTGCTAAAACAGCCTCCAATCGCTCTGAAACGCTCATTTTTGACATAAGCCACTTTTCACCTTTAATGTATGAAATTCCAGGTAAAAACTCCTTTGCCATGAAGAAGATCCAAATTCAACCAGTTCAGGCTAGTAAACCTGGTTGAAAGACCTTTTTTCAGTGAAATGCAGCTTAGTGCCAAAACAGGCTGCTCTCGCTCTGAAACGCTCATTTTTCACATAAGCCACTTTTCAGCGCTAAAACAGCCTCCAATCGCTCTGAAACGCTCATTTTTGACATAAGCCACTTTTCACCTTTAATGAATGAAATTCCAGGTAAAAACTCCTTTGCCATGAAGAAGATCCAAATTCATCCAGTTCAGGCTAGTAAACCTGGTTGAAAGACCTTTTTTCAGTGAAATGCAGCTTAGTGCCAAAACAGGCTGCTCTCGCTCTGAAACGCTCATTTTTCACATAAGCCACTTTTCAGCGCTAAAACAGCCTCCAATCGCTCTGAAACGCTCATTTTTGACATAAGCCACTTTTCACCTTTAATGAATGAAATTCCAGGTAAAAACTCCATTGCCATGAAGAAGATCCAAATTCATCCAGTTCAGGCTAGTAAACCTGGTTGAAAGACCTTTTTTCAGTGAAATGCAGCTTAGTGCCAAAACAGGCTGCTCTCGCTCTGAAACGCTCATTTTTCACATAAGCCACTTTTCAGCCTTATAGGCGACTGTACAGTGCAAAAACAGCCTCCTCTCGCTCTGAAACGCTCATTTTTCACATAAGCCACTTTTCAGCCTTAGGCGACTGTACAGTGCTAAAACAGCCTCCTATCGCTCTGAAACGCTCATTTTTGACATAACCCACTTTTCAGCCTTAATGAATTAAATTCCAGGTAAAAACTCCTTTGCCATGAAGAAGATCCAAATTCAACAAGTTCAGGCTAGTAAACCTGTTTGAAAGACCTTTTTTCAGTGAAATGCAGCTTAGTGCAAAAACAGGCTGCTCTCGCTCTGAAACGCTCATTTTTCACATAAGCCACTTTTCAGCCTTAGGCGACTGTACAGTGCAAAAACAGGCTGCTCTCGCTCTGAAACGCTCATTTTTCACATAAGCCACTTTTCAGCGCTAAAACAGCCTCCAATCGCTCTGAAACGCTCATTTTTCACATAAGCCACTTTTCAGCCTTATAGGCGACTGTACAGTGCAAAAACAGCCTCCTCTCGCTCTGAAACGCTCATTTTTCACATAAGCCACTTTTCAGCCTTAGGCGACTGTACAGTGCTAAAACAGCCTCCAATCGCTCTGAAACGCTCATTTTTGACATAAGCCACTTTTCACCTTTAATGAATGAAATTCCAGGTAAAAACTCCTTTGCCATGAAGAAGATCCAAATTCAACCAGTTCAGGCTAGTAAACCTGTTTGAAAGACCTTTTTTCAGTGAAATGCAGCTTAGTGCCAAAACAGGCTGCTCTCGCTCTGAAACGCTCATTTTTCACATAAGCCACTTTTCAGCCTTATAGGCGACTGTACAGTGCAAAAACAGCCTCCTCTCGCTCTGAAACGCTCATTTTTCACATAAGCCACTTTTCAGCCTTAGGCGACTGTACAGTGCTAAAACAGCCTCCAATCGCTCTGAAACGCTCATTTTTGACATAAGCCACTTTTCACCTTTAATGAATGAAATTCCAGGTAAAAACTCCTTTGCCATGAAGAAGATCCAAATTCAACCAGTTCAGGCTAGTAAACCTGTTTGAAAGACCTTTTTTCAGTGAAATGCAGCTTAGTGCAAAAACAGGCTGCTCTCGCTCTGAAACGCTCATTTTTCACATAAGCCACTTGTCAGCGCTAAAACAGCCTCCAATCGCTCTGAAACGCTCATTTTTGACATAAGCCACTTTTCACCTTTAATGAATGAAATTCCAGGTAAAAACTCCTTTGCCATGAAGAAGATCCAAATTCATCCAGTTCAGGCTAGTAAACCTGGTTGAAAGACCTTTTTTCAGTGAAATGCAGCTTAGTGCCAAAACAGGCTGCTCTCGCTCTGAAACGCTCATTTTTCACATAAGCCACTTTTCAGCGCTAAAACAGCCTCCAATCGCTCTGAAACGCTCATTTTTGACATAAGCCACTTTTCACCTTTAATGAATGAAATTCCAGGTAAAAACTCCTTTGCCATGAAGAAGATCCAAATTCATCCAGTTCAGGCTAGTAAACCTGGTTGAAAGACCTTTTTTCAGTGAAATGCAGCTTAGTGCCAAAACAGGCTGCTCTCGCTCTGAAACGCTCATTTTTCACATAAGCCACTTTTCAGCGCTAAAACAGCCTCCAATCGCTCTGAAACGCTCATTTTTGACATAAGCCACTTTTCACCTTTAATGAATGAAATTCCAGGTAAAAACTCCTTTGCCATGAAGAAGATCCAAATTCATCCAGTTCAGGCTAGTAAACCTGGTTGAAAGACCTTTTTTCAGTGAAATGCAGCTTAGTGCCAAAACAGGCTGCTCTCGCTCTGAAACGCTCATTTTTCACATAAGCCACTTTTCAGCCTTATAGGCGACTGTACAGTGCAAAAACAGCCTTCTCTCGCTCTGAAACGCTCATTTTTCACATAAGCCACTTTTCAGCCTTAGGCGACTGTACAGTGCTAAAACAGCCTCCTATCGCTCTGAAACGCTCATTTTTGACATAACCCACTTTTCAGCCTTAATGAATGAAATTCCAGGTAAAAACTCCTTTGCCATGAAGAAGATCCAAATTCAACCAGTTCAGGCTAGTAAACCTGTTTGAAAGACCTTTTTTCAGTGAAATGCAGCTTAGTGCAAAAACAGGCTGCTCTCGCTCTGAAAGGCTCATTTTTCACATAAGCCACTTTTCAGCGCTAAAACAGCCTCCAATCGCTCTGAAACGCTCATTTTTGACATAAGCCACTTTTCACCTTTAATGAATGAAATTCCAGGTAAAAACTCCTTTGCCATGAAGAAGATCCAAATTCATCCAGTTCAGGCTAGTAAACCTGGTTGAAAGACCTTTTTTCAGTGAAATGCAGCTTAGTGCCAAAACAGGCTGCTCTCGCTCTGAAACGCTCATTTTTCACATAAGCCACTTTTCAGCCTTATAGGCGACTGTACAGTGCAAAAACAGCCTCCTCTCGCTCTGAAACGCTCATTTTTAACATAAGCCACTTTTCAGCCTTAGGCGACTGTACAGTGCTAAAACAGCCTCCTATCGCTCTGAAACGCTCATTTTTGACATAACCCACTTTTCAGCCTTAATGAATTAAATTCCAGGTAAAAACTCCTTTGCCATGAAGAAGATCCAAATTCAACAAGTTCAGGCTAGTAAACCTGTTTGAAAGACCTTTTTTCAGTGAAATGCAGCTTAGTGCAAAAACAGGCTGCTCTCGCTCTGAAACGCTCATTTTTCACATAAGCCACTTTTCAGCCTTAGGCGACTGTACAGTGCAAAAACAGGCTGCTCTCGCTCTGAAACGCTCATTTTTCACATAAGCCACTTTTCAGCGCTAAAACAGCCTCCAATCGCTCTGAAACGCTCATTTTTGACATAAGCCACTTTTCACCTTTAATGAATGAAATTCCAGGTAAAAACTCCTTTGCCATGAAGAAGATCCAAATTCATCCAGTTCAGGCTAGTAAACCTGGTTGAAAGACCTTTTTTCAGTGAAATGCAGCTTAGTGCCAAAACAGGCTGCTCTCGCTCTGAAACGCTCATTTTTCACATAAGCCACTTTTCAGCCTTATAGGCGACTGTACAGTGCAAAAACAGCCTCCTATCGCTCTGAAACGCTCATTTTTCACATAAGCCACTTTTCAGCCTTAGGCGACTGTACAGTGCTAAAACAGCCTCCTATCGCTCTGAAACGCTCATTTTTGACATAACCCACTTTTCAGCCTTAATGAATTAAATTCCAGGTAAAAACTCCTTTGCCATGAAGAAGATCCAAATTCAACAAGTTCAGGCTAGTAAACCTGTTTGAAAGACCTTTTTTCAGTGAAATGCAGCTTAGTGCAAAAACAGGCTGCTCTCGCTCTGAAACGCTCATTTTTCACATAAGCCACTTTTCAGCCTTAGGCGACTGTACAGTGCTAAAACAGCCTCCAATCGCTCTGAAACGCTCATTTTTGACATAAGCCACTTTTCACCTTTAATGTATGAAATTCCAGGTAAAAACTCCTTTGCCATGAAGAAGATCCAAATTCAACCAGTTCAGGCTAGTAAACCTGGTTGAAAGACCTTTTTTCAGTGAAATGCAGCTTAGTGCCAAAACAGGCTGCTCTCGCTCTGAAACGCTCATTTTTCACATAAGCCACTTTTCAGCGCTAAAACAGCCTCCAATCGCTCTGAAACGCTCATTTTTGACATAAGCCACTTTTCACCTTTAATGAATGAAATTCCAGGTAAAAACTCCTTTGCCATGAAGAAGATCCAAATTCAACCAGTTCAGGCTAGTAAACCTGTTTGAAAGACCTTTTTTCAGTGAAATGCAGCTTAGTGCAAAAACAGGCTGCTCTCGCTCTGAAACGCTCATTTTTGACATAACCCACTTTTCAGCCTTAATGAATTAAATTCCAGGTAAAAACTCCTTTGCCATGAAGAAGATCCAAATTCAACAAGTTCAGGCTAGTAAACCTGTTTGAAAGACCTTTTTTCAGTGAAATGCAGCTTAGTGCAAAAACAGGCTGCTCTCGCTCTGAAACGCTCATTTTTCACATAAGCCACTTTTCAGCCTTAGGCGACTGTACAGTGCAAAAACAGGCTGCTCTCGCTCTGAAACGCTCATTTTTCACATAAGCCACTTTTCAGCGCTAAAACAGCCTCCAATCGCTCTGAAACGCTCATTTTTCACATAAGCCACTTTTCAGCCTTATAGGCGACTGTACAGTGCAAAAACAGCCTCCTCTCGCTCTGAAACGCTCATTTTTCACATAAGCCACTTTTCAGCCTTAGGCGACTGTACAGTGCTAAAACAGCCTCCAATCGCTCTGAAACGCTCATTTTTCACATAAGCCACTTTTCAGCCTTAGGAGACTGTACAGTGCTAAAACAGCCTCCTATCGCTCTGAAACGCTCATTTTTGACATAACCCACTTTTCAGCCTTAATGAATTAAATTCCAGGTAAAAACTCCTTTGCCATGAAGAAGATCCAAATTCAACAAGTTCAGGCTAGTAAACCTGTTTGAAAGACCTTTTTTCAGTGAAATGCAGCTTAGTGCAAAAACAGGCTGCTCTCGCTCTGAAACGCTCATTTTTCACATAAGCCACTTTTCAGCCTTAGGCGACTGTACAGTGCAAAAACAGGCTGCTCTCGCTCTGAAACGCTCATTTTTCACATAAGCCACTTTTCAGCGCTAAAACAGCCTCCAATCGCTCTGAAACGCTCATTTTTGACATAAGCCACTTTTCACCTTTAATGAATGAAATTCCAGGTAAAAACTCCTTTGCCATGAAGAAGATCCAAATTCATCCAGTTCAGGCTAGTAAACCTGGTTGAAAGACCTTTTTTCAGTGAAATGCAGCTTAGTGCCAAAACAGGCTGCTCTCGCTCTGAAACGCTCATTTTTCACATAAGCCACTTTTCAGCGCTAAAACAGCCTCCAATCGCTCTGAAACGCTCATTTTTGACATAAGCCACTTTTCACCTTTAATGAATGAAATTCCAGGTAAAAACTCCATTGCCATGAAGAAGATCCAAATTCATCCAGTTCAGGCTAGTAAACCTGGTTGAAAGACCTTTTTTCAGTGAAATGCAGCTTAGTGCCAAAACAGGCTGCTCTCGCTCTGAAACGCTCATTTTTCACATAAGCCACTTTTCAGCCTTATAGGCGACTGTACAGTGCAAAAACAGCCTCCTCTCGCTCTGAAACGCTCATTTTTCACATAAGCCACTTTTCAGCCTTAGGCGACTGTACAGTGCTAAAACAGCCTCCTATCGCTCTGAAACGCTCATTTTTGACATAACCCACTTTTCAGCCTTAATGAATTAAATTCCAGGTAAAAACTCCTTTGCCATGAAGAAGATCCAAATTCAACAAGTTCAGGCTAGTAAACCTGTTTGAAAGACCTTTTTTCAGTGAAATGCAGCTTAGTGCAAAAAGGCTGCTCTCGCTCTGAAACGCTCATTTTTCACATAAGCCACTTTTCAGCCTTAGGCGACTGTACAGTGCAAAAACAGGCTGCTCTCGCTCTGAAACGCTCATTTTTCACATAAGCCACTTTTCAGCGCTAAAACAGCCTCCAATCGCTCTGAAACGCTCATTTTTCACATAAGCCACTTTTCAGCCTTAGGCGACTGTACAGTGCTAAAAACAGCCTCCAATCGCTCTGAAACGCTCATTTTTGACATAAGCCACTTTTCACCTTTAATGAATGAAATTCCAGGTAAAAACTCCTTTGCCATGAAGAAGATCCAAATTCAACCAGTTCAGGCTAGTAAACCTGTTTGAAAGACCTTTTTTCAGTGAAATGCAGCTTAGTGCCAAAACAGGCTGCTCTCGCTCTGAAACGCTCATTTTTCACATAAGCCACTTTTCAGCCTTATAGGCGACTGTACAGTGCAAAAACAGCCTCCTCTCGCTCTGAAACGCTCATTTTTCACATAAGCCACTTTTCAGCCTTAGGCGACTGTACAGTGCTAAAACAGCCTCCAATCGCTCTGAAACGCTCATTTTTGACATAAGCCACTTTTCACCTTTAATGAATGAAATTCCCAGGTAAAAACTCCTTTGCCATGAAGAAGATCCAAATTCAACCAGTTCAGGCTAGTAAACCTGTTTGAAAGACCTTTTTTCAGTGAAATGCAGCTTAGTGCAAAAACAGGCTGCTCTCGCTCTGAAACGCTCATTTTTCACATAAGCCACTTGTCAGCGCTAAAACAGCCTCCAATCGCTCTGAAACGCTCATTTTTGACATAAGCACTTTTCACCTTTAATGAATGAAATTCCAGGTAAAAACTCCTTTGCATGAAGAAGATCCAAATTCATCCAGTTCAGGCTAGTAAACCTGGTTGAAAGACCTTTTTTCAGTGAAATGCAGCTTAGTGCCAAAACAGGCTGCTCTCGCTCTGAAACGCTCATTTTTCCACATAAGCCACTTTTCAGCGCTAAAACAGCCTCCAATCGCTCTGAAACGCTCATTTTTGACATAAGCCACTTTTCACCTTTAATGAATGAAATTCCAGGTAAAAACTCCTTTGCCATGAAGAAGATCCAAATTCATCCAGTTCAGGCTAGTAAACCTGGTTGAAAGACCTTTTTTCAGTGAAATGCAGCTTAGTGCAAAAACAGGCTGCTCTCGCTCTGAAACGCTCATTTTTCACATAACCCACTTTTCACCCTTAATGAATGAAATTCCAGGTAAAAACTCCTTTGCCATGAAGAAGATCCAAATTCATCCAGTTCAGGCTAGTAAACCTGGTTGAAAGACCTTTTTTCAGTGAAATGCAGCTTAGTGCAAAAACAGGCTGCTCTCGCTCTGAAACGCTCATTTTTCACATAACCCACTTTTCACCCTTAATGAATGAAATTCCAGGTAAAAACTCCTTTGCCATGAAGAAGATCCAAATTCAACCAGTTCAGGCTAGTAAAACCTGTTTGAAAGACCTTTTTTCAGTGAAATGCAGCTTAGTGCAAAAACAGGCTGCTCTCGCTCTGAAACGCTCATTTTTGACATAAGCCACTTTTCAGCCTTAGGCGACTGTACAGTGCTAAAACAGCCTCCAATCGCTCTGAAACGCTCATTTTTCACATAAGCCACTTTTCAGCGCTAAAACAGCCTCCAATCGCTCTGAAACGCTCATTTTTGACATAAGCCACTTTTCACCTTTAATGAATGAAATTCCAGGTAAAAACTCCTTTGCCATGAAGAAGATCCAAATTCAACCAGTTCAGGCTAGTAAACCTGTTTGAAAGACCTTTTTTCAGTGAAATGCAGCTTAGTGCAAAAACAGGCTGCTCTCGCTCTGAAACGCTCATTTTTCACATAAGCCACTTTTCAGCCTTAGGCGACTGTACAGTGCTAAAACAGCCTCCAATCGCTCTGAAACGCTCATTTTTGACATAAGCCACTTTTCACCTTTAATGAATGAAATTCAGGTAAAAACTCCTTTGCCATGAAGAAGATCCAAATTCAACCAGTTCAGGCTAGTAAACCTGTTTGAAAGACCTTTTTTCAGTGAAATGCAGCTTAGTGCAAAAACAGGCTGCTCTCGCTCTGAAACGCTCATTTTTCACATAAGCCACTTTTCAGCGCTAAAACAGCCTCCAATCGCTCTGAAACGCTCATTTTTGACATAAGCCACTTTTCACCTTTAATGAATGAAATTCCAGGTAAAAACTCCTTTGCCATGAAGAAGATCCAAATTCAACCAGTTCAGGCTAGTAAACCTGTTTGAAAGACCTTTTTTCAGTGAAATGCAGCTTAGTGCAAAAACAGGCTGCTCTCGCTCTGAAACGCTCATTTTTCACATAAGCCACTTTTCAGCGCTAAAACAGCCTCCAATCGCTCTGAAACGCTCATTTTTGACATAAGCCACTTTTCACCTTTAATGAATGAAATTCCAGGTAAAAACTCCTTTGCCATGAAGAAGATCCAAATTCAACCAGTTCAGGCTAGTAAACCTGTTTGAAAGACCTTTTTTCAGTGAAATGCAGCTTAGTGCAAAAACAGGCTGCTCTCGCTCTGAAACGCTCATTTTTCACATAAGCCACTTTTCAGCGCTAAAACAGCCTCCAATCGCTCTGAAACGCTCATTTTTGACATAAGCCACTTTTCACCTTTAATGAATGAAATTCCAGGTAAAAACTCCTTTGCCATGAAGAAGATCCAAATTCAACCAGTTCAGGCTAGTAAACCTGTTTGAAAGACCTTTTTTCAGTGAAATGCAGCTTAGTGCAAAAACAGGCTGCTCTCGCTCTGAAACGCTCATTTTTCACATAAGCCACTTTTCAGCGCTAAAACAGCCTCCAATCGCTCTGAAACGCTCATTTTTGACATAAGCCACTTTTCAGCCTTATAGGCGACTGTACAGTGCAAAAACAGCCTCCTCTCGCTCTGAAACGCTCATTTTTGACATAACCCACTTTTCAGCCTTAATGAATGAAATTCCAGGTAAAAACTCCTTTGCCATGAAGAAGATCCAAATTCAACAAGTTCAGGCTAGTAAACCTGTTTGAAAGACCTTTTTTCAGTGAAATGCAGCTTAGTGCAAAAACAGGCTGCTCTCGCTCTGAAACGCTCATTTTTCACATAAGCCACTTTTCAGCGCTAAAACAGCCTCCAATCGCTCTGAAACGCTCATTTTTGACATAAGCCACTTTTCACCTTTAATGAATGAAATTCCAGGTAAAAACTCCTTTGCCATGAAGAAGATCCAAATTCATCCAGTTCAGGCTAGTAAACCTGGTTGAAAGACCTTTTTTCAGTGAAATGCAGCTTAGTGCCAAAACAGGCTGCTCTCGCTCTGAAACGCTCATTTTTCACATAAGCCACTTTTCAGCGCTAAAACAGCCTCCAATCGCTCTGAAACGCTCATTTTTGACATAAGCCACTTTTCACCTTTAATGAATGAAATTCCAGGTAAAAACTCCATTGCCATGAAGAAGATCCAAATTCATCCAGTTCAGGCTAGTAAACCTGGTTGAAAGACCTTTTTTCAGTGAAATGCAGCTTAGTGCCAAAACAGGCTGCTCTCGCTCTGAAACGCTCATTTTTCACATAAGCCACTTTTCAGCCTTATAGGCGACTGTACAGTGCAAAAACAGCCTCCTCTCGCTCTGAAACGCTCATTTTTCACATAAGCCACTTTTCAGCCTTAGGCGACTGTACAGTGCTAAAACAGCCTCCTATCGCTCTGAAACGCTCATTTTTGACATAACCCACTTTTCAGCCTTAATGAATTAAATTCCAGGTAAAAACTCCTTTGCCATGAAGAAGATCCAAATTCAACAAGTTCAGGCTAGTAAACCTGTTTGAAAGACCTTTTTTCAGTGAAATGCAGCTTAGTGCAAAAACAGGCTGCTCTCGCTCTGAAACGCTCATTTTTCACATAAGCCACTTTTCAGCCTTAGGCGACTGTACAGTGCAAAAACAGGCTGCTCTCGCTCTGAAACGCTCATTTTTCACATAAGCCACTTTTCAGCGCTAAAACAGCCTCCAATCGCTCTGAAACGCTCATTTTTCACATAAGCCACTTTTCAGCCTTAGGCGACTGTACAGTGCTAAAACAGCCTCCAATCGCTCTGAAACGCTCATTTTTGACATAAGCCACTTTTCACCTTTAATGAATGAAATTCCAGGTAAAAACTCCTTTGCCATGAAGAAGATCCAAATTCAACCAGTTCAGGCTAGTAAACCTGTTTGAAAGACCTTTTTTCAGTGAAATGCAGCTTAGTGCCAAAACAGGCTGCTCTCGCTCTGAAACGCTCATTTTTCACATAAGCCACTTTTCAGCCTTATAGGCGACTGTACAGTGCAAAAACAGCCTCCTCTCGCTCTGAAACGCTCATTTTTCACATAAGCCACTTTTCAGCCTTAGGCGACTGTACAGTGCTAAAACAGCCTCCAATCGCTCTGAAACGCTCATTTTTGACATAAGCCACTTTTCACCTTTAATGAATGAAATTCCAGGTAAAAACTCCTTTGCCATGAAGAAGATCCAAATTCAACCAGTTCAGGCTAGTAAACCTGTTTGAAAGACCTTTTTTCAGTGAAATGCAGCTTAGTGCAAAAACAGGCTGCTCTCGCTCTGAAACGCTCATTTTTCACATAAGCCACTTGTCAGCGCTAAAACAGCCTCCAATCGCTCTGAAACGCTCATTTTTGACATAAGCCACTTTTCACCTTTAATGAATGAAATTCCAGGTAAAAACTCCTTTGCCATGAAGAAGATCCAAATTCATCCAGTTCAGGCTAGTAAACCTGGTTGAAAGACCTTTTTTCAGTGAAATGCAGCTTAGTGCCAAAACAGGCTGCTCTCGCTCTGAAACGCTCATTTTTCACATAAGCCACTTTTCAGCGCTAAAACAGCCTCCAATCGCTCTGAAACGCTCATTTTTGACATAAGCCACTTTTCACCTTTAATGAATGAAATTCCAGGTAAAAACTCCTTTGCCATGAAGAAGATCCAAATTCATCCAGTTCAGGCTAGTAAACCTGGTTGAAAGACCTTTTTTCAGTGAAATGCAGCTTAGTGCAAAAACAGGCTGCTCTCGCTCTGAAACGCTCATTTTTCACATAACCCACTTTTCACCCTTAATGAATGAAATTCCAGGTAAAAACTCCTTTGCCATGAAGAAGATCCAAATTCATCCAGTTCAGGCTAGTAAACCTGGTTGAAAGACCTTTTTTCAGTGAAATGCAGCTTAGTGCAAAAACAGGCTGCTCTCGCTCTGAAACGCTCATTTTTCACATAACCCACTTTTCACCCTTAATGAATGAAATTCCAGGTAAAAACTCCTTTGCCATGAAGAAGATCCAAATTCAACCAGTTCAGGCTAGTAAACCTGTTTGAAAGACCTTTTTTCAGTGAAATGCAGCTTAGTGCAAAAACAGGCTGCTCTCGCTCTGAAACGCTCATTTTTGACATAAGCCACTTTTCAGCCTTAGGCGACTGTACAGTGCTAAAACAGCCTCCAATCGCTCTGAAACGCTCATTTTTCACATAAGCCACTTTTCAGCGCTAAAACAGCCTCCAATCGCTCTGAAACGCTCATTTTTGACATAAGCCACTTTTCACCTTTAATGAATGAAATTCCAGGTAAAAACTCCTTTGCCATGAAGAAGATCCAAATTCAACCAGTTCAGGCTAGTAAACCTGTTTGAAAGACCTTTTTTCAGTGAAATGCAGCTTAGTGCAAAAACAGGCTGCTCTCGCTCTGAAACGCTCATTTTTCACATAAGCCACTTTTCAGCCTTAGGCGACTGTACAGTGCTAAAACAGCCTCCAATCGCTCTGAAACGCTCATTTTTGACATAAGCCACTTTTCACCTTTAATGAATGAAATTCCAGGTAAAAACTCCTTTGCCATGAAGAAGATCCAAATTCAACCAGTTCAGGCTAGTAAACCTGTTTGAAAGACCTTTTTTCAGTGAAATGCAGCTTAGTGCAAAAACAGGCTGCTCTCGCTCTGAAACGCTCATTTTTCACATAAGCCACTTTTCAGCGCTAAAACAGCCTCCAATCGCTCTGAAACGCTCATTTTTGACATAAGCCACTTTTCACCTTTAATGAATGAAATTCCAGGTAAAAACTCCTTTGCCATGAAGAAGATCCAAATTCAACCAGTTCAGGCTAGTAAACCTGTTTGAAAGACCTTTTTTCAGTGAAATGCAGCTTAGTGCAAAAACAGGCTGCTCTCGCTCTGAAACGCTCATTTTTCACATAAGCCACTTTTCAGCGCTAAAACAGCCTCCAATCGCTCTGAAACGCTCATTTTTGACATAAGCCACTTTTCACCTTTAATGAATGAAATTCCAGGTAAAAACTCCTTTGCCATGAAGAAGATCCAAATTCAACCAGTTCAGGCTAGTAAACCTGTTTGAAAGACCTTTTTTCAGTGAAATGCAGCTTAGTGCAAAAACAGGCTGCTCTCGCTCTGAAACGCTCATTTTTCACATAAGCCACTTTTCAGCGCTAAAACAGCCTCCAATCGCTCTGAAACGCTCATTTTTGACATAAGCCACTTTTCACCTTTAATGAATGAAATTCCAGGTAAAAACTCCTTTGCCATGAAGAAGATCCAAATTCAACCAGTTCAGGCTAGTAAACCTGTTTGAAAGACCTTTTTTCAGTGAAATGCAGCTTAGTGCAAAAACAGGCTGCTCTCGCTCTGAAACGCTCATTTTTCACATAAGCCACTTTTCAGCGCTAAAACAGCCTCCAATCGCTCTGAAACGCTCATTTTTGACATAAGCCACTTTTCAGCCTTATAGGCGACTGTACAGTGCAAAAACAGCCTCCTCTCGCTCTGAAACGCTCATTTTTGACATAACCCACTTTTCAGCCTTAATGAATGAAATTCCAGGTAAAAACTCCTTTGCCATGAAGAAGATCCAAATTCAACAAGTTCAGGCTAGTAAACCTGTTTGAAAGACCTTTTTTCAGTGAAATGCAGCTTAGTGCAAAAACAGGCTGCTCTCGCTCTGAAACGCTCATTTTTCACATAAGCCACTTTTCAGTGCTAAAACAGCCTCCAATCGCTCTGAAACGCTCATTTTTGACATAAGCCACTTTTCACCTTTAATGAATGAAATTCCAGGTAAAAACTCCTTTGCCATGAAGAAGATCCAAATTCATGCAGTTCAGGCTAGTAAACCTGTTTGAAAGACCTTTTTTCAGTGAAATGCAGCTTAGTGCAAAAACAGGCTGCTCTCGCTCTGAAACGCTCATTTTTCACAAAAGCCACTTTTCAGCGCTAAAACAGCCTCCAATCGCTCTGAAACGCTCATTTTTCACATAAGCCACTTTTCAGCCTTAGGCGACTGTACAGTGCTAAAACAGCCTCCTATCGCTCTGAAACGCTCATTTTTGACATAACCCACTTTTCAGCCTTAATGAATTAAATTCCAGGTAAAAACTCATTTGCCATGAAGAAGATCCAAATTCAACCAGTTCAGGCTAGTAAACCTGTTTGAAAGACCTTTTTTCAGTGAAATGCAGCTTAGTGCAAAAACAGGCTGCTCTCGCTCTGAAACGCTCATTTTTCACATAACCCACTTTTCACCCTTAATGAATGAAATTCCAGGTAAAAACTCCTTTGCCATGAAGAAGATCCAAATTCAACCAGTTCAGGCTAGTAAACCTGTTTGAAAGACCTTTTTTCAGTGAAATGCAGCTTAGTGCAAAAACAGGCTGCTCTCGCTCTGAAACGCTCATTTTTCACATAAGCCACTTTTCAGCGCTAAAACAGCCTCCAATCGCTCTGAAACGCTCATTTTTGACATAAGCCACTTTTCAGCCTTAGGCGACTGTACAGTGCTAAAACAGCCTCCAATCGCTCTGAAACGCTCATTTTTCACATAAGCCACTTTTCAGCGCTAAAACAGCCTCCAATCGCTCTGAAACGCTCATTTTTGACATAAGCCACTTTTCACCTTTAATGAATGAAATTCCAGGTAAAAACTCCTTTGCCATGAAGAAGATCCAAATTCAACCAGTTCAGGTTAGTAAACCTGTTTGAAAGACCTTTTTTCAGTGAAATGCAGCTTAGTGCAAAAACAGGCTGCTCTCGCTCTGAAACGCTCATTTTTCACATAAGCCACTTTTCAGCCTTAGGCGACTGTACAGTGCTAAAACAGCCTCCAATCGCTCTGAAACGCTCATTTTTGACATAAGCCACTTTTCACCTTTAATGAATGAAATTCCAGGTAAAAACTCCTTTGCCATGAAGAAGATCCAAATTCAACCAGTTCAGGCTAGTAAACCTGTTTGAAAGACCTTTTTTCAGTGAAATGCAGCTTAGTGCAAAAACAGGCTGCTCTCGCTCTGAAACGCTCATTTTTCACATAAGCCACTTTTCAGCGCTAAAACAGCCTCCAATCGCTCTGAAACGCTCATTTTTGACATAAGCCACTTTTCACCTTTAATGAATGAAATTCCAGGTAAAAACTCCTTTGCCATGAAGAAGATCCAAATTCAACCAGTTCAGGCTAGTAAACCTGTTTGAAAGACCTTTTTTCAGTGAAATGCAGCTTAGTGCAAAAACAGGCTGCTCTCGCTCTGAAACGCTCATTTTTCACATAAGCCACTTTTCAGCGCTAAAACAGCCTCCAATCGCTCTGAAACGCTCATTTTTGACATAAGCCACTTTTCACCTTTAATGAATGAAATTCCAGGTAAAAACTCCTTTGCCATGAAGAAGATCCAAATTCATCCAGTTCAGGCTAGTAAACCTGGTTGAAAGACCTTTTTTCAGTGAAATGCAGCTTAGTGCCAAAACAGGCTGCTCTCGCTCTGAAACGCTCATTTTTCACATAAGCCACTTTTCAGCCTTATAGGCGACTGTACAGTGCAAAAACAGCCTCCTATCGCTCTGAAACGCTCATTTTTCACATAAGCCACTTTTCAGCCTTAGGCGACTGTACAGTGCTAAAACAGCCTCCTATCGCTCTGAAACGCTCATTTTTGACATAACCCACTTTTCAGCCTTAATGAATTAAATTCCAGGTAAAAACTCCTTTGCCATGAAGAAGATCCAAATTCAACAAGTTCAGGCTAGTAAACCTGTTTGAAAGACCTTTTTTCAGTGAAATGCAGCTTAGTGCAAAAACAGGCTGCTCTCGCTCTGAAACGCTCATTTTTCACATAAGCCACTTTTCAGCCTTAGGCGACTGTACAGTGCTAAAACAGCCTCCAATCGCTCTGAAACGCTCATTTTTGACATAAGCCACTTTTCACCTTTAATGTATGAAATTCCAGGTAAAAACTCCTTTGCCATGAAGAAGATCCAAATTCAACCAGTTCAGGCTAGTAAACCTGGTTGAAAGACCTTTTTTCAGTGAAATGCAGCTTAGTGCCAAAACAGGCTGCTCTCGCTCTGAAACGCTCATTTTTCACATAAGCCACTTTTCAGCGCTAAAACAGCCTCCAATCGCTCTGAAACGCTCATTTTTGACATAAGCCACTTTTCACCTTTAATGAATGAAATTCCAGGTAAAAACTCCTTTGCCATGAAGAAGATCCAAATTCAACCAGTTCAGGCTAGTAAACCTGTTTGAAAGACCTTTTTTCAGTGAAATGCAGCTTAGTGCAAAAACAGGCTGCTCTCGCTCTGAAACGCTCATTTTTGACATAACCCACTTTTCAGCCTTAATGAATTAAATTCCAGGTAAAAACTCCTTTGCCATGAAGAAGATCCAAATTCAACAAGTTCAGGCTAGTAAACCTGTTTGAAAGACCTTTTTTCAGTGAAATGCAGCTTAGTGCAAAAACAGGCTGCTCTCGCTCTGAAACGCTCATTTTTCACATAAGCCACTTTTCAGCCTTAGGCGACTGTACAGTGCAAAAACAGGCTGCTCTCGCTCTGAAACGCTCATTTTTCACATAAGCCACTTTTCAGCGCTAAAACAGCCTCCAATCGCTCTGAAACGCTCATTTTTCACATAAGCCACTTTTCAGCCTTATAGGCGACTGTACAGTGCAAAAACAGCCTCCTCTCGCTCTGAAACGCTCATTTTTCACATAAGCCACTTTTCAGCCTTAGGCGACTGTACAGTGCTAAAACAGCCTCCAATCGCTCTGAAACGCTCATTTTTCACATAAGCCACTTTTCAGCCTTAGGAGACTGTACAGTGCTAAAACAGCCTCCTATCGCTCTGAAACGCTCATTTTTGACATAACCCACTTTTCAGCCTTAATGAATTAAATTCCAGGTAAAAACTCCTTTGCCATGAAGAAGATCCAAATTCAACAAGTTCAGGCTAGTAAACCTGTTTGAAAGACCTTTTTTCAGTGAAATGCAGCTTAGTGCAAAAACAGGCTGCTCTCGCTCTGAAACGCTCATTTTTCACATAAGCCACTTTTCAGCCTTAGGCGACTGTACAGTGCAAAAACAGGCTGCTCTCGCTCTGAAACGCTCATTTTTCACATAAGCCACTTTTCAGCGCTAAAACAGCCTCCAATCGCTCTGAAACGCTCATTTTTGACATAAGCCACTTTTCACCTTTAATGAATGAAATTCCAGGTAAAAACTCCTTTGCCATGAAGAAGATCCAAATTCATCCAGTTCAGGCTAGTAAACCTGGTTGAAAGACCTTTTTTCAGTGAAATGCAGCTTAGTGCCAAAACAGGCTGCTCTCGCTCTGAAACGCTCATTTTTCACATAAGCCACTTTTCAGCGCTAAAACAGCCTCCAATCGCTCTGAAACGCTCATTTTTGACATAAGCCACTTTTCACCTTTAATGAATGAAATTCCAGGTAAAAACTCCATTGCCATGAAGAAGATCCAAATTCATCCAGTTCAGGCTAGTAAACCTGGTTGAAAGACCTTTTTTCAGTGAAATGCAGCTTAGTGCCAAAACAGGCTGCTCTCGCTCTGAAACGCTCATTTTTCACATAAGCCACTTTTCAGCCTTATAGGCGACTGTACAGTGCAAAAACAGCCTCCTCTCGCTCTGAAACGCTCATTTTTCACATAAGCCACTTTTCAGCCTTAGGCGACTGTACAGTGCTAAAACAGCCTCCTATCGCTCTGAAACGCTCATTTTTGACATAACCCACTTTTCAGCCTTAATGAATTAAATTCCAGGTAAAAACTCCTTTGCCATGAAGAAGATCCAAATTCAACAAGTTCAGGCTAGTAAACCTGTTTGAAAGACCTTTTTTCAGTGAAATGCAGCTTAGTGCAAAAACAGGCTGCTCTCGCTCTGAAACGCTCATTTTTCACATAAGCCACTTTTCAGCCTTAGGCGACTGTACAGTGCAAAAACAGGCTGCTCTCGCTCTGAAACGCTCATTTTTCACATAAGCCACTTTTCAGCGCTAAAACAGCCTCCAATCGCTCTGAAACGCTCATTTTTCACATAAGCCACTTTTCAGCCTTAGGCGACTGTACAGTGCTAAAACAGCCTCCAATCGCTCTGAAACGCTCATTTTTGACATAAGCCACTTTTCACCTTTAATGAATGAAATTCCAGGTAAAAACTCCTTTGCCATGAAGAAGATCCAAATTCAACCAG
Organism: Pagrus pagrus; assembly: GCF_965226575.1. Taxonomy (NCBI): domain Eukaryota; kingdom Metazoa; phylum Chordata; class Actinopteri; order Spariformes; family Sparidae; genus Pagrus; species Pagrus pagrus. The sequence goes on from NW_028175434.1 coordinate 294,799, forward strand.
TTCAGGCTAGTAAACCTGTTTGAAAGACCTTTTTTCAGTGAAATGCAGCTTAGTGCCAAAACAGGCTGCTCTCGCTCTGAAACGCTCATTTTTCACATAAGCCACTTTTCAGCCTTATAGGCGACTGTACAGTGCAAAAACAGCCTCCTCTCGCTCTGAAACGCTCATTTTTCACATAAGCCACTTTTCAGCCTTAGGCGACTGTACAGTGCTAAAACAGCCTCCAATCGCTCTGAAACGCTCATTTTTGACATAAGCCACTTTTCACCTTTAATGAATGAAATTCCAGGTAAAAACTCCTTTGCCATGAAGAAGATCCAAATTCAACCAGTTCAGGCTAGTAAACCTGTTTGAAAGACCTTTTTTCAGTGAAATGCAGCTTAGTGCAAAAACAGGCTGCTCTCGCTCTGAAACGCTCATTTTTCACATAAGCCACTTGTCAGCGCTAAAACAGCCTCCAATCGCTCTGAAACGCTCATTTTTGACATAAGCCACTTTTCACCTTTAATGAATGAAATTCCAGGTAAAAACTCCTTTGCCATGAAGAAGATCCAAATTCATCCAGTTCAGGCTAGTAAACCTGGTTGAAAGACCTTTTTTCAGTGAAATGCAGCTTAGTGCCAAAACAGGCTGCTCTCGCTCTGAAACGCTCATTTTTCACATAAGCCACTTTTCAGCGCTAAAACAGCCTCCAATCGCTCTGAAACGCTCATTTTTGACATAAGCCACTTTTCACCTTTAATGAATGAAATTCCAGGTAAAAACTCCTTTGCCATGAAGAAGATCCAAATTCATCCAGTTCAGGCTAGTAAACCTGGTTGAAAGACCTTTTTTCAGTGAAATGCAGCTTAGTGCAAAAACAGGCTGCTCTCGCTCTGAAACGCTCATTTTTCACATAACCCACTTTTCACCCTTAATGAATGAAATTCCAGGTAAAAACTCCTTTGCCATGAAGAAGATCCAAATTCATCCAGTTCAGGCTAGTAAACCTGGTTGAAAGACCTTTTTTCAGTGAAATGCAGCTTAGTGCAAAAACAGGCTGCTCTCGCTCTGAAACGCTCATTTTTCACATAACCCACTTTTCACCCTTAATGAATGAAATTCCAGGTAAAAACTCCTTTGCCATGAAGAAGATCCAAATTCAACCAGTTCAGGCTAGTAAACCTGTTTGAAAGACCTTTTTTCAGTGAAATGCAGCTTAGTGCAAAAACAGGCTGCTCTCGCTCTGAAACGCTCATTTTTGACATAAGCCACTTTTCAGCCTTAGGCGACTGTACAGTGCTAAAACAGCCTCCAATCGCTCTGAAACGCTCATTTTTCACATAAGCCACTTTTCAGCGCTAAAACAGCCTCCAATCGCTCTGAAACGCTCATTTTTGACATAAGCCACTTTTCACCTTTAATGAATGAAATTCCAGGTAAAAACTCCTTTGCCATGAAGAAGATCCAAATTCAACCAGTTCAGGCTAGTAAACCTGTTTGAAAGACCTTTTTTCAGTGAAATGCAGCTTAGTGCAAAAACAGGCTGCTCTCGCTCTGAAACGCTCATTTTTCACATAAGCCACTTTTCAGCCTTAGGCGACTGTACAGTGCTAAAACAGCCTCCAATCGCTCTGAAACGCTCATTTTTGACATAAGCCACTTTTCACCTTTAATGAATGAAATTCCAGGTAAAAACTCCTTTGCCATGAAGAAGATCCAAATTCAACCAGTTCAGGCTAGTAAACCTGTTTGAAAGACCTTTTTTCAGTGAAATGCAGCTTAGTGCAAAAACAGGCTGCTCTCGCTCTGAAACGCTCATTTTTCACATAAGCCACTTTTCAGCGCTAAAACAGCCTCCAATCGCTCTGAAACGCTCATTTTTGACATAAGCCACTTTTCACCTTTAATGAATGAAATTCCAGGTAAAAACTCCTTTGCCATGAAGAAGATCCAAATTCAACCAGTTCAGGCTAGTAAACCTGTTTGAAAGACCTTTTTTCAGTGAAATGCAGCTTAGTGCAAAAACAGGCTGCTCTCGCTCTGAAACGCTCATTTTTCACATAAGCCACTTTTCAGCGCTAAAACAGCCTCCAATCGCTCTGAAACGCTCATTTTTGACATAAGCCACTTTTCACCTTTAATGAATGAAATTCCAGGTAAAAACTCCTTTGCCATGAAGAAGATCCAAATTCAACCAGTTCAGGCTAGTAAACCTGTTTGAAAGACCTTTTTTCAGTGAAATGCAGCTTAGTGCAAAAACAGGCTGCTCTCGCTCTGAAACGCTCATTTTTCACATAAGCCACTTTTCAGCGCTAAAACAGCCTCCAATCGCTCTGAAACGCTCATTTTTGACATAAGCCACTTTTCACCTTTAATGAATGAAATTCCAGGTAAAAACTCCTTTGCCATGAAGAAGATCCAAATTCAACCAGTTCAGGCTAGTAAACCTGTTTGAAAGACCTTTTTTCAGTGAAATGCAGCTTAGTGCAAAAACAGGCTGCTCTCGCTCTGAAACGCTCATTTTTCACATAAGCCACTTTTCAGCGCTAAAACAGCCTCCAATCGCTCTGAAACGCTCATTTTTGACATAAGCCACTTTTCAGCCTTATAGGCGACTGTACAGTGCAAAAACAGCCTCCTCTCGCTCTGAAACGCTCATTTTTGACATAACCCACTTTTCAGCCTTAATGAATGAAATTCCAGGTAAAAACTCCTTTGCCATGAAGAAGATCCAAATTCAACAAGTTCAGGCTAGTAAACCTGTTTGAAAGACCTTTTTTCAGTGAAATGCAGCTTAGTGCAAAAACAGGCTGCTCTCGCTCTGAAACGCTCATTTTTCACATAAGCCACTTTTCAGCGCTAAAACAGCCTCCAATCGCTCTGAAACGCTCATTTTTGACATAAGCCACTTTTCACCTTTAATGAATGAAATTCCAGGTAAAAACTCCTTTGCCATGAAGAAGATCCAAATTCATCCAGTTCAGGCTAGTAAACCTGGTTGAAAGACCTTTTTTCAGTGAAATGCAGCTTAGTGCCAAAACAGGCTGCTCTCGCTCTGAAACGCTCATTTTTCACATAAGCCACTTTTCAGCGCTAAAACAGCCTCCAATCGCTCTGAAACGCTCATTTTTGACATAAGCCACTTTTCACCTTTAATGAATGAAATTCCAGGTAAAAACTCCATTGCCATGAAGAAGATCCAAATTCATCCAGTTCAGGCTAGTAAACCTGGTTGAAAGACCTTTTTTCAGTGAAATGCAGCTTAGTGCCAAAACAGGCTGCTCTCGCTCTGAAACGCTCATTTTTCACATAAGCCACTTTTCAGCCTTATAGGCGACTGTACAGTGCAAAAACAGCCTCCTCTCGCTCTGAAACGCTCATTTTTCACATAAGCCACTTTTCAGCCTTAGGCGACTGTACAGTGCTAAAACAGCCTCCTATCGCTCTGAAACGCTCATTTTTGACATAACCCACTTTTCAGCCTTAATGAATTAAATTCCAGGTAAAAACTCCTTTGCCATGAAGAAGATCCAAATTCAACAAGTTCAGGCTAGTAAACCTGTTTGAAAGACCTTTTTTCAGTGAAATGCAGCTTAGTGCAAAAACAGGCTGCTCTCGCTCTGAAACGCTCATTTTTCACATAAGCCACTTTTCAGCCTTAGGCGACTGTACAGTGCAAAAACAGGCTGCTCTCGCTCTGAAACGCTCATTTTTCACATAAGCCACTTTTCAGCGCTAAAACAGCCTCCAATCGCTCTGAAACGCTCATTTTTCACATAAGCCACTTTTCAGCCTTAGGCGACTGTACAGTGCTAAAACAGCCTCCAATCGCTCTGAAACGCTCATTTTTGACATAAGCCACTTTTCACCTTTAATGAATGAAATTCCAGGTAAAAACTCCTTTGCCATGAAGAAGATCCAAATTCAACCAGTTCAGGCTAGTAAACCTGTTTGAAAGACCTTTTTTCAGTGAAATGCAGCTTAGTGCCAAAACAGGCTGCTCTCGCTCTGAAACGCTCATTTTTCACATAAGCCACTTTTCAGCCTTATAGGCGACTGTACAGTGCAAAAACAGCCTCCTCTCGCTCTGAAACGCTCATTTTTCACATAAGCCACTTTTCAGCCTTAGGCGACTGTACAGTGCTAAAACAGCCTCCAATCGCTCTGAAACGCTCATTTTTGACATAAGCCACTTTTCACCTTTAATGAATGAAATTCCAGGTAAAAACTCCTTTGCCATGAAGAAGATCCAAATTCAACCAGTTCAGGCTAGTAAACCTGTTTGAAAGACCTTTTTTCAGTGAAATGCAGCTTAGTGCAAAAACAGGCTGCTCTCGCTCTGAAACGCTCATTTTTCACATAAGCCACTTGTCAGCGCTAAAACAGCCTCCAATCGCTCTGAAACGCTCATTTTTGACATAAGCCACTTTTCACCTTTAATGAATGAAATTCCAGGTAAAAACTCCTTTGCCATGAAGAAGATCCAAATTCATCCAGTTCAGGCTAGTAAACCTGGTTGAAAGACCTTTTTTCAGTGAAATGCAGCTTAGTGCCAAAACAGGCTGCTCTCGCTCTGAAACGCTCATTTTTCACATAAGCCACTTTTCAGCGCTAAAACAGCCTCCAATCGCTCTGAAACGCTCATTTTTGACATAAGCCACTTTTCACCTTTAATGAATGAAATTCCAGGTAAAAACTCCTTTGCCATGAAGAAGATCCAAATTCATCCAGTTCAGGCTAGTAAACCTGGTTGAAAGACCTTTTTTCAGTGAAATGCAGCTTAGTGCAAAAACAGGCTGCTCTCGCTCTGAAACGCTCATTTTTCACATAACCCACTTTTCACCCTTAATGAATGAAATTCCAGGTAAAAACTCCTTTGCCATGAAGAAGATCCAAATTCATCCAGTTCAGGCTAGTAAACCTGGTTGAAAGACCTTTTTTCAGTGAAATGCAGCTTAGTGCAAAAACAGGCTGCTCTCGCTCTGAAACGCTCATTTTTCACATAACCCACTTTTCACCCTTAATGAATGAAATTCCAGGTAAAAACTCCTTTGCCATGAAGAAGATCCAAATTCAACCAGTTCAGGCTAGTAAACCTGTTTGAAAGACCTTTTTTCAGTGAAATGCAGCTTAGTGCAAAAACAGGCTGCTCTCGCTCTGAAACGCTCATTTTTGACATAAGCCACTTTTCAGCCTTAGGCGACTGTACAGTGCTAAAACAGCCTCCAATCGCTCTGAAACGCTCATTTTTCACATAAGCCACTTTTCAGCGCTAAAACAGCCTCCAATCGCTCTGAAACGCTCATTTTTGACATAAGCCACTTTTCACCTTTAATGAATGAAATTCCAGGTAAAAACTCCTTTGCCATGAAGAAGATCCAAATTCAACCAGTTCAGGCTAGTAAACCTGTTTGAAAGACCTTTTTTCAGTGAAATGCAGCTTAGTGCAAAAACAGGCTGCTCTCGCTCTGAAACGCTCATTTTTCACATAAGCCACTTTTCAGCCTTAGGCGACTGTACAGTGCTAAAACAGCCTCCAATCGCTCTGAAACGCTCATTTTTGACATAAGCCACTTTTCACCTTTAATGAATGAAATTCCAGGTAAAAACTCCTTTGCCATGAAGAAGATCCAAATTCAACCAGTTCAGGCTAGTAAACCTGTTTGAAAGACCTTTTTTCAGTGAAATGCAGCTTAGTGCAAAAACAGGCTGCTCTCGCTCTGAAACGCTCATTTTTCACATAAGCCACTTTTCAGCGCTAAAACAGCCTCCAATCGCTCTGAAACGCTCATTTTTGACATAAGCCACTTTTCACCTTTAATGAATGAAATTCCAGGTAAAAACTCCTTTGCCATGAAGAAGATCCAAATTCAACCAGTTCAGGCTAGTAAACCTGTTTGAAAGACCTTTTTTCAGTGAAATGCAGCTTAGTGCAAAAACAGGCTGCTCTCGCTCTGAAACGCTCATTTTTCACATAAGCCACTTTTCAGCGCTAAAACAGCCTCCAATCGCTCTGAAACGCTCATTTTTGACATAAGCCACTTTTCACCTTTAATGAATGAAATTCCAGGTAAAAACTCCTTTGCCATGAAGAAGATCCAAATTCAACCAGTTCAGGCTAGTAAACCTGTTTGAAAGACCTTTTTTCAGTGAAATGCAGCTTAGTGCAAAAACAGGCTGCTCTCGCTCTGAAACGCTCATTTTTCACATAAGCCACTTTTCAGCGCTAAAACAGCCTCCAATCGCTCTGAAACGCTCATTTTTGACATAAGCCACTTTTCACCTTTAATGAATGAAATTCCAGGTAAAAACTCCTTTGCCATGAAGAAGATCCAAATTCAACCAGTTCAGGCTAGTAAACCTGTTTGAAAGACCTTTTTTCAGTGAAATGCAGCTTAGTGCAAAAACAGGCTGCTCTCGCTCTGAAACGCTCATTTTTCACATAAGCCACTTTTCAGCGCTAAAACAGCCTCCAATCGCTCTGAAACGCTCATTTTTGACATAAGCCACTTTTCAGCCTTATAGGCGACTGTACAGTGCAAAAACAGCCTCCTCTCGCTCTGAAACGCTCATTTTTGACATAACCCACTTTTCAGCCTTAATGAATGAAATTCCAGGTAAAAACTCCTTTGCCATGAAGAAGATCCAAATTCAACAAGTTCAGGCTAGTAAACCTGTTTGAAAGACCTTTTTTCAGTGAAATGCAGCTTAGTGCAAAAACAGGCTGCTCTCGCTCTGAAACGCTCATTTTTCACATAAGCCACTTTTCAGTGCTAAAACAGCCTCCAATCGCTCTGAAACGCTCATTTTTGACATAAGCCACTTTTCACCTTTAATGAATGAAATTCCAGGTAAAAACTCCTTTGCCATGAAGAAGATCCAAATTCATGCAGTTCAGGCTAGTAAACCTGTTTGAAAGACCTTTTTTCAGTGAAATGCAGCTTAGTGCAAAAACAGGCTGCTCTCGCTCTGAAACGCTCATTTTTCACAAAAGCCACTTTTCAGCGCTAAAACAGCCTCCAATCGCTCTGAAACGCTCATTTTTCACATAAGCCACTTTTCAGCCTTAGGCGACTGTACAGTGCTAAAACAGCCTCCTATCGCTCTGAAACGCTCATTTTTGACATAACCCACTTTTCAGCCTTAATGAATTAAATTCCAGGTAAAAACTCATTTGCCATGAAGAAGATCCAAATTCAACCAGTTCAGGCTAGTAAACCTGTTTGAAAGACCTTTTTTCAGTGAAATGCAGCTTAGTGCAAAAACAGGCTGCTCTCGCTCTGAAACGCTCATTTTTCACATAACCCACTTTTCACCCTTAATGAATGAAATTCCAGGTAAAAACTCCTTTGCCATGAAGAAGATCCAAATTCAACCAGTTCAGGCTAGTAAACCTGTTTGAAAGACCTTTTTTCAGTGAAATGCAGCTTAGTGCAAAAACAGGCTGCTCTCGCTCTGAAACGCTCATTTTTCACATAAGCCACTTTTCAGCGCTAAAACAGCCTCCAATCGCTCTGAAACGCTCATTTTTGACATAAGCCACTTTTCAGCCTTAGGCGACTGTACAGTGCTAAAACAGCCTCCAATCGCTCTGAAACGCTCATTTTTCACATAAGCCACTTTTCAGCGCTAAAACAGCCTCCAATCGCTCTGAAACGCTCATTTTTGACATAAGCCACTTTTCACCTTTAATGAATGAAATTCCAGGTAAAAACTCCTTTGCCATGAAGAAGATCCAAATTCAACCAGTTCAGGCTAGTAAACCTGTTTGAAAGACCTTTTTTCAGTGAAATGCAGCTTAGTGCAAAAACAGGCTGCTCTCGCTCTGAAACGCTCATTTTTCACATAAGCCACTTTTCAGCCTTAGGCGACTGTACAGTGCTAAAACAGCCTCCAATCGCTCTGAAACGCTCATTTTTGACATAAGCCACTTTTCACCTTTAATGAATGAAATTCCAGGTAAAAACTCCTTTGCCATGAAGAAGATCCAAATTCAACCAGTTCAGGCTAGTAAACCTGTTTGAAAGACCTTTTTTCAGTGAAATGCAGCTTAGTGCAAAAACAGGCTGCTCTCGCTCTGAAACGCTCATTTTTCACATAAGCCACTTTTCAGCGCTAAAACAGCCTCCAATCGCTCTGAAACGCTCATTTTTGACATAAGCCACTTTTCACCTTTAATGAATGAAATTCCAGGTAAAAACTCCTTTGCCATGAAGAAGATCCAAATTCAACCAGTTCAGGCTAGTAAACCTGTTTGAAAGACCTTTTTTCAGTGAAATGCAGCTTAGTGCAAAAACAGGCTGCTCTCGCTCTGAAACGCTCATTTTTCACATAAGCCACTTTTCAGCGCTAAAACAGCCTCCAATCGCCCTGAAACGCTCATTTTTGACATAAGCCACTTTTCACCTTTAATGAATGAAATTCCAGGTAAAAACTCCTTTGCCATGAAGAAGATCCAAATTCAACCAGTTCAGGCTAGTAAACCTGTTTGAAAGACCTTTTTTCAGTGAAATGCAGCTTAGTGCAAAAACAGGCTGCTCTCGCTCTGAAACGCTCATTTTTCACAAAAGCCACTTTTCAGCGCTAAAACAGCCTCCAATCGCTCTGAAACGCTCATTTTTCACATAAGCCACTTTTCAGCTTTAGGCGACTGTACAGTGCTAAAACAGCCTCCTATCGCTCTGAAACGCTCATTTTTGACATAACCCACTTTTCAGCCTTAATGAATTAAATTCCAGGTAAAAACTCATTTGCCATGAAGAAGATCCAAATTCAACCAGTTCAGGCTAGTAAACCTGTTTGAAAGACCTTTTTTCAGTGAAATGCAGCTTAGTGCAAAAACAGGCTGCTCTCGCTCTGAAACGCTCATTTTTCACAAAAGCCACTTTTCAGCGCTAAAACAGCCTCCAATCGCTCTGAAACGCTCATTTTTGACATAAGCCACTTTTCAGCCTTATAGGCGACTGTACAGTGCAAAAACAGCCTCCTCTCGCTCTGAAACGCTCATTTTTGACATAACCCACTTTTCAGCCTTAATGAATGAAATTCCAGGTAAAAACTCCTTTGCCATGAAGAAGATCCAAATTCAACAAGTTCAGGCTAGTAAACCTGTTTGAAAGACCTTTTTTCAGTGAAATGCAGCTTAGTGCAAAAACAGGCTGCTCTCGCTCTGAAAGGCTCATTTTTCACATTTTTCACATAAGCCACTTTTCAGTGCTAAAACAGCCTCCAATCGCTCTGAAACGCTCATTTTTGACATAAGCCACTTTTCACCTTTAATGAATGAAATTCCAGGTAAAAACTCCTTTGCCATGAAGAAGATCCAAATTCATGCAGTTCAGGCTAGTAAACCTGTTTGAAAGACCTTTTTTCAGTGAAATGCAGCTTAGTGCAAAAACAGGCTGCTCTCGCTCTGAAACGCTCATTTTTCACATAAGCCACTTTTCAGCGCTAAAACAGCCTCCAATCGCTCTGAAACGCTCATTTTTCACATAAGCCACTTTTCAGCCTTATAGGCGACTGTACAGTGCAAAAACAGCCTCCTCTCGCTCTGAAACGCTCATTTTTCACATAAGCCACTTTTCAGCCTTAGGCGACTGTACAGTGCTAAAACAGCCTCCAATCGCTCTGAAACGCTCATTTTTCACATAAGCCACTTTTCAGCCTTAGGAGACTGTACAGTGCTAAAACAGCCTCCTATCGCTCTGAAACGCTCATTTTTGACATAACCCACTTTTCAGCCTTAATGAATTAAATTCCAGGTAAAAACTCCTTTGCCATGAAGAAGATCCAAATTCAACAAGTTCAGGCTAGTAAACCTGTTTGAAAGACCTTTTTTCAGTGAAATGCAGCTTAGTGCAAAAACAGGCTGCTCTCGCTCTGAAACGCTCATTTTTCACATAAGCCACTTTTCAGCCTTAGGCGACTGTACAGTGCAAAAACAGGCTGCTCTCGCTCTGAAACGCTCATTTTTCACATAAGCCACTTTTCAGCGCTAAAACAGCCTCCAATCGCTCTGAAACGCTCATTTTTGACATAAGCCACTTTTCACCTTTAATGAATGAAATTCCAGGTAAAAACTCCTTTGCCATGAAGAAGATCCAAATTCATCCAGTTCAGGCTAGTAAACCTGGTTGAAAGACCTTTTTTCAGTGAAATGCAGCTTAGTGCCAAAACAGGCTGCTCTCGCTCTGAAACGCTCATTTTTCACATAAGCCACTTTTCAGCGCTAAAACAGCCTCCAATCGCTCTGAAACGCTCATTTTTGACATAAGCCACTTTTCACCTTTAATGAATGAAATTCCAGGTAAAAACTCCATTGCCATGAAGAAGATCCAAATTCATCCAGTTCAGGCTAGTAAACCTGGTTGAAAGACCTTTTTTCAGTGAAATGCAGCTTAGTGCCAAAACAGGCTGCTCTCGCTCTGAAACGCTCATTTTTCACATAAGCCACTTTTCAGCCTTATAGGCGACTGTACAGTGCAAAAACAGCCTCCTCTCGCTCTGAAACGCTCATTTTTCACATAAGCCACTTTTCAGCCTTAGGCGACTGTACAGTGCTAAAACAGCCTCCTATCGCTCTGAAACGCTCATTTTTGACATAACCCACTTTTCAGCCTTAATGAATTAAATTCCAGGTAAAAACTCCTTTGCCATGAAGAAGATCCAAATTCAACAAGTTCAGGCTAGTAAACCTGTTTGAAAGACCTTTTTTCAGTGAAATGCAGCTTAGTGCAAAAACAGGCTGCTCTCGCTCTGAAACGCTCATTTTTCACATAAGCCACTTTTCAGCCTTAGGCGACTGTACAGTGCAAAAACAGGCTGCTCTCGCTCTGAAACGCTCATTTTTCACATAAGCCACTTTTCAGCGCTAAAACAGCCTCCAATCGCTCTGAAACGCTCATTTTTCACATAAGCCACTTTTCAGCCTTAGGCGACTGTACAGTGCTAAAACAGCCTCCAATCGCTCTGAAACGCTCATTTTTGACATAAGCCACTTTTCACCTTTAATGAATGAAATTCCAGGTAAAAACTCCTTTGCCATGAAGAAGATCCAAATTCAACCAGTTCAGGCTAGTAAACCTGTTTGAAAGACCTTTTTTCAGTGAAATGCAGCTTAGTGCCAAAACAGGCTGCTCTCGCTCTGAAACGCTCATTTTTCACATAAGCCACTTTTCAGCCTTATAGGCGACTGTACAGTGCAAAAACAGCCTCCTCTCGCTCTGAAACGCTCATTTTTCACATAAGCCACTTTTCAGCCTTAGGCGACTGTACAGTGCTAAAACAGCCTCCAATCGCTCTGAAACGCTCATTTTTGACATAAGCCACTTTTCACCTTTAATGAATGAAATTCCAGGTAAAAACTCCTTTGCCATGAAGAAGATCCAAATTCAACCAGTTCAGGCTAGTAAACCTGTTTGAAAGACCTTTTTTCAGTGAAATGCAGCTTAGTGCAAAAACAGGCTGCTCTCGCTCTGAAACGCTCATTTTTCACATAAGCCACTTGTCAGCGCTAAAACAGCCTCCAATCGCTCTGAAACGCTCATTTTTGACATAAGCCACTTTTCACCTTTAATGAATGAAATTCCAGGTAAAAACTCCTTTGCCATGAAGAAGATCCAAATTCATCCAGTTCAGGCTAGTAAACCTGGTTGAAAGACCTTTTTTCAGTGAAATGCAGCTTAGTGCCAAAACAGGCTGCTCTCGCTCTGAAACGCTCATTTTTCACATAAGCCACTTTTCAGCGCTAAAACAGCCTCCAATCGCTCTGAAACGCTCATTTTTGACATAAGCCACTTTTCACCTTTAATGAATGAAATTCCAGGTAAAAACTCCTTTGCCATGAAGAAGATCCAAATTCATCCAGTTCAGGCTAGTAAACCTGGTTGAAAGACCTTTTTTCAGTGAAATGCAGCTTAGTGCAAAAACAGGCTGCTCTCGCTCTGAAACGCTCATTTTTCACATAACCCACTTTTCACCCTTAATGAATGAAATTCCAGGTAAAAACTCCTTTGCCATGAAGAAGATCCAAATTCATCCAGTTCAGGCTAGTAAACCTGGTTGAAAGACCTTTTTTCAGTGAAATGCAGCTTAGTGCAAAAACAGGCTGCTCTCGCTCTGAAACGCTCATTTTTCACATAACCCACTTTTCACCCTTAATGAATGAAATTCCAGGTAAAAACTCCTTTGCCATGAAGAAGATCCAAATTCAACCAGTTCAGGCTAGTAAACCTGTTTGAAAGACCTTTTTTCAGTGAAATGCAGCTTAGTGCAAAAACAGGCTGCTCTCGCTCTGAAACGCTCATTTTTGACATAAGCCACTTTTCAGCCTTAGGCGACTGTACAGTGCTAAAACAGCCTCCAATCGCTCTGAAACGCTCATTTTTCACATAAGCCACTTTTCAGCGCTAAAACAGCCTCCAATCGCTCTGAAACGCTCATTTTTGACATAAGCCACTTTTCACCTTTAATGAATGAAATTCCAGGTAAAAACTCCTTTGCCATGAAGAAGATCCAAATTCAACCAGTTCAGGCTAGTAAACCTGTTTGAAAGACCTTTTTTCAGTGAAATGCAGCTTAGTGCAAAAACAGGCTGCTCTCGCTCTGAAACGCTCATTTTTCACATAAGCCACTTTTCAGCCTTAGGCGACTGTACAGTGCTAAAACAGCCTCCAATCGCTCTGAAACGCTCATTTTTGACATAAGCCACTTTTCACCTTTAATGAATGAAATTCCAGGTAAAAACTCCTTTGCCATGAAGAAGATCCAAATTCAACCAGTTCAGGCTAGTAAACCTGTTTGAAAGACCTTTTTTCAGTGAAATGCAGCTTAGTGCAAAAACAGGCTGCTCTCGCTCTGAAACGCTCATTTTTCACATAAGCCACTTTTCAGCGCTAAAACAGCCTCCAATCGCTCTGAAACGCTCATTTTTGACATAAGCCACTTTTCACCTTTAATGAATGAAATTCCAGGTAAAAACTCCTTTGCCATGAAGAAGATCCAAATTCAACCAGTTCAGGCTAGTAAACCTGTTTGAAAGACCTTTTTTCAGTGAAATGCAGCTTAGTGCAAAAACAGGCTGCTCTCGCTCTGAAACGCTCATTTTTCACATAAGCCACTTTTCAGCGCTAAAACAGCCTCCAATCGCTCTGAAACGCTCATTTTTGACATAAGCCACTTTTCACCTTTAATGAATGAAATTCCAGGTAAAAACTCCTTTGCCATGAAGAAGATCCAAATTCAACCAGTTCAGGCTAGTAAACCTGTTTGAAAGACCTTTTTTCAGTGAAATGCAGCTTAGTGCAAAAACAGGCTGCTCTCGCTCTGAAACGCTCATTTTTCACATAAGCCACTTTTCAGCGCTAAAACAGCCTCCAATCGCTCTGAAACGCTCATTTTTGACATAAGCCACTTTTCACCTTTAATGAATGAAATTCCAGGTAAAAACTCCTTTGCCATGAAGAAGATCCAAATTCAACCAGTTCAGGCTAGTAAACCTGTTTGAAAGACCTTTTTTCAGTGAAATGCAGCTTAGTGCAAAAACAGGCTGCTCTCGCTCTGAAACGCTCATTTTTCACATAAGCCACTTTTCAGCGCTAAAACAGCCTCCAATCGCTCTGAAACGCTCATTTTTGACATAAGCCACTTTTCACCTTTAATGAATGAAATTCCAGGTAAAAACTCCTTTGCCATGAAGAAGATCCAAATTCAACCAGTTCAGGCTAGTAAACCTGTTTGAAAGACCTTTTTTCAGTGAAATGCAGCTTAGTGCAAAAACAGGCTGCTCTCGCTCTGAAACGCTCATTTTTCACAAAAGCCACTTTTCAGCGCTAAAACAGCCTCCAATCGCTCTGAAACGCTCATTTTTCACATAAGCCACTTTTCAGCTTTAGGCGACTGTACAGTGCTAAAACAGCCTCCTATCGCTCTGAAACGCTCATTTTTGACATAACCCACTTTTCAGCCTTAATGAATTAAATTCCAGGTAAAAACTCATTTGCCATGAAGAAGATCCAAATTCAACCAGTTCAGGCTAGTAAACCTGTTTGAAAGACCTTTTTTCAGTGAAATGCAGCTTAGTGCAAAAACAGGCTGCTCTCGCTCTGAAACGCTCATTTTTCACAAAAGCCACTTTTCAGCGCTAAAACAGCCTCCAATCGCTCTGAAACGCTCATTTTTGACATAAGCCACTTTTCAGCCTTATAGGCGACTGTACAGTGCAAAAACAGCCTCCTCTCGCTCTGAAACGCTCATTTTTGACATAACCCACTTTTCAGCCTTAATGAATGAAATTCCAGGTAAAAACTCCTTTGCCATGAAGAAGATCCAAATTCAACAAGTTCAGGCTAGTAAACCTGTTTGAAAGACCTTTTTTCAGTGAAATGCAGCTTAGTGCAAAAACAGGCTGCTCTCGCTCTGAAAGGCTCATTTTTCACATTTTTCACATAAGCCACTTTTCAGTGCTAAAACAGCCTCCAATCGCTCTGAAACGCTCATTTTTGACATAAGCCACTTTTCACCTTTAATGAATGAAATTCCAGGTAAAAACTCCTTTGCCATGAAGAAGATCCAAATTCATGCAGTTCAGGCTAGTAAACCTGTTTGAAAGACCTTTTTTCAGTGAAATGCAGCTTAGTGCAAAAACAGGCTGCTCTCGCTCTGAAACGCTCATTTTTCACAAAAGCCACTTTTCAGTGCTAAAACAGCCTCCAATCGCTCTGAAACGCTCATTTTTGACATAAGCCACTTTTCAGCCTTATAGGCGACTGTACAGTGCAAAAACAGCCTCCTCTCGCTCTGAAACGCTCATTTTTGACATAAGCCACTTTTCAGCCTTATAGGCGACTGTACAGTGCAAAAACAGCCTCCTCTCGCTCTGAAACGCTCATTTTTCACATAAGCCACTTTTCAGCCTTAGGCGACTGTACAGTGCTAAAACAGCCTCCTATCGCTCTGAAACGCTCATTTTTGACATAACCCACTTTTCAGCCTTAATGAATGAAATTCCAGGTAAAAACTCCTTTGCCAT
Organism: Pagrus pagrus; assembly: GCF_965226575.1. Classification (NCBI taxonomy): domain Eukaryota; kingdom Metazoa; phylum Chordata; class Actinopteri; order Spariformes; family Sparidae; genus Pagrus; species Pagrus pagrus. The sequence goes on from NW_028175434.1 coordinate 309,809, forward strand.
GAAGAAGATCCAAATTCAACCAGTTCAGGCTAGTAAACCTGTTTGAAAGACCTTTTTTCAGTGAAATGCAGCTTAGTGCAAAAACAGGCTGCTCTCGCTCTGAAACGCTCATTTTTCACATAAGCCACTTTTCAGCCTTAGGAGACTGTACAGTGCTAAAACAGCCTCCTATCGCTCTGAAACGCTCATTTTTGACATAACCCACTTTTCAGACTTAATGAATTAAATTCCAGGTAAAAACTCCTTTGCCATGAAGAAGATCCAAATTCAACAAGTTCAGGCTAGTAAACCTGTTTGAAAGACCTTTTTTCAGTGAAATGCAGCTTAGTGCAAAAACAGGCTGCTCTCGCTCTGAAACGCTCATTTTTCACATAAGCCACTTTTCAGCCTTAGGCGACTGTACAGTGCAAAAACAGGCTGCTCTCGCTCTGAAACGCTCATTTTTCACATAAGCCACTTTTCAGCGCTAAAACAGCCTCCAATCGCTCTGAAACGCTCATTTTTGACATAAGCCACTTTTCACCTTTAATGAATGAAATTCCAGGTAAAAACTCCTTTGCCATGAAGAAGATCCAAATTCATCCAGTTCAGGCTAGTAAACCTGGTTGAAAGACCTTTTTTCAGTGAAATGCAGCTTAGTGCCAAAACAGGCTGCTCTCGCTCTGAAACGCTCATTTTTCACATAAGCCACTTTTCAGCGCTAAAACAGCCTCCAATCGCTCTGAAACGCTCATTTTTGACATAAGCCACTTTTCACCTTTAATGAATGAAATTCCAGGTAAAAACTCCTTTGCCATGAAGAAGATCCAAATTCATCCAGTTCAGGCTAGTAAACCTGGTTGAAAGACCTTTTTTCAGTGAAATGCAGCTTAGTGCCAAAACAGGCTGCTCTCGCTCTGAAACGCTCATTTTTCACATAAGCCACTTTTCAGCCTTAGGCGACTGTACAGTGCTAAAACAGCCTCCTATCGCTCTGAAACGCTCATTTTTGACATAACCCACTTTTCAGCCTTAATGAATGAAATTCCAGGTAAAAACTCCTTTGCCATGAAGAAGATCCAAATTCATCCAGTTCAGGCTAGTAAACCTGTTTGAAAGACCTTTTTTCAGTGAAATGCAGCTTAGTGCCAAAACAGGCTGCTCTCGCTCTGAAACGCTCATTTTTCACATAAGCCACTTTTCAGCGCTAAAACAGCCTCCAATCGCTCTGAAACGCTCATTTTTGACATAAGCCACTTTTCAGCCTTATAGGCGACTGTACAGTGCAAAAACAGCCTCCTCTCGCTCTGAAACGCTCATTTTTCACATAAGCCACTTTTCAGCCTTAGGCGACTGTACAGTGCTAAAACAGCCTCCTATCGCTCTGAAACGCTCATTTTTGACATAACCCACTTTTCAGCCTTAATGAATGAAATTCCAGGTAAAAACTCCTTTGCCATGAAGAAGATCCAAATTCAACCAGTTCAGGCTAGTAAACCTGTTTGAAAGACCTTTTTTCAGTGAAATGCAGCTTAGTGCAAAAACAGGCTGCTCTCGCTCTGAAACGCTCATTTTTGACATAAGCCACTTTTCACCTTTAATGAATGAAATTCCAGGTAAAAACTCCTTTGCCATGAAGAAGTGGCTTATGTCAAAAATGAGCGTTTCAGAGCTCTGAAACGCTCATTTTTGACATAACCCACTTTTCAGCCTTAATGAATTAAATTCCAGGTAAAAACTCCTTTGCCATGAAGAAGATCCAAATTCAACAAGTTCAGGCTAGTAAACCTGTTTGAAAGACCTTTTTTCAGTGAAATGCAGCTTAGTGCAAAAACAGGCTGCTCTCGCTCTGAAACGCTCATTTTTCACATAAGCCACTTTTCAGCCTTATAGGCGACTGTACAGTGCAAAAACAGGCTGCTCTCGCTCTGAAACGCTCATTTTTCACATAAGCCACTTTTCAGCCTTAGGCGACTGTGCAGTGCTAAAACAGCCTCCTATCGCTCTGAAACGCTCATTTTTGACATAACCCACTTTTCAGCCTTAATGAATGAAATTCCAGGTAAAAACTCCTTTGCCATGAAGAAGATCCAAATTCAACCAGTTCAGGCTAGTAAACCTGTTTGAAAGACCTTTTTTCAGTGAAATGCAGCTTAGTGCAAAAACAGGCTGCTCTCGCTCTGAAACGCTCATTTTTCACATAAGCCACTTTTCAGCGCTAAAACAGCCTCCAATCGCTCTGAAACGCTCATTTTTGACATAAGCCACTTTTCACCTTTAATGAATGAAATTCCAGGTAAAAACTCCTTTGCCATGAAGAAGATCCAAATTCAACCAGTTCAGGCTAGTAAACCTGTTTGAAAGACCTTTTTTCAGTGAAATGCAGCTTAGTGCAAAAACAGGCTGCTCTCGCTCTGAAACGCTCATTTTTCACATAAGCCACTTTTCAGCCTTATAGGCGACTGTACAGTGCAAAAACAGGCTGCTCTCGCTCTGAAACGCTCATTTTTCACATAAGCCACTTTTCAGCGCTAAAACAGCCTCCAATCGCTCTGAAACGCTCATTTTTCACATAAGCCACTTTTCACCTTTAATGAATGAAATTCCAGGTAAAAACTCCTTTGCCATGAAGAAGATCCAAATTCATCCAGTTCAGGCTAGTAAACCTGGTTGAAAGACCTTTTTTCAGTGAAATGCAGCTTAGTGCCAAAACAGGCTGCTCTCGCTCTGAAACGCTCATTTTTCACATAAGCCACTTTTCAGCCTTATAGGCGACTGTACAGTGCAAAAACAGCCTCCTCTCGCTCTGAAACGCTCATTTTTCACATAAGCCACTTTTCAGCCTTAGGCGACTGTACAGTGCTAAAACAGCCTCCTATCGCTCTGAAACGCTCATTTTTGACATAACCCACTTTTCAGCCTTAATGAATGAAATTCCAGGTAAAAACTCCTTTGCCATGAAGAAGATCCAAATTCAACCAGTTCAGGCTAGTAAACCTGTTTGAAAGACCTTTTTTCAGTGAAATGCAGCTTAGTGCAAAAACAGGCTGCTCTCGCTCTGAAACGCTCATTTTTCACATAAGCCACTTTTCAGCCTTAGGAGACTGTACAGTGCTAAAACAGCCTCCTATCGCTCTGAAACGCTCATTTTTGACATAACCCACTTTTCAGACTTAATGAATTAAATTCCAGGTAAAAACTCCTTTGCCATGAAGAAGATCCAAATTCAACAAGTTCAGGCTAGTAAACCTGTTTGAAAGACCTTTTTTCAGTGAAATGCAGCTTAGTGCAAAAACAGGCTGCTCTCGCTCTGAAACGCTCATTTTTCACATAAGCCACTTTTCAGCGCTAAAACAGCCTCCAATCGCTCTGAAACGCTCATTTTTGACATAAGCCACTTTTCACCTTTAATGAATGAAATTCCAGGTAAAAACTCCTTTGCCATGAAGAAGATCCAAATTCATCCAGTTCAGGCTAGTAAACCTGGTTGAAAGACCTTTTTTCAGTGAAATGCAGCTTAGTGCCAAAACAGGCTGCTCTCGCTCTGAAACGCTCATTTTTCACATAAGCCACTTTTCAGCGCTAAAACAGCCTCCAATCGCTCTGAAACGCTCATTTTTGACATAAGCCACTTTTCACCTTTAATGAATGAAATTCCAGGTAAAAACTCCTTTGCCATGAAGAAGATCCAAATTCATCCAGTTCAGGCTAGTAAACCTGGTTGAAAGACCTTTTTTCAGTGAAATGCAGCTTAGTGCCAAAACAGGCTGCTCTCGCTCTGAAACGCTCATTTTTCACATAAGCCACTTTTCACCTTTAATGAATGAAATTCCAGGTAAAAACTCCTTTGCCATGAAGAAGTGGCTTATGTCAAAAATGAGCGTTTCAGAGCTCTGAAACGCTCATTTTTGACATAACCCACTTTTCAGCCTTAATGAATTAAATTCCAGGTAAAAACTCCTTTGCCATGAAGAAGATCCAAATTCAACAAGTTCAGGCTAGTAAACCTGTTTGAAAGACCTTTTTTCAGTGAAATGCAGCTTAGTGCAAAAACAGGCTGCTCTCGCTCTGAAACGCTCATTTTTCACATAAGCCACTTTTCAGCCTTATAGGCGACTGTACAGTGCAAAAACAGGCTGCTCTCGCTCTGAAACGCTCATTTTTCACATAAGCCACTTTTCAGCCTTAGGCGACTGTGCAGTGCTAAAACAGCCTCCTATCGCTCTGAAACGCTCATTTTTGACATAACCCACTTTCAGCCTTAATGAATGAAATTCCAGGTAAAAACTCCTTTGCCATGAAGAAGATCCAAATTCAACCAGTTCAGGCTAGTAAACCTGTTTGAAAGACCTTTTTTCAGTGAAATGCAGCTTAGTGCAAAAACAGGCTGCTCTCGCTCTGAAACGCTCATTTTTCACATAAGCCACTTTTCAGCGCTAAAACAGCCTCCAATCGCTCTGAAACGCTCATTTTTGACATAAGCCACTTTTGCACCTTTAATGAATGAAATTCCAGGTAAAAACTCCTTTGCCATGAAGAAGATCCAAATTCAACCAGTTCAGGCTAGTAAACCTGTTTGAAAGACCTTTTTTCAGTGAAATGCAGCTTAGTGCAAAAACAGGCTGCTCTCGCTCTGAAACGCTCATTTTTCACATAAGCCACTTTTCAGCCTTAGGCGACTGTACAGTGCAAAAACAGGCTGCTCTCGCTCTGAAACGCTCATTTTTCACATAAGCCACCTTTCAGCGCTAAAACAGCCTCCAATCGCTCTGAAACGCTCATTTTTGACATAAGCCACTTTTCACCTTTAATGAATGAAATTCCAGGTAAAAACTCCTTTGCCATGAAGAAGATCCAAATTCATCCAGTTCAGGCTAGTAAACCTGGTTGAAAGACCTTTTTTCAGTGAAATGCAGCTTAGTGCCAAAACAGGCTGCTCTCGCTCTGAAACGCTCATTTTTCACATAAGCCACTTTTCAGCGCTAAAACAGCCTCCAATCGCTCTGAAACGCTCATTTTTGACATAAGCCACTTTTCACCTTTAATGAATGAAATTCCAGGTAAAAACTCCTTTGCCATGAAGAAGATCCAAATTCATCCAGTTCAGGCTAGTAAACCTGGTTGAAAGACCTTTTTTCAGTGAAATGCAGCTTAGTGCCAAAACAGGCTGCTCTCGCTCTGAAACGCTCATTTTTCACATAAGCCACTTTTCAGCCTTATAGGCGACTGTACAGTGCAAAAACAGGCTGCTCTCGCTCTGAAACGCTCATTTTTCACATAAGCCACTTTTCAGCGCTAAAACAGCCTCCAATCGCTCTGAAACGCTCATTTTTGACATAACCCACTTTTCAGCCTTAATGAATGAAATTCCAGGTAAAAACTCCTTTGCCATGAAGAAGATCCAAATTCAACCAGTTCAGGCTAGTAAACCTGTTTGAAAGACCTTTTTTCAGTGAAATGCAGCTTAGTGCAAAAACAGGCTGCTCTCGCTCTGAAACGCTCATTTTTCACATAAGCCACTTTTCAGCCTTAGGAGACTGTACAGTGCTAAAACAGCCTCCTATCGCTCTGAAACGCTCATTTTTGACATAACCCACTTTTCAGCCTTAATGAATGAAATTCCAGGTAAAAACTCCTTTGCCATGAAGAAGATCCAAATTCAACCAGTTCAGGCTAGTAAACCTGTTTGAAAGACCTTTTTTCAGTGAAATGCAGCTTAGTGCAAAAACAGGCTGCTCTCGCTCTGAAACGCTCATTTTTCACATAAGCCACTTTTCAGCCTTATAGGCGACTGTACAGTGCAAAAACAGCCTCCTCTCGCTCTGAAACGCTCATTTTTCACATAAGCCACTTTTCAGCCTTAGGCGACTGTACAGTGCTAAAACAGCCTCCTATCGCTCTGAAACGCTCATTTTTGACATAACCCACTTTTCAGCCTTAATGAATTAAATTCCAGGTAAAAACTCCTTTGCCATGAAGAAGATCCAAATTCAACAAGTTCAGGCTAGTAAACCTGTTTGAAAGACCTTTTTTCAGTGAAATGCAGCTTAGTGCAAAAACAGGCTGCTCTCGCTCTGAAACGCTCATTTTTCACATAAGCCACTTTTCAGCCTTAGGAGACTGTACAGTGCTAAAACAGCCTCCTATCGCTCTGAAACGCTCATTTTTGACATAACCCACTTTTCAGCCTTAATGAATTAAATTCCAGGTAAAAACTCCTTTGCCATGAAGAAGATCCAAATTCAACAAGTTCAGGCTAGTAAACCTGTTTGAAAGACCTTTTTTCAGTGAAATGCAGCTTAGTGCAAAAACAGGCTGCTCTCGCTCTGAAACGCTCATTTTTCACATAAGCCACTTTTCAGTGCTAAAACAGCCTCCAATCGCTCTGAAACGCTCATTTTTGACATAAGCCACTTTTCACCTTTAATGAATGAAATTCCAGGTAAAAACTCCTTTGCCATGAAGAAGATCCAAATTCATGCAGTTCAGGCTAGTAAACCTGTTTGAAAGACCTTTTTTCAGTGAAATGCAGCTTAGTGCAAAAACAGGCTGCTCTCGCTCTGAAACGCTCATTTTTCACATAAGCCACTTTTCAGCGCTAAAACAGCCTCCAATCGCTCTGAAACGCTCATTTTTCACATAAGCCACTTTTCAGCCTTATAGGCGACTGTACAGTGCAAAAACAGCCTCCTCTCGCTCTGAAACGCTCATTTTTCACATAAGCCACTTTTCAGCCTTAGGCGACTGTACAGTGCTAAAACAGCCTCCAATCGCTCTGAAACGCTCATTTTTCACATAAGCCACTTTTCAGCCTTAGGAGACTGTACAGTGCTAAAACAGCCTCCTATCGCTCTGAAACGCTCATTTTTGACATAACCCACTTTTCAGCCTTAATGAATTAAATTCCAGGTAAAAACTCCTTTGCCATGAAGAAGATCCAAATTCAACAAGTTCAGGCTAGTAAACCTGTTTGAAAGACCTTTTTTCAGTGAAATGCAGCTTAGTGCAAAAACAGGCTGCTCTCGCTCTGAAACGCTCATTTTTCACATAAGCCACTTTTCAGCCTTAGGCGACTGTACAGTGCAAAAACAGGCTGCTCTCGCTCTGAAACGCTCATTTTTCACATAAGCCACTTTTCAGCGCTAAAACAGCCTCCAATCGCTCTGAAACGCTCATTTTTGACATAAGCCACTTTTCACCTTTAATGAATGAAATTCCAGGTAAAAACTCCTTTGCCATGAAGAAGATCCAAATTCATCCAGTTCAGGCTAGTAAACCTGGTTGAAAGACCTTTTTTCAGTGAAATGCAGCTTAGTGCCAAAACAGGCTGCTCTCGCTCTGAAACGCTCATTTTTCACATAAGCCACTTTTCAGCGCTAAAACAGCCTCCAATCGCTCTGAAACGCTCATTTTTGACATAAGCCACTTTTCACCTTTAATGAATGAAATTCCAGGTAAAAACTCCATTGCCATGAAGAAGATCCAAATTCATCCAGTTCAGGCTAGTAAACCTGGTTGAAAGACCTTTTTTCAGTGAAATGCAGCTTAGTGCCAAAACAGGCTGCTCTCGCTCTGAAACGCTCATTTTTCACATAAGCCACTTTTCAGCCTTATAGGCGACTGTACAGTGCAAAAACAGCCTCCTCTCGCTCTGAAACGCTCATTTTTCACATAAGCCACTTTTCAGCCTTAGGCGACTGTACAGTGCTAAAACAGCCTCCTATCGCTCTGAAACGCTCATTTTTGACATAACCCACTTTTCAGCCTTAATGAATTAAATTCCAGGTAAAAACTCCTTTGCCATGAAGAAGATCCAAATTCAACAAGTTCAGGCTAGTAAACCTGTTTGAAAGACCTTTTTTCAGTGAAATGCAGCTTAGTGCAAAAACAGGCTGCTCTCGCTCTGAAACGCTCATTTTTCACATAAGCCACTTTTCAGCCTTAGGCGACTGTACAGTGCAAAAACAGGCTGCTCTCGCTCTGAAACGCTCATTTTTCACATAAGCCACTTTTCAGCGCTAAAACAGCCTCCAATCGCTCTGAAACGCTCATTTTTCACATAAGCCACTTTTCAGCCTTATAGGCGACTGTACAGTGCAAAAACAGCCTCCTCTCGCTCTGAAACGCTCATTTTTCACATAAGCCACTTTTCAGCCTTAGGCGACTGTACAGTGCTAAAACAGCCTCCAATCGCTCTGAAACGCTCATTTTTGACATAAGCCACTTTTCACCTTTAATGAATGAAATTCCAGGTAAAAACTCCTTTGCCATGAAGAAGATCCAAATTCAACCAGTTCAGGCTAGTAAACCTGTTTGAAAGACCTTTTTTCAGTGAAATGCAGCTTAGTGCCAAAACAGGCTGCTCTCGCTCTGAAACGCTCATTTTTCACATAAGCCACTTTTCAGCCTTATAGGCGACTGTACAGTGCAAAAACAGCCTCCTCTCGCTCTGAAACGCTCATTTTTCACATAAGCCACTTTTCAGCCTTAGGCGACTGTACAGTGCTAAAACAGCCTTCTATCGCTCTGAAACGCTCATTTTTGACATAACCCACTTTTCAGCCTTAATGAATTAAATTCCAGGTAAAAACTCCTTTGCCATGAAGAAGATCCAAATTCAACAAGTTCAGGCTAGTAAACCTGTTTGAAAGACCTTTTTTCAGTGAAATGCAGCTTAGTGCAAAAACAGGCTGCTCTCGCTCTGAAACGCTCATTTTTCACATAAGCCACTTTTCAGCCTTAGGCGACTGTACAGTGCAAAAACAGGCTGCTCTCGCTCTGAAACGCTCATTTTTCACATAAGCCACTTTTCAGCGCTAAAACAGCCTCCAATCGCTCTGAAACGCTCATTTTTCACATAAGCCACTTTTCAGCCTTATAGGCGACTGTACAGTGCAAAAACAGCCTCCTCTCGCTCTGAAACGCTCATTTTTCACATAAGCCACTTTTCAGCCTTAGGCGACTGTACAGTGCTAAAACAGCCTCCAATCGCTCTGAAACGCTCATTTTTGACATAAGCCACTTTTCACCTTTAATGAATGAAATTCCAGGTAAAAACTCCTTTGCCATGAAGAAGATCCAAATTCAACCAGTTCAGGCTAGTAAACCTGTTTGAAAGACCTTTTTTCAGTGAAATGCAGCTTAGTGCAAAAACAGGCTGCTCTCGCTCTGAAACGCTCATTTTTCACATAAGCCACTTTTCAGCGCTAAAACAGCCTCCAATCGCTCTGAAACGCTCATTTTTGACATAAGCCACTTTTCACCTTTAATGAATGAAATTCCAGGTAAAAACTCCTTTGCCATGAAGAAGATCCAAATTCATCCAGTTCAGGCTAGTAAACCTGGTTGAAAGACCTTTTTTCAGTGAAATGCAGCTTAGTGCCAAAACAGGCTGCTCTCGCTCTGAAACGCTCATTTTTCACATAAGCCACTTTTCAGCGCTAAAACAGCCTCCAATCGCTCTGAAACGCTCATTTTTGACATAAGCCACTTTTCACCTTTAATGAATGAAATTCCAGGTAAAAACTCCTTTGCCATGAAGAAGATCCAAATTCATCCAGTTCAGGCTAGTAAACCTGGTTGAAAGACCTTTTTTCAGTGAAATGCAGCTTAGTGCCAAAACAGGCTGCTCTCGCTCTGAAACGCTCATTTTTCACATAAGCCACTTTTCAGCGCTAAAACAGCCTCCAATCGCTCTGAAACGCTCATTTTTGACATAAGCCACTTTTCACCTTTAATGAATGAAATTCCAGGTAAAAACTCCTTTGCCATGAAGAAGATCCAAATTCAACCAGTTCAGGCTAGTAAACCTGTTTGAAAGACCTTTTTTCAGTGAAATGCAGCTTAGTGCAAAAACAGGCTGCTCTCGCTCTGAAACGCTCATTTTTGACATAACCCACTTTTCAGCCTTAATGAATTAAATTCCAGGTAAAAACTCCTTTGCCATGAAGAAGATCCAAATTCAACAAGTTCAGGCTAGTAAACCTGTTTGAAAGACCTTTTTTCAGTGAAATGCAGCTTAGTGCAAAAACAGGCTGCTCTCGCTCTGAAACGCTCATTTTTCACATAAGCCACTTTTCAGCCTTAGGCGACTGTACAGTGCAAAAACAGGCTGCTCTCGCTCTGAAACGCTCATTTTTCACATAAGCCACTTTTCAGCGCTAAAACAGCCTCCAATCGCTCTGAAACGCTCATTTTTGACATAAGCCACTTTTCACCTTTAATGAATGAAATTCCAGGTAAAAACTCCTTTGCCATGAAGAAGATCCAAATTCATCCAGTTCAGGCTAGTAAACCTGGTTGAAAGACCTTTTTTCAGTGAAATGCAGCTTAGTGCCAAAACAGGCTGCTCTCGCTCTGAAACGCTCATTTTTCACATAAGCCACTTTTCAGCCTTATAGGCGACTGTACAGTGCTAAAACAGCCTCCTATCGCTCTGAAACGCTCATTTTTGACATAACCCACTTTTCAGCCTTAATGAATGAAATTCCAGGTAAAAACTCCTTTGCCATGAAGAAGATCCAAATTCAACCAGTTCAGGCTAGTAAACCTGTTTGAAAGACCTTTTTTCAGTGAAATGCAGCTTAGTGCAAAAACAGGCTGCTCTCGCTCTGAAACGCTCATTTTTCACATAAGCCACTTTTCAGCCTTAGGAGACTGTACAGTGCTAAAACAGCCTCCTATCGCTCTGAAACGCTCATTTTTGACATAACCCACTTTTCAGCCTTAATGAATTAAATTCCAGGTAAAAACTCCTTTGCCATGAAGAAGATCCAAATTCAACAAGTTCAGGCTAGTAAACCTGTTTGAAAGACCTTTTTTCAGTGAAATGCAGCTTAGTGCAAAAACAGGCTGCTCTCGCTCTGAAACGCTCATTTTTCACATAAGCCACTTTTCAGCCTTAGGAGACTGTACAGTGCTAAAACAGCCTCCTATCGCTCTGAAACGCTCATTTTTGACATAACCCACTTTTCAGCCTTAATGAATTAAATTCCAGGTAAAAACTCCTTTGCCATGAAGAAGATCCAAATTCAACAAGTTCAGGCTAGTAAACCTGTTTGAAAGACCTTTTTTCAGTGAAATGCAGCTTAGTGCAAAAACAGGCTGCTCTCGCTCTGAAACGCTCATTTTTCACATAAGCCACTTTTCAGCCTTAGGCGACTGTACAGTGCAAAAACAGGCTGCTCTCGCTCTGAAACGCTCATTTTTCACATAAGCCACTTTTCAGCGCTAAAACAGCCTCCAATCGCTCTGAAACGCTCATTTTTCACATAAGCCACTTTTCAGCCTTATAGGCGACTGTACAGTGCAAAAACAGCCTCCTCTCGCTCTGAAACGCTCATTTTTCACATAAGCCACTTTTCAGCCTTAGGCGACTGTACAGTGCTAAAACAGCCTCCAATCGCTCTGAAACGCTCATTTTTCACATAAGCCACTTTTCAGCCTTAGGAGACTGTACAGTGCTAAAACAGCCTCCTATCGCTCTGAAACGCTCATTTTTGACATAACCCACTTTTCAGCCTTAATGAATTAAATTCCAGGTAAAAACTCCTTTGCCATGAAGAAGATCCAAATTCAACAAGTTCAGGCTAGTAAACCTGTTTGAAAGACCTTTTTTCAGTGAAATGCAGCTTAGTGCAAAAACAGGCTGCTCTCGCTCTGAAACGCTCATTTTTCACATAAGCCACTTTTCAGCCTTAGGCGACTGTACAGTGCAAAAACAGGCTGCTCTCGCTCTGAAACGCTCATTTTTCACATAAGCCACTTTTCAGCGCTAAAACAGCCTCCAATCGCTCTGAAACGCTCATTTTTGACATAAGCCACTTTTCACCTTTAATGAATGAAATTCCAGGTAAAAACTCCTTTGCCATGAAGAAGATCCAAATTCATCCAGTTCAGGCTAGTAAACCTGGTTGAAAGACCTTTTTTCAGTGAAATGCAGCTTAGTGCCAAAACAGGCTGCTCTCGCTCTGAAACGCTCATTTTTCACATAAGCCACTTTTCAGCCTTAGGCGACTGTACAGTGCTAAAACAGCCTCCTATCGCTCTGAAACGCTCATTTTTGACATAACCCACTTTTCAGCCTTAATGAATGAAATTCCAGGTAAAAACTCCTTTGCCATGAAGAAGATCCAAATTCAACCAGTTCAGGCTAGTAAACCTGTTTGAAAGACCTTTTTTCAGTGAAATGCAGCTTAGTGCAAAAACAGGCTGCTCTCGCTCTGAAACGCTCATTTTTCACATAAGCCACTTTTCACCTTTAATGAATGAAATTCCAGGTAAAAACTCCTTTGCCATGAAGAAGATCCAAATTCAACCAGTTCAGGCTAGTAAACCTGTTTGAAAGACCTTTTTTCAGTGAAATGCAGCTTAGTGCCAAAACAGGCTGCTCTCGCTCTGAAACGCTCATTTTTCACATAAGCCACTTTTCAGCCTTATAGGCGACTGTACAGTGCAAAAACAGCCTCCTATCGCTCTGAAACGCTCATTTTTCACATAAGCCACTTTTCAGCCTTAGGCGACTGTACAGTGCTAAAACAGCCTCCTATCGCTCTGAAACGCTCATTTTTGACATAACCCACTTTTCAGCCTTAATGAATTAAATTCCAGGTAAAAACTCCTTTGCCATGAAGAAGATCCAAATTCAACAAGTTCAGGCTAGTAAACCTGTTTGAAAGACCTTTTTTCAGTGAAATGCAGCTTAGTGCAAAAACAGGCTGCTCTCGCTCTGAAACGCTCATTTTTCACATAAGCCACTTTTCAGCGCTAAAACAGCCTCCAATCGCTCTGAAACGCTCATTTTTGACATAAGCCACTTTTCACCTTTAATGAATGAAATTCCAGGTAAAAACTCCTTTGCCATGAAGAAGATCCAAATTCATCCAGTTCAGGCTAGTAAACCTGGTTGAAAGACCTTTTTTCAGTGAAATGCAGCTTAGTGCCAAAACAGGCTGCTCTCGCTCTGAAACGCTCATTTTTCACATAAGCCACTTTTCAGCCTTATAGGCGACTGTACAGTGCTAAAACAGCCTCCTATCGCTCTGAAACGCTCATTTTTGACATAACCCACTTTTCAGCCTTAATGAATGAAATTCCAGGTAAAAACTCCTTTGCCATGAAGAAGATCCAAATTCAACCAGTTCAGGCTAGTAAACCTGTTTGAAAGACCTTTTTTCAGTGAAATGCAGCTTAGTGCAAAAACAGGCTGCTCTCGCTCTGAAACGCTCATTTTTCACATAAGCCACTTTTCAGCCTTATAGGCGACTGTACAGTGCAAAAACAGCCTCCTCTCGCTCTGAAACGCTCCTTTTTAACATAAGCCACTTTTCAGCCTTAGGCGACTGTACAGTGCTAAAACAGCCTCCTATCGCTCTGAAACGCTCATTTTTGACATAACCCACTTTTCAGCCTTAATGAATTAAATTCCAGGTAAAAACTCCTTTGCCATGAAGAAGATCCAAATTCAACAAGTTCAGGCTAGTAAACCTGTTTGAAAGACCTTTTTTCAGTGAAATGCAGCTTAGTGCAAAAACAGGCTGCTCTCGCTCTGAAACGCTCATTTTTCACATAAGCCACTTTTCAGCCTTAGGCGACTGTACAGTGCAAAAACAGGCTGCTCTCGCTCTGAAACGCTCATTTTTCACATAAGCCACTTTTCAGCGCTAAAACAGCCTCCAATCGCTCTGAAACGCTCATTTTTGACATAAGCCACTTTTCACCTTTAATGAATGAAATTCCAGGTAAAAACTCCTTTGCCATGAAGAAGATCCAAATTCATCCAGTTCAGGCTAGTAAACCTGGTTGAAAGACCTTTTTTCAGTGAAATGCAGCTTAGTGCCAAAACAGGCTGCTCTCGCTCTGAAACGCTCATTTTTCACATAAGCCACTTTTCAGCCTTAGGCGACTGTACAGTGATAAAACAGCCTCCTATCGCTCTGAAACGCTCATTTTTGACATAACCCACTTTTCAGCCTTAATGAATGAAATTCCAGGTAAAAACTCCTTTGCCATGAAGAAGATCCAAATTCAACCAGTTCAGGCTAGTAAACCTGTTTGAAAGACCTTTTTTCAGTGAAATGCAGCTTAGTGCAAAAACAGGCTGCTCTCGCTCTGAAACGCTCATTTTTCACATAAGCCACTTTTCACCTTTAATGAATGAAATTCCAGGTAAAAACTCCTTTGCCATGAAGAAGATCCAAATTCAACCAGTTCAGGCTAGTAAACCTGTTTGAAAGACCTTTTTTCAGTGAAATGCAGCTTAGTGCCAAAACAGGCTGCTCTCGCTCTGAAACGCTCATTTTTCACATAAGCCACTTTTCAGCCTTATAGGCGACTGTACAGTGCAAAAACAGCCTCCTATCGCTCTGAAACGCTCATTTTTCACATAAGCCACTTTTCAGCCTTAGGCGACTGTACAGTGCTAAAACAGCCTCCTATCGCTCTGAAACGCTCATTTTTGACATAACCCACTTTTCAGCCTTAATGAATTAAATTCCAGGTAAAAACTCCTTTGCCATGAAGAAGATCCAAATTCAACAAGTTCAGGCTAGTAAACCTGTTTGAAAGACCTTTTTTCAGTGAAATGCAGCTTAGTGCAAAAACAGGCTGCTCTCGCTCTGAAACGCTCATTTTTCACATAAGCCACTTTTCAGCCTTAGGCGACTGTACAGTGCAAAAACAGGCTGCTCTCGCTCTGAAACGCTCATTTTTCACATAAGCCACTTTTCAGCGCTAAAACAGCCTCCAATCGCTCTGAAACGCTCATTTTTGACATAAGCCACTTTTCACCTTTAATGAATGAAATTCCAGGTAAAAACTCCTTTGCCATGAAGAAGATCCAAATTCATCCAGTTCAGGCTAGTAAACCTGGTTGAAAGACCTTTTTTCAGTGAAATGCAGCTTAGTGCCAAAACAGGCTGCTCTCGCTCTGAAACGCTCATTTTTCACATAAGCCACTTTTCAGCGCTAAAACAGCCTCCAATCGCTCTGAAACGCTCATTTTTGACATAAGCCACTTTTCACCTTTAATGAATGAAATTCCAGGTAAAAACTCCTTTGCCATGAAGAAGATCCAAATTCATCCAGTTCAGGCTAGTAAACCTGGTTGAAAGACCTTTTTTCAGTGAAATGCAGCTTAGTGCCAAAACAGGCTGCTCTCGCTCTGAAACGCTCATTTTTCACATAAGCCACTTTTCAGCGCTAAAACAGCCTCCAATCGCTCTGAAACGCTCATTTTTGACATAACCCACTTTTCACCTTTAATGAATAAAATTCCAGGTAAAAACTCCTTTGCCATGAAGAAGATCCAAATTCATCCAGTTCAGGCTAGTAAACCTGGTTGAAAGACCTTTTTTCAGTGAAATGCAGCTTAGTGCAAAAACAGGCTGCTCTCGCTCTGAAACGCTCATTTTTCACATAAGCCACTTTTCAGCCTTAGGCGACTGTACAGTGCAAAAACAGGCTGCTCTCGCTCTGAAACGCTCATTTTTCACATAAGCCACTTTTCAGCGCTAAAACAGCCTCCAATCGCTCTGAAACGCTCATTTTTGACATAAGCCACTTTTCACCTTTAATGAATGAAATTCCAGGTAAAAACTCCTTTGCCATGAAGAAGATCCAAATTCATCCAGTTCAGGCTAGTAAACCTGGTTGAAAGACCTTTTTTCAGTGAAATGCAGCTTAGTGCCAAAACAGGCTGCTCTCGCTCTGAAACGCTCATTTTTCACATAAGCCACTTTTCAGCCTTATAGGCGACTGTACAGTGCAAAAACAGCCTCCTCTCGCTCTGAAACGCTCATTTTTCACATAAGCCACTTTTCAGCCTTAGGCGACTGTACAGTGCTAAAACAGCCTCCTATCGCTCTGAAACGCTCATTTTTGACATAACCCACTTTTCAGCCTTAATGAATGAAATTCCAGGTAAAAACTCCTTTGCCATGAAGAAGATCCAAATTCAACCAGTTCAGGCTAGTAAACCTGTTTGAAAGACCTTTTTTCAGTGAAATGCAGCTTAGTGCAAAAACAGGCTGCTCTCGCTCTGAAACGCTCATTTTTCACATAAGCCACTTTTCAGCCTTAGGCGACTGTACAGTGCTAAAACAGCCTCCAATCGCTCTGAAACGCTCATTTTTGACATAAGCCACTTTTCAGCTTTAATGAATTAAATTCCAGGTAAAAACTCCTTTGCCATGAAGAAGATCCAAATTCAACCAGTTCAGGCTAGTAAACCTGGTTGAAAGACCTTTTTTCAGTGAAATGCAGCTTAGTGCAAAAACAGGCTGCTCTCGCTCTGAAACGCTCATTTTTCACATAAGCCACTTTTCAGCCTTATAGGCGACTGTACAGTGCAAAAACAGCCTCCTCTCGCTCTGAAACGCTCATTTTTCACATAAGCCACTTTTCAGCCTTAGGCGACTGTACAGTGCTAAAACAGCCTCCTATCGCTCTGAAACGCTCATTTTTGACATAACCCACTTTTCAGCCTTAATGAATGAAATTCCAGGTAAAAACTCCTTTGCCATGAAGAAGATCCAAATTCAACCAGTTCAGGCTAGTAAACCTGTTTGAAAGACCTTTTTTCAGTGAAATGCAGCTTAGTGCAAAAACAGGCTGCTCTCGCTCTGAAACGCTCATTTTTCACATAAGCCACTTTTCAGCGCTAAAACAGCCTCCAATCGCTCTGAAACGCTCATTTTTCACATAAGCCACTTTTCAGCCTTATAGGCGACTGTACAGTGCAAAAACAGCCTCCTCTCGCTCTGAAACGCTCATTTTTCACATAAGCCACTTTTCAGCCTTAGGCGACTGTACAGTGCTAAAACAGCCTCCAATCGCTCTGAAACGCTCATTTTTCACATAAGCCACTTTTCAGCCTTAGGAGACTGTACAGTGCTAAAACAGCCTCCTATCGCTCTGAAACGCTCATTTTTGACATAACCCACTTTTCAGCCTTAATGAATTAAATTCCAGGTAAAAACTCCTTTGCCATGAAGAAGATCCAAATTCAACAAGTTCAGGCTAGTAAACCTGTTTGAAAGACCTTTTTTCAGTGAAATGCAGCTTAGTGCAAAAACAGGCTGCTCTCGCTCTGAAACGCTCATTTTTCACATAAGCCACTTTTCAGCCTTAGGCGACTGTACAGTGCAAAAACAGGCTGCTCTCGCTCTGAAACGCTCATTTTTCACATAAGCCACTTTTCAGCGCTAAAACAGCCTCCAATCGCTCTGAAACGCTCATTTTTGACATAAGCCACTTTTCACCTTTAATGAATGAAATTCCAGGTAAAAACTCCTTTGCCATGAAGAAGATCCAAATTCATCCAGTTCAGGCTAGTAAACCTGGTTGAAAGACCTTTTTTCAGTGAAATGCAGCTTAGTGCCAAAACAGGCTGCTCTCGCTCTGAAACGCTCATTTTTCACATAAGCCACTTTTCAGCGCTAAAACAGCCTCCAATCGCTCTGAAACGCTCATTTTTGACATAAGCCACTTTTCACCTTTAATGAATGAAATTCCAGGTAAAAACTCCATTGCCATGAAGAAGATCCAAATTCATCCAGTTCAGGCTAGTAAACCTGGTTGAAAGACCTTTTTTCAGTGAAATGCAGCTTAGTGCCAAAACAGGCTGCTCTCGCTCTGAAACGCTCATTTTTCACATAAGCCACTTTTCAGCCTTATAGGCGACTGTACAGTGCAAAAACAGCCTCCTCTCGCTCTGAAACGCTCATTTTTCACATAAGCCACTTTTCAGCCTTAGGCGACTGTACAGTGCTAAAACAGCCTCCTATCGCTCTGAAACGCTCATTTTTGACATAACCCACTTTTCAGCCTTAATGAATTAAATTCCAGGTAAAAACTCCTTTGCCATGAAGAAGATCCAAATTCAACAAGTTCAGGCTAGTAAACCTGTTTGAAAGACCTTTTTTCAGTGAAATGCAGCTTAGTGCAAAAACAGGCTGCTCTCGCTCTGAAACGCTCATTTTTCACATAAGCCACTTTTCAGCCTTAGGCGACTGTACAGTGCAAAAACAGGCTGCTCTCGCTCTGAAACGCTCATTTTTCACATAAGCCACTTTTCAGCGCTAAAACAGCCTCCAATCGCTCTGAAACGCTCATTTTTCACATAAGCCACTTTTCAGCCTTATAGGCGACTGTACAGTGCAAAAACAGCCTCCTCTCGCTCTGAAACGCTCATTTTTCACATAAGCCACTTTTCAGCCTTAGGCGACTGTACAGTGCTAAAACAGCCTCCAATCGCTCTGAAACGCTCATTTTTGACATAAGCCACTTTTCACCTTTAATGAATGAAATTCCAGGTAAAAACTCCTTTGCCATGAAGAAGATCCAAATTCAACCAGTTCAGGCTAGTAAACCTGTTTGAAAGACCTTTTTTCAGTGAAATGCAGCTTAGTGCCAAAACAGGCTGCTCTCGCTCTGAAACGCTCATTTTTCACATAAGCCACTTTTCAGCCTTATAGGCGACTGTACAGTGCAAAAACAGCCTCCTCTCGCTCTGAAACGCTCATTTTTCACATAAGCCACTTTTCAGCCTTAGGCGACTGTACAGTGCTAAAACAGCCTCCAATCGCTCTGAAACGCTCATTTTTGACATAAGCCACTTTTCAGCTTTAATGAATTAAATTCCAGGTAAAAACTCCTTTGCCATGAAGAAGATCCAAATTCAACCAGTTCAGGCTAGTAAACCTGGTTGAAAGACCTTTTTTCAGTGAAATGCAGCTTAGTGCAAAAACAGGCTGCTCTCGCTCTGAAACGCTCATTTTTCACATAAGCCACTTTTCAGCCTTATAGGCGACTGTACAGTGCAAAAACAGCCTCCTCTCGCTCTGAAACGCTCATTTTTAACATAAGCCACTTTTCAGCCTTAGGCGACTGTACAGTGCTAAAACAGCCTCCTATCGCTCTGAAACGCTCATTTTTGACATAACCCACTTTTCAGCCTTAATGAATTAAATTCCAGGTAAAAACTCCTTTGCCATGAAGAAGATCCAAATTCAACAAGTTCAGGCTAGTAAACCTGTTTGAAAGACCTTTTTTCAGTGAAATGCAGCTTAGTGCAAAAACAGGCTGCTCTCGCTCTGAAACGCTCATTTTTCACATAAGCCACTTTTCAGCCTTAGGCGACTGTACAGTGCTAAAACAGCCTCCAATCGCTCTGAAACGCTCATTTTTGACATAAGCCACTTTTCACCTTTAATGTATGAAATTCCAGGTAAAAACTCCTTTGCCATGAAGAAGATCCAAATTCAACCAGTTCAGGCTAGTAAACCTGGTTGAAAGACCTTTTTTCAGTGAAATGCAGCTTAGTGCCAAAACAGGCTGCTCTCGCTCTGAAACGCTCATTTTTCACATAAGCCACTTTTCAGCGCTAAAACAGCCTCCAATCGCTCTGAAACGCTCATTTTTGACATAAGCCACTTTTCACCTTTAATGAATGAAATTCCAGGTAAAAACTCCTTTGCCATGAAGAAGATCCAAATTCATCCAGTTCAGGCTAGTAAACCTGGTTGAAAGACCTTTTTTCAGTGAAATGCAGCTTAGTGCCAAAACAGGCTGCTCTCGCTCTGAAACGCTCATTTTTCACATAAGCCACTTTTCAGCGCTAAAACAGCCTCCAATCGCTCTGAAACGCTCATTTTTGACATAAGCCACTTTTCACCTTTAATGAATGAAATTCCAGGTAAAAACTCCATTGCCATGAAGAAGATCCAAATTCATCCAGTTCAGGCTAGTAAACCTGGTTGAAAGACCTTTTTTCAGTGAAATGCAGCTTAGTGCCAAAACAGGCTGCTCTCGCTCTGAAACGCTCATTTTTCACATAAGCCACTTTTCAGCCTTATAGGCGACTGTACAGTGCAAAAACAGCCTCCTCTCGCTCTGAAACGCTCATTTTTCACATAAGCCACTTTTCAGCCTTAGGCGACTGTACAGTGCTAAAACAGCCTCCTATCGCTCTGAAACGCTCATTTTTGACATAACCCACTTTTCAGCCTTAATGAATTAAATTCCAGGTAAAAACTCCTTTGCCATGAAGAAGATCCAAATTCAACAAGTTCAGGCTAGTGAACCTGTTTGAAAGACCTTTTTTCAGTGAAATGCAGCTTAGTGCAAAAACAGGCTGCTCTCGCTCTGAAACGCTCATTTTTCACATAAGCCACTTTTCAGCCTTAGGCGACTGTACAGTGCAAAAACAGGCTGCTCTCGCTCTGAAACGCTCATTTTTCACATAAGCCACTTTTCAGCGCTAAAACAGCCTCCAATCGCTCTGAAACGCTCATTTTTCACATAAGCCACTTTTCAGCCTTATAGGCGACTGTACAGTGCAAAAACAGCCTCCTCTCGCTCTGAAACGCTCATTTTTCACATAAGCCACTTTTCAGCCTTAGGCGACTGTACAGTGCTAAAACAGCCTCCAATCGCTCTGAAACGCTCATTTTTGACATAAGCCACTTTTCACCTTTAATGAATGAAATTCCAGGTAAAAACTCCTTTGCCATGAAGAAGATCCAAATTCAACCAGTTCAGGCTAGTAAACCTGTTTGAAAGACCTTTTTTCAGTGAAATGCAGCTTAGTGCCAAAACAGGCTGCTCTCGCTCTGAAACGCTCATTTTTCACATAAGCCACTTTTCAGCCTTATAGGCGACTGTACAGTGCAAAAACAGCCTCCTCTCGCTCTGAAACGCTCATTTTTCACATAAGCCACTTTTCAGCCTTAGGCGACTGTACAGTGCTAAAACAGCCTCCAATCGCTCTGAAACGCTCATTTTTGACATAAGCCACTTTTCACCTTTAATGAATGAAATTCCAGGTAAAAACTCCTTTGCCATGAAGAAGATCCAAATTCAACCAGTTCAGGCTAGTAAACCTGTTTGAAAGACCTTTTTTCAGTGAAATGCAGCTTAGTGCAAAAACAGGCTGCTCTCGCTCTGAAACGCTCATTTTTCACATAAGCCACTTGTCAGCGCTAAAACAGCCTCCAATCGCTCTGAAACGCTCATTTTTGACATAAGCCACTTTTCACCTTTAATGAATGAAATTCCAGGTAAAAACTCCTTTGCCATGAAGAAGATCCAAATTCATCCAGTTCAGGCTAGTAAACCTGGTTGAAAGACCTTTTTTCAGTGAAATGCAGCTTAGTGCCAAAACAGGCTGCTCTCGCTCTGAAACGCTCATTTTTCACATAAGCCACTTTTCAGCGCTAAAACAGCCTCCAATCGCTCTGAAACGCTCATTTTTGACATAAGCCACTTTTCACCTTTAATGAATGAAATTCCAGGTAAAAACTCCTTTGCCATGAAGAAGATCCAAATTCATCCAGTTCAGGCTAGTAAACCTGGTTGAAAGACCTTTTTTCAGTGAAATGCAGCTTAGTGCCAAAACAGGCTGCTCTCGCTCTGAAACGCTCATTTTTCACATAAGCCACTTTTCAGCGCTAAAACAGCCTCCAATCGCTCTGAAACGCTCATTTTTGACATAAGCCACTTTTCACCTTTAATGAATGAAATTCCAGGTAAAAACTCCTTTGCCATGAAGAAGATCCAAATTCATCCAGTTCAGGCTAGTAAACCTGGTTGAAAGACCTTTTTTCAGTGAAATGCAGCTTAGTGCCAAAACAGGCTGCTCTCGCTCTGAAACGCTCATTTTTCACATAAGCCACTTTTCAGCCTTATAGGCGACTGTACAGTGCAAAAACAGCCTTCTCTCGCTCTGAAACGCTCATTTTTCACATAAGCCACTTTTCAGCCTTAGGCGACTGTACAGTGCTAAAACAGCCTCCTATCGCTCTGAAACGCTCATTTTTGACATAACCCACTTTTCAGCCTTAATGAATGAAATTCCAGGTAAAAACTCCTTTGCCATGAAGAAGATCCAAATTCAACCAGTTCAGGCTAGTAAACCTGTTTGAAAGACCTTTTTTCAGTGAAATGCAGCTTAGTGCAAAAACAGGCTGCTCTCGCTCTGAAAGGCTCATTTTTCACATAAGCCACTTTTCAGCGCTAAAACAGCCTCCAATCGCTCTGAAACGCTCATTTTTGACATAAGCCACTTTTCACCTTTAATGAATGAAATTCCAGGTAAAAACTCCTTTGCCATGAAGAAGATCCAAATTCATCCAGTTCAGGCTAGTAAACCTGGTTGAAAGACCTTTTTTCAGTGAAATGCAGCTTAGTGCCAAAACAGGCTGCTCTCGCTCTGAAACGCTCATTTTTCACATAAGCCACTTTTCAGCCTTATAGGCGACTGTACAGTGCAAAAACAGCCTCCTCTCGCTCTGAAACGCTCATTTTTCACATAAGCCACTTTTCAGCCTTAGGCGACTGTACAGTGCTAAAACAGCCTCCAATCGCTCTGAAACGCTCATTTTTGACATAAGCCACTTTTCACCTTTAATGAATGAAATTCCAGGTAAAAACTCCTTTGCCATGAAGAAGATCCAAATTCAACCAGTTCAGGCTAGTAAACCTGTTTGAAAGACCTTTTTTCAGTGAAATGCAGCTTAGTGCAAAAACAGGCTGCTCTCGCTCTGAAACGCTCATTTTTCACATAAGCCACTTGTCAGCGCTAAAACAGCCTCCAATCGCTCTGAAACGCTCATTTTTGACATAAGCCACTTTTCACCTTTAATGAATGAAATTCCAGGTAAAAACTCCTTTGCCATGAAGAAGATCCAAATTCATCCAGTTCAGGCTAGTAAACCTGGTTGAAAGACCTTTTTTCAGTGAAATGCAGCTTAGTGCCAAAACAGGCTGCTCTCGCTCTGAAACGCTCATTTTTCACATAAGCCACTTTTCAGCGCTAAAACAGCCTCCAATCGCTCTGAAACGCTCATTTTTGACATAAGCCACTTTTCACCTTTAATGAATGAAATTCCAGGTAAAAACTCCTTTGCCATGAAGAAGATCCAAATTCATCCAGTTCAGGCTAGTAAACCTGGTTGAAAGACCTTTTTTCAGTGAAATGCAGCTTAGTGCCAAAACAGGCTGCTCTCGCTCTGAAACGCTCATTTTTCACATAAGCCACTTTTCAGCGCTAAAACAGCCTCCAATCGCTCTGAAACGCTCATTTTTGACATAAGCCACTTTTCACCTTTAATGAATGAAATTCCAGGTAAAAACTCCTTTGCCATGAAGAAGATCCAAATTCATCCAGTTCAGGCTAGTAAACCTGGTTGAAAGACCTTTTTTCAGTGAAATGCAGCTTAGTGCCAAAACAGGCTGCTCTCGCTCTGAAACGCTCATTTTTCACATAAGCCACTTTTCAGCCTTATAGGCGACTGTACAGTGCAAAAACAGCCTTCTCTCGCTCTGAAACGCTCATTTTTCACATAAGCCACTTTTCAGCCTTAGGCGACTGTACAGTGCTAAAACAGCCTCCTATCGCTCTGAAACGCTCATTTTTGACATAACCCACTTTTCAGCCTTAATGAATGAAATTCCAGGTAAAAACTCCTTTGCCATGAAGAAGATCCAAATTCAACCAGTTCAGGCTAGTAAACCTGTTTGAAAGACCTTTTTTCAGTGAAATGCAGCTTAGTGCAAAAACAGGCTGCTCTCGCTCTGAAAGGCTCATTTTTCACATAAGCCACTTTTCAGCGCTAAAACAGCCTCCAATCGCTCTGAAACGCTCATTTTTGACATAAGCCACTTTTCACCTTTAATGAATGAAATTCCAGGTAAAAACTCCTTTGCCATGAAGAAGATCCAAATTCATCCAGTTCAGGCTAGTAAACCTGGTTGAAAGACCTTTTTTCAGTGAAATGCAGCTTAGTGCCAAAACAGGCTGCTCTCGCTCTGAAACGCTCATTTTTCACATAAGCCACTTTTCAGCCTTATAGGCGACTGTACAGTGCAAAAACAGCCTCCTCTCGCTCTGAAACGCTCATTTTTAACATAAGCCACTTTTCAGCCTTAGGCGACTGTACAGTGCTAAAACAGCCTCCTATCGCTCTGAAACGCTCATTTTTGACATAACCCACTTTTCAGCCTTAATGAATTAAATTCCAGGTAAAAACTCCTTTGCCATGAAGAAGATCCAAATTCAACAAGTTCAGGCTAGTAAACCTGTTTGAAAGACCTTTTTTCAGTGAAATGCAGCTTAGTGCAAAAACAGGCTGCTCTCGCTCTGAAACGCTCATTTTTCACATAAGCCACTTTTCAGCCTTAGGCGACTGTACAGTGCAAAAACAGGCTGCTCTCGCTCTGAAACGCTCATTTTTCACATAAGCCACTTTTCAGCGCTAAAACAGCCTCCAATCGCTCTGAAACGCTCATTTTTGACATAAGCCACTTTTCACCTTTAATGAATGAAATTCCAGGTAAAAACTCCTTTGCCATGAAGAAGATCCAAATTCATCCAGTTCAGGCTAGTAAACCTGGTTGAAAGACCTTTTTTCAGTGAAATGCAGCTTAGTGCCAAAACAGGCTGCTCTCGCTCTGAAACGCTCATTTTTCACATAAGCCACTTTTCAGCCTTATAGGCGACTGTACAGTGCAAAAACAGCCTCCTATCGCTCTGAAACGCTCATTTTTCACATAAGCCACTTTTCAGCCTTAGGCGACTGTACAGTGCTAAAACAGCCTCCTATCGCTCTGAAACGCTCATTTTTGACATAACCCACTTTTCAGCCTTAATGAATTAAATTCCAGGTAAAAACTCCTTTGCCATGAAGAAGATCCAAATTCAACAAGTTCAGGCTAGTAAACCTGTTTGAAAGACCTTTTTTCAGTGAAATGCAGCTTAGTGCAAAAACAGGCTGCTCTCGCTCTGAAACGCTCATTTTTCACATAAGCCACTTTTCAGCCTTAGGCGACTGTACAGTGCTAAAACAGCCTCCAATCGCTCTGAAACGCTCATTTTTGACATAAGCCACTTTTCACCTTTAATGAATGAAATTCCAGGTAAAAACTCCTTTGCCATGAAGAAGATCCAAATTCAACCAGTTCAGGCTAGTAAACCTGTTTGAAAGACCTTTTTTCAGTGAAATGCAGCTTAGTGCAAAAACAGGCTGCTCTCGCTCTGAAACGCTCATTTTTGACATAACCCACTTTTCAGCCTTAATGAATTAAATTCCAGGTAAAAACTCCTTTGCCATGAAGAAGATCCAAATTCAACAAGTTCAGGCTAGTAAACCTGTTTGAAAGACCTTTTTTCAGTGAAATGCAGCTTAGTGCAAAAACAGGCTGCTCTCGCTCTGAAACGCTCATTTTTCACATAAGCCACTTTTCAGCCTTAGGCGACTGTACAGTGCAAAAACAGGCTGCTCTCGCTCTGAAACGCTCATTTTTCACATAAGCCACTTTTCAGCGCTAAAACAGCCTCCAATCGCTCTGAAACGCTCATTTTTCACATAAGCCACTTTTCAGCCTTATAGGCGACTGTACAGTGCAAAAACAGCCTCCTCTCGCTCTGAAACGCTCATTTTTCACATAAGCCACTTTTCAGCCTTAGGCGACTGTACAGTGCTAAAACAGCCTCCAATCGCTCTGAAACGCTCATTTTTCACATAAGCCACTTTTCAGCCTTAGGAGACTGTACAGTGCTAAAACAGCCTCCTATCGCTCTGAAACGCTCATTTTTGACATAACCCACTTTTCAGCCTTAATGAATTAAATTCCAGGTAAAAACTCCTTTGCCATGAAGAAGATCCAAATTCAACAAGTTCAGGCTAGTAAACCTGTTTGAAAGACCTTTTTTCAGTGAAATGCAGCTTAGTGCAAAAACAGGCTGCTCTCGCTCTGAAACGCTCATTTTTCACATAAGCCACTTTTCAGCCTTAGGCGACTGTACAGTGCAAAAACAGGCTGCTCTCGCTCTGAAACGCTCATTTTTCACATAAGCCACTTTTCAGCGCTAAAACAGCCTCCAATCGCTCTGAAACGCTCATTTTTGACATAAGCCACTTTTCACCTTTAATGAATGAAATTCCAGGTAAAAACTCCTTTGCCATGAAGAAGATCCAAATTCATCCAGTTCAGGCTAGTAAACCTGGTTGAAAGACCTTTTTTCAGTGAAATGCAGCTTAGTGCCAAAACAGGCTGCTCTCGCTCTGAAACGCTCATTTTTCACATAAGCCACTTTTCAGCGCTAAAACAGCCTCCAATCGCTCTGAAACGCTCATTTTTGACATAAGCCACTTTTCACCTTTAATGAATGAAATTCCAGGTAAAAACTCCATTGCCATGAAGAAGATCCAAATTCATCCAGTTCAGGCTAGTAAACCTGGTTGAAAGACCTTTTTTCAGTGAAATGCAGCTTAGTGCCAAAACAGGCTGCTCTCGCTCTGAAACGCTCATTTTTCACATAAGCCACTTTTCAGCCTTATAGGCGACTGTACAGTGCAAAAACAGCCTCCTCTCGCTCTGAAACGCTCATTTTTCACATAAGCCACTTTTCAGCCTTAGGCGACTGTACAGTGCTAAAACAGCCTCCTATCGCTCTGAAACGCTCATTTTTGACATAACCCACTTTTCAGCCTTAATGAATTAAATTCCAGGTAAAAACTCCTTTGCCATGAAGAAGATCCAAATTCAACAAGTTCAGGCTAGTAAACCTGTTTGAAAGACCTTTTTTCAGTGAAATGCAGCTTAGTGCAAAAACAGGCTGCTCTCGCTCTGAAACGCTCATTTTTCACATAAGCCACTTTTCAGCCTTAGGCGACTGTACAGTGCAAAAACAGGCTGCTCTCGCTCTGAAACGCTCATTTTTCACATAAGCCACTTTTCAGCGCTAAAACAGCCTCCAATCGCTCTGAAACGCTCATTTTTCACATAAGCCACTTTTCAGCCTTATAGGCGACTGTACAGTGCAAAAACAGCCTCCTCTCGCTCTGAAACGCTCATTTTTCACATAAGCCACTTTTCAGCCTTAGGCGACTGTACAGTGCTAAAACAGCCTCCAATCGCTCTGAAACGCTCATTTTTGACATAAGCCACTTTTCACCTTTAATGAATGAAATTCCAGGTAAAAACTCCTTTGCCATGAAGAAGATCCAAATTCAACCAGTTCAGGCTAGTAAACCTGTTTGAAAGACCTTTTTTCAGTGAAATGCAGCTTAGTGCCAAAACAGGCTGCTCTCGCTCTGAAACGCTCATTTTTCACATAAGCCACT
Organism: Pagrus pagrus; assembly: GCF_965226575.1. Lineage (NCBI taxonomy): Eukaryota > Metazoa > Chordata > Actinopteri > Spariformes > Sparidae > Pagrus > Pagrus pagrus. The sequence goes on from NW_028175434.1 coordinate 336,910, forward strand.
TTTCAGCCTTATAGGCGACTGTACAGTGCAAAAACAGCCTCCTCTCGCTCTGAAACGCTCATTTTTCACATAAGCCACTTTTCAGCCTTAGGCGACTGTACAGTGCTAAAACAGCCTCCAATCGCTCTGAAACGCTCATTTTTGACATAAGCCACTTTTCACCTTTAATGAATGAAATTCCAGGTAAAAACTCCTTTGCCATGAAGAAGATCCAAATTCAACCAGTTCAGGCTAGTAAACCTGTTTGAAAGACCTTTTTTCAGTGAAATGCAGCTTAGTGCAAAAACAGGCTGCTCTCGCTCTGAAACGCTCATTTTTCACATAAGCCACTTGTCAGCGCTAAAACAGCCTCCAATCGCTCTGAAACGCTCATTTTTGACATAAGCCACTTTTCACCTTTAATGAATGAAATTCCAGGTAAAAACTCCTTTGCCATGAAGAAGATCCAAATTCATCCAGTTCAGGCTAGTAAACCTGGTTGAAAGACCTTTTTTCAGTGAAATGCAGCTTAGTGCCAAAACAGGCTGCTCTCGCTCTGAAACGCTCATTTTTCACATAAGCCACTTTTCAGCGCTAAAACAGCCTCCAATCGCTCTGAAACGCTCATTTTTGACATAAGCCACTTTTCACCTTTAATGAATGAAATTCCAGGTAAAAACTCCTTTGCCATGAAGAAGATCCAAATTCATCCAGTTCAGGCTAGTAAACCTGGTTGAAAGACCTTTTTTCAGTGAAATGCAGCTTAGTGCCAAAACAGGCTGCTCTCGCTCTGAAACGCTCATTTTTCACATAAGCCACTTTTCAGCGCTAAAACAGCCTCCAATCGCTCTGAAACGCTCATTTTTGACATAAGCCACTTTTCACCTTTAATGAATGAAATTCCAGGTAAAAACTCCTTTGCCATGAAGAAGATCCAAATTCATCCAGTTCAGGCTAGTAAACCTGGTTGAAAGACCTTTTTTCAGTGAAATGCAGCTTAGTGCCAAAACAGGCTGCTCTCGCTCTGAAACGCTCATTTTTCACATAAGCCACTTTTCAGCCTTATAGGCGACTGTACAGTGCAAAAACAGCCTTCTCTCGCTCTGAAACGCTCATTTTTCACATAAGCCACTTTTCAGCCTTAGGCGACTGTACAGTGCTAAAACAGCCTCCTATCGCTCTGAAACGCTCATTTTTGACATAACCCACTTTTCAGCCTTAATGAATGAAATTCCAGGTAAAAACTCCTTTGCCATGAAGAAGATCCAAATTCAACCAGTTCAGGCTAGTAAACCTGTTTGAAAGACCTTTTTTCAGTGAAATGCAGCTTAGTGCAAAAACAGGCTGCTCTCGCTCTGAAAGGCTCATTTTTCACATAAGCCACTTTTCAGCGCTAAAACAGCCTCCAATCGCTCTGAAACGCTCATTTTTGACATAAGCCACTTTTCACCTTTAATGAATGAAATTCCAGGTAAAAACTCCTTTGCCATGAAGAAGATCCAAATTCATCCAGTTCAGGCTAGTAAACCTGGTTGAAAGACCTTTTTTCAGTGAAATGCAGCTTAGTGCCAAAACAGGCTGCTCTCGCTCTGAAACGCTCATTTTTCACATAAGCCACTTTTCAGCCTTATAGGCGACTGTACAGTGCAAAAACAGCCTCCTCTCGCTCTGAAACGCTCATTTTTAACATAAGCCACTTTTCAGCCTTAGGCGACTGTACAGTGCTAAAACAGCCTCCTATCGCTCTGAAACGCTCATTTTTGACATAACCCACTTTTCAGCCTTAATGAATTAAATTCCAGGTAAAAACTCCTTTGCCATGAAGAAGATCCAAATTCAACAAGTTCAGGCTAGTAAACCTGTTTGAAAGACCTTTTTTCAGTGAAATGCAGCTTAGTGCAAAAACAGGCTGCTCTCGCTCTGAAACGCTCATTTTTCACATAAGCCACTTTTCAGCCTTAGGCGACTGTACAGTGCAAAAACAGGCTGCTCTCGCTCTGAAACGCTCATTTTTCACATAAGCCACTTTTCAGCGCTAAAACAGCCTCCAATCGCTCTGAAACGCTCATTTTTGACATAAGCCACTTTTCACCTTTAATGAATGAAATTCCAGGTAAAAACTCCTTTGCCATGAAGAAGATCCAAATTCATCCAGTTCAGGCTAGTAAACCTGGTTGAAAGACCTTTTTTCAGTGAAATGCAGCTTAGTGCCAAAACAGGCTGCTCTCGCTCTGAAACGCTCATTTTTCACATAAGCCACTTTTCAGCCTTATAGGCGACTGTACAGTGCAAAAACAGCCTCCTATCGCTCTGAAACGCTCATTTTTCACATAAGCCACTTTTCAGCCTTAGGTGACTGTACAGTGCTAAAACAGCCTCCTATCGCTCTGAAACGCTCATTTTTGACATAACCCACTTTTCAGCCTTAATGAATTAAATTCCAGGTAAAAACTCCTTTGCCATGAAGAAGATCCAAATTCAACAAGTTCAGGCTAGTAAACCTGTTTGAAAGACCTTTTTTCAGTGAAATGCAGCTTAGTGCAAAAACAGGCTGCTCTCGCTCTGAAACGCTCATTTTTCACATAAGCCACTTTTCAGCCTTAGGCGACTGTACAGTGCAAAAACAGGCTGCTCTCGCTCTGAAACGCTCATTTTTCACATAAGCCACTTTTCAGCGCTAAAACAGCCTCCAATCGCTCTGAAACGCTCATTTTTGACATAAGCCACTTTTCACCTTTAATGAATGAAATTCCAGGTAAAAACTCCTTTGCCATGAAGAAGATCCAAATTCATCCAGTTCAGGCTAGTAAACCTGGTTGAAAGACCTTTTTTCAGTGAAATGCAGCTTAGTGCCAAAACAGGCTGCTCTCGCTCTGAAACGCTCATTTTTCACATAAGCCACTTTTCAGCGCTAAAACAGCCTCCAATCGCTCTGAAACGCTCATTTTTGACATAAGCCACTTTTCACCTTTAATGAATGAAATTCCAGGTAAAAACTCCTTTGCCATGAAGAAGATCCAAATTCATCCAGTTCAGGCTAGTAAACCTGGTTGAAAGACCTTTTTTCAGTGAAATGCAGCTTAGTGCCAAAACAGGCTGCTCTCGCTCTGAAACGCTCATTTTTCACATAAGCCACTTTTCAGCGCTAAAACAGCCTCCAATCGCTCTGAAACGCTCATTTTTGACATAACCCACTTTTCACCTTTAATGAATGAAATTCCAGGTAAAAACTCCTTTGCCATGAAGAAGATCCAAATTCATCCAGTTCAGGCTAGTAAACCTGGTTGAAAGACCTTTTTTCAGTGAAATGCAGCTTAGTGCAAAAACAGGCTGCTCTCGCTCTGAAACGCTCATTTTTCACATAAGCCACTTTTCAGCCTTAGGCGACTGTACAGTGCAAAAACAGGCTGCTCTCGCTCTGAAACGCTCATTTTTCACATAAGCCACTTTTCAGCGCTAAAACAGCCTCCAATCGCTCTGAAACGCTCATTTTTGACATAAGCCACTTTTCACCTTTAATGAATGAAATTCCAGGTAAAAACTCCTTTGCCATGAAGAAGATCCAAATTCAACCAGTTCAGGCTAGTAAACCTGTTTGAAAGACCTTTTTTCAGTGAAATGCAGCTTAGTGCAAAAACAGGCTGCTCTCGCTCTGAAACGCTCATTTTTGACATAACCCACTTTTCAGCCTTAATGAATTAAATTCCAGGTAAAAACTCCTTTGCCATGAAGAAGATCCAAATTCAACAAGTTCAGGCTAGTAAACCTGTTTGAAAGACCTTTTTTCAGTGAAATGCAGCTTAGTGCAAAAACAGGCTGCTCTCGCTCTGAAACGCTCATTTTTCACATAAGCCACTTTTCAGCCTTAGGCGACTGTACAGTGCAAAAACAGGCTGCTCTCGCTCTGAAACGCTCATTTTTCACATAAGCCACTTTTCAGCGCTAAAACAGCCTCCAATCGCTCTGAAACGCTCATTTTTGACATAAGCCACTTTTCACCTTTAATGAATGAAATTCCAGGTAAAAACTCCTTTGCCATGAAGAAGATCCAAATTCATCCAGTTCAGGCTAGTAAACCTGGTTGAAAGACCTTTTTTCAGTGAAATGCAGCTTAGTGCCAAAACAGGCTGCTCTCGCTCTGAAACGCTCATTTTTCACATAAGCCACTTTTCAGCCTTATAGGCGACTGTACAGTGCAAAAACAGCCTCCTCTCGCTCTGAAACGCTCATTTTTCACATAAGCCACTTTTCAGCCTTAGGCGACTGTACAGTGCTAAAACAGCCTCCTATCGCTCTGAAACGCTCATTTATGACATAACCCACTTTTCAGCCTTAATGAATGAAATTCCAGGTAAAAACTCCTTTGCCATGAAGAAGATCCAAATTCAACCAGTTCAGGCTAGTAAACCTGTTTGAAAGACCTTTTTTCAGTGAAATGCAGCTTAGTGCAAAAACAGGCTGCTCTCGCTCTGAAACGCTCATTTTTCACATAAGCCACTTTTCAGCCTTAGGCGACTGTACAGTGCTAAAACAGCCTCCAATCGCTCTGAAACGCTCATTTTTGACATAAGCCACTTTTCAGCTTTAATGAATTAAATTCCAGGTAAAAACTCCTTTGCCATGAAGAAGATCCAAATTCAACCAGTTCAGGCTAGTAAACCTGGTTGAAAGACCTTTTTTCAGTGAAATGCAGCTTAGTGCAAAAACAGGCTGCTCTCGCTCTGAAACGCTCATTTTTCACATAAGCCACTTTTCAGCCTTAGGCGACTGTACAGTGCTAAAACAGCCTCCAATCGCTCTGAAACGCTCATTTTTGACATAAGCCACTTTTCAGCTTTAATGAATTAAATTCCAGGTAAAAACTCCTTTGCCATGAAGAAGATCCAAATTCAACCAGTTCAGGCTAGTAAACCTGGTTGAAAGACCTTTTTTCAGTGAAATGCAGCTTAGTGCAAAAACAGGCTGCTCTCGCTCTGAAACGCTCATTTTTCACATAAGCCACTTTTCAGCCTTATAGGCGACTGTACAGTGCAAAAACAGCCTCCTCTCGCTCTGAAACGCTCATTTTTAACATAAGCCACTTTTCAGCCTTAGGCGACTGTACAGTGCTAAAACAGCCTCCTATCGCTCTGAAACGCTCATTTTTGACATAACCCACTTTTCAGCCTTAATGAATTAAATTCCAGGTAAAAACTCCTTTGCCATGAAGAAGATCCAAATTCAACAAGTTCAGGCTAGTAAACCTGTTTGAAAGACCTTTTTTCAGTGAAATGCAGCTTAGTGCAAAAACAGGCTGCTCTCGCTCTGAAACGCTCATTTTTCACATAAGCCACTTTTCAGCCTTAGGCGACTGTACAGTGCTAAAACAGCCTCCAATCGCTCTGAAACGCTCATTTTTGACATAAGCCACTTTTCACCTTTAATGTATGAAATTCCAGGTAAAAACTCCTTTGCCATGAAGAAGATCCAAATTCAACCAGTTCAGGCTAGTAAACCTGGTTGAAAGACCTTTTTTCAGTGAAATGCAGCTTAGTGCCAAAACAGGCTGCTCTCGCTCTGAAACGCTCATTTTTCACATAAGCCACTTTTCAGCGCTAAAACAGCCTCCAATCGCTCTGAAACGCTCATTTTTGACATAAGCCACTTTTCACCTTTAATGAATGAAATTCCAGGTAAAAACTCCTTTGCCATGAAGAAGATCCAAATTCAACCAGTTCAGGCTAGTAAACCTGTTTGAAAGACCTTTTTTCAGTGAAATGCAGCTTAGTGCAAAAACAGGCTGCTCTCGCTCTGAAACGCTCATTTTTGACATAACCCACTTTTCAGCCTTAATGAATTAAATTCCAGGTAAAAACTCCTTTGCCATGAAGAAGATCCAAATTCAACAAGTTCAGGCTAGTAAACCTGTTTGAAAGACCTTTTTTCAGTGAAATGCAGCTTAGTGCAAAAACAGGCTGCTCTCGCTCTGAAACGCTCATTTTTCACATAAGCCACTTTTCAGCCTTAGGCGACTGTACAGTGCAAAAACAGGCTGCTCTCGCTCTGAAACGCTCATTTTTCACATAAGCCACTTTTCAGCGCTAAAACAGCCTCCAATCGCTCTGAAACGCTCATTTTTGACATAAGCCACTTTTCACCTTTAATGAATGAAATTCCAGGTAAAAACTCCTTTGCCATGAAGAAGATCCAAATTCATCCAGTTCAGGCTAGTAAACCTGGTTGAAAGACCTTTTTTCAGTGAAATGCAGCTTAGTGCCAAAACAGGCTGCTCTCGCTCTGAAACCCTCATTTTTCACATAAGCCACTTTTCAGCCTTATAGGCGACTGTACAGTGCAAAAACAGCCTCCTCTCGCTCTGAAACGCTCATTTTTCACATAAGCCACTTTTCAGCCTTAGGCGACTGTACAGTGCTAAAACAGCCTCCTATCGCTCTGAAACGCTCATTTTTGACATAACCCACTTTTCAGCCTTAATGAATGAAATTCCAGGTAAAAACTCCTTTGCCATGAAGAAGATCCAAATTCAACCAGTTCAGGCTAGTAAACCTGTTTGAAAGACCTTTTTTCAGTGAAATGCAGCTTAGTGCAAAAACAGGCTGCTCTCGCTCTGAAACGCTCATTTTTCACATAAGCCACTTTTCACCTTTAATGAATGAAATTCCAGGTAAAAACTCCTTTGCCATGAAGAAGATCCAAATTCAACCAGTTCAGGCTAGTAAACCTGTTTGAAAGACCTTTTTTCAGTGAAATGCAGCTTAGTGCAAAAACAGGCTGCTCTCGCTCTGAAACGCTCATTTTTCACATAAGCCACTTTTCAGCCTTAGGAGACTGTACAGTGCTAAAACAGCCTCCTATCGCTCTGAAACGCTCATTTTTGACATAACCCACTTTTCAGCCTTAATGAATTAAATTCCAGGTAAAAACTCCTTTGCCATGAAGAAGATCCAAATTCAACAAGTTCAGGCTAGTAAACCTGTTTGAAAGACCTTTTTTCAGTGAAATGCAGCTTAGTGCAAAAACAGGCTGCTCTCGCTCTGAAACGCTCATTTTTCACATAAGCCACTTTTCAGCCTTAGGCGACTGTACAGTGCAAAAACAGGCTGCTCTCGCTCTGAAACGCTCATTTTTCACATAAGCCACTTTTCAGCGCTAAAACAGCCTCCAATCGCTCTGAAACGCTCATTTTTGACATAAGCCACTTTTCACCTTTAATGAATGAAATTCCAGGTAAAAACTCCTTTGCCATGAAGAAGATCCAAATTCATCCAGTTCAGGCTAGTAAACCTGGTTGAAAGACCTTTTTTCAGTGAAATGCAGCTTAGTGCCAAAACAGGCTGCTCTCGCTCTGAAACGCTCATTTTTCACATAAGCCACTTTTCAGCCTTATAGGCGACTGTACAGTGCAAAAACAGCCTCCTCTCGCTCTGAAACGCTCATTTTTCACATAAGCCACTTTTCAGCCTTAGGCGACTGTACAGTGCTAAAACAGCCTCCTATCGCTCTGAAACGCTCATTTTTGACATAACCCACTTTTCAGCCTTAATGAATGAAATTCCAGGTAAAAACTCCTTTGCCATGAAGAAGATCCAAATTCAACCAGTTCAGGCTAGTAAACCTGTTTGAAAGACCTTTTTTCAGTGAAATGCAGCTTAGTGCAAAAACAGGCTGCTCTCGCTCTGAAACGCTCATTTTTCACATAAGCCACTTTTCAGCCTTAGGCGACTGTACAGTGCAAAAACAGGCTGCTCTCGCTCTGAAACGCTCATTTTTCACATAAGCCACTTTTCAGCGCTAAAACAGCCTCCAATCGCTCTGAAACGCTCATTTTTGACATAAGCCACTTTTCACCTTTAATGAATGAAATTCCAGGTAAAAACTCCTTTGCCATGAAGAAGATCCAAATTCATCCAGTTCAGGCTAGTAAACCTGGTTGAAAGACCTTTTTTCAGTGAAATGCAGCTTAGTGCCAAAACAGGCTGCTCTCGCTCTGAAACGCTCATTTTTCACATAAGCCACTTTTCAGCGCTAAAACAGCCTCCAATCGCTCTGAAACGCTCATTTTTGACATAAGCCACTTTTCACCTTTAATGAATGAAATTCCAGGTAAAAACTCAATTGCCATGAAGAAGATCCAAATTCATCCAGTTCAGGCTAGTAAACCTGGTTGAAAGACCTTTTTTCAGTGAAATGCAGCTTAGTGCCAAAACAGGCTGCTCTCGCTCTGAAACGCTCATTTTTCACATAAGCCACTTTTCAGCCTTATAGGCGACTGTACAGTGCAAAAACAGCCTCCTCTCGCTCTGAAACGCTCCTTTTTCACATAAGCCACTTTTCACCTTTAATGAATGAAATTCCAGGTAAAAACTCCTTTGCCATGAAGAAGATCCAAATTCAACCAGTTCAGGCTAGTAAACCTGTTTGAAAGACCTTTTTTCAGTGAAATGCAGCTTAGTGCAAAAACAGGCTGCTCTCGCTCTGAAACGCTCATTTTTCACATAAGCCACTTTTCAGCCTTAGGAGACTGTACAGTGCTAAAACAGCCTCCTATCGCTCTGAAACGCTCATTTTTGACATAACCCACTTTTCAGCCTTAATGAATTAAATTCCAGGTAAAAACTCCTTTGCCATGAAGAAGATCCAAATTCAACAAGTTCAGGCTAGTAAACCTGTTTGAAAGACCTTTTTTCAGTGAAATGCAGCTTAGTGCAAAAACAGGCTGCTCTCGCTCTGAAACGCTCATTTTTCACATAAGCCACTTTTCAGCCTTAGGCGACTGTACAGTGCAAAAACAGGCTGCTCTCGCTCTGAAACGCTCATTTTTCACATAAGCCACTTTTCAGCGCTAAAACAGCCTCCAATCGCTCTGAAACGCTCATTTTTGACATAAGCCACTTTTCACCTTTAATGAATGAAATTCCAGGTAAAAACTCCTTTGCCATGAAGAAGATCCAAATTCATCCAGTTCAGGCTAGTAAACCTGGTTGAAAGACCTTTTTTCAGTGAAATGCAGCTTAGTGCCAAAACAGGCTGCTCTCGCTCTGAAACGCTCATTTTTCACATAAGCCACTTTTCAGCGCTAAAACAGCCTCCAATCGCTCTGAAACGCTAATTTTTGACATATGCCACTTTTCACCTTTAATGAATGAAATTCCAGGTAAAAACTCCTTTGCCATGAAGAAGATCCAAATTCAACCAGTTCAGGCTAGTAAACCTGTTTGAAAGACCTTTTTTCAGTGAAATGCAGCTTAGTGCAAAAACAGGCTGCTCTCGCTCTGAAACGCTCATTTTTCACATAAGCCACTTTTCAGCCTTAGGCGACTGTACAGTGCAAAAACAGGCTGCTCTCGCTCTGAAACGCTCATTTTTCACATAAGCCACTTTTCAGCCTTATAGGCGACTGTACAGTGCAAAAACAGCCTCCTCTCGCTCTGAAACGCTCATTTTTCACATAAGCCACTTTTCAGCCTTAGGCGACTGTACAGTGCTAAAACAGCCTCCTATCGCTCTGAAACGCTCATTTTTGACATAACCCACTTTTCAGCCTTAATGAATGAAATTCCAGGTAAAAACTCCTTTGCCATGAAGAAGATCCAAATTCAACCAGTTCAGGCTAGAAAACCTGTTTGAAAGACCTTTTTTCAGTGAAATGCAGCTTAGTGCAAAAACAGGCTGCTCTCGCTCTGAAACGCTCATTTTTCACATAAGCCACTTTTCAGCCTTAGGCGACTGTACAGTGCAAAAACAGGCTGCTCTCGCTCTGAAACGCCCATTTTTCACATAAGCCACTTTTCAGCGCTAAAACAGCCTCCAATCGCTCTGAAACGCTCATTTTTGACATAAGCCACTTTTCACCTTTAATGAATGAAATTCCAGGTAAAAACTCCTTTGCCATGAAGAAGATCCAAATTCATCCAGTTCAGGCTAGTAAACCTGGTTGAAAGACCTTTTTTCAGTGAAATGCAGCTTAGTGCCAAAACAGGCTGCTCTCGCTCTGAAACGCTCATTTTTCACATAAGCCACTTTTCAGCGCTAAAACAGCCTCCAATCGCTCTGAAACGCTCATTTTTGACATAAGCCACTTTTCACCTTTAATGAATGAAATTCCAGGTAAAAACTCAATTGCCATGAAGAAGATCCAAATTCATCCAGTTCAGGCTAGTAAACCTGGTTGAAAGACCTTTTTTCAGTGAAATGCAGCTTAGTGCCAAAACAGGCTGCTCTCGCTCTGAAACGCTCATTTTTCACATAAGCCACTTTTCAGCCTTATAGGCGACTGTACAGTGCAAAAACAGCCTCCTCTCGCTCTGAAACGCTCATTTTTCACATAAGCCACTTTTCAGCCTTAGGCGACTGTACAGTGCTAAAACAGCCTCCTATCGCTCTGAAACGCTCATTTTTGACATAACCCACTTTTCAGCCTTAATGAATTAAATTCCAGGTAAAAACTCCTTTGCCATGAAGAAGATCCAAATTCAACCAGTTCAGGCTAGTAAACCTGTTTGAAAGACCTTTTTTCAGTGAAATGCAGCTTAGTGCCAAAACAGGCTGCTCTCGCTCTGAAACGCTCATTTTTCACATAAGCCACTTTTCAGCGCTAAAACAGCCTCCAATCGCTCTGAAACGCTAATTTTTGACATATGCCACTTTTCACCTTTAATGAATGAAATTCCAGGTAAAAACTCCTTTGCCATGAAGAAGATCCAAATTCAACCAGTTCAGGCTAGTAAACCTGTTTGAAAGACCTTTTTTCAGTGAAATGCAGCTTAGTGCAAAAACAGGCTGCTCTCGCTCTGAAACGCTCATTTTTCACATAAGCCACTTTTCAGCCTTAGGCGACTGTACAGTGCAAAAACAGGCTGCTCTCGCTCTGAAACGCTCATTTTTCACATAAGCCACTTTTCAGCCTTATAGGCGACTGTACAGTGCAAAAACAGCCTCCTCTCGCTCTGAAACGCTCATTTTTCACATAAGCCACTTTTCAGCCTTAGGCGACTGTACAGTGCTAAAACAGCCTCCTATCGCTCTGAAACGCTCATTTTTGACATAACCCACTTTTCAGCCTTAATGAATGAAATTCCAGGTAAAAACTCCTTTGCCATGAAGAAGATCCAAATTCAACCAGTTCAGGCTAGAAAACCTGTTTGAAAGACCTTTTTTCAGTGAAATGCAGCTTAGTGCAAAAACAGGCTGCTCTCGCTCTGAAACGCTCATTTTTCACATAAGCCACTTTTCAGCCTTAGGCGACTGTACAGTGCAAAAACAGGCTGCTCTCGCTCTGAAACGCCCATTTTTCACATAAGCCACTTTTCAGCGCTAAAACAGCCTCCAATCGCTCTGAAACGCTCATTTTTGACATAAGCCACTTTTCACCTTTAATGAATGAAATTCCAGGTAAAAACTCCTTTGCCATGAAGAAGATCCAAATTCATCCAGTTCAGGCTAGTAAACCTGGTTGAAAGACCTTTTTTCAGTGAAATGCAGCTTAGTGCCAAAACAGGCTGCTCTCGCTCTGAAACGCTCATTTTTCACATAAGCCACTTTTCAGCGCTAAAACAGCCTCCAATCGCTCTGAAACGCTCATTTTTGACATAAGCCACTTTTCACCTTTAATGAATGAAATTCCAGGTAAAAACTCAATTGCCATGAAGAAGATCCAAATTCATCCAGTTCAGGCTAGTAAACCTGGTTGAAAGACCTTTTTTCAGTGAAATGCAGCTTAGTGCCAAAACAGGCTGCTCTCGCTCTGAAACGCTCATTTTTCACATAAGCCACTTTTCAGCCTTATAGGCGACTGTACAGTGCAAAAACAGCCTCCTCTCGCTCTGAAACGCTCATTTTTCACATAAGCCACTTTTCAGCCTTAGGCGACTGTACAGTGCTAAAACAGCCTCCTATCGCTCTGAAACGCTCATTTTTGACATAACCCACTTTTCAGCCTTAATGAATTAAATTCCAGGTAAAAACTCCTTTGCCATGAAGAAGATCCAAATTCAACCAGTTCAGGCTAGTAAACCTGTTTGAAAGACCTTTTTTCAGTGAAATGCAGCTTAGTGCAAAAACAGGCTGCTCTCGCTCTGAAACGCTCATTTTTCACATAAGCCACTTTTCAGCGCTAAAACAGCCTCCAATCGCTCTGAAACGCTCATTTTTGACATAAGCCACTTTTCACCTTTAATGAATGAAATTCCAGGTAAAAACTCCTTTGCCATGAAGAAGATCCAAATTCATCCAGTTCAGGCTAGTAAACCTGGTTGAAAGACCTTTTTTCAGTGAAATGCAGCTTAGTGCAAAAACAGGCTGCTCTCGCTCTGAAACGCTCATTTTTCACATAAGCCACTTTTCAGCCTTAGGCGACTGTACAGTGCAAAAACAGGCTGCTCTCGCTCTGAAACGCTCATTTTTCACATAAGCCACTTTTCACCTTTAATGAATGAAATTCCAGGTAAAAACTCCTTTGCCATGAAGAAGATCCAAATTCAACCAGTTCAGGCTAGTAAACCTGTTTGAAAGACCTTTTTTCAGTGAAATGCAGCTTAGTGCAAAAACAGGCTGCTCTCGCTCTGAAACGCTCATTTTTGACATAACCCACTTTTCAGCCTTAATGAATTAAATTCCAGGTAAAAACTCCTTTGCCATGAAGAAGATCCAAATTCAACAAGTTCAGGCTAGTAAACCTGTTTGAAAGACCTTTTTTCAGTGAAATGCAGCTTAGTGCAAAAACAGGCTGCTCTCGCTCTGAAACGCTCATTTTTCACATAAGCCACTTTTCAGCCTTAGGCGACTGTACAGTGCAAAAACAGGCTGCTCTCGCTCTGAAACGCTCATTTTTCACATAAGCCACTTTTCAGCGCTAAAACAGCCTCCTCTCGCTCTGAAACGCTCATTTTTCACATAAGCCACTTTTCACCTTTAATGAATGAAATTCCAGGTAAAAACTCCTTTGCCATGAAGAAGATCCAAATTCAACCAGTTCAGGCTAGTAAACCTGTTTGAAAGACCTTTTTTCAGTGAAATGCAGCTTAGTGCAAAAACAGGCTGCTCTCGCTCTGAAACGCTCATTTTTCACATAAGCCACTTTTCAGCCTTAGGAGACTGTACAGTGCTAAAACAGCCTCCTATCGCTCTGAAACGCTCATTTTTGACATAACCCACTTTTCAGCCTTAATGAATTAAATTCCAGGTAAAAACTCCTTTGCCATGAAGAAGATCCAAATTCAACAAGTTCAGGCTAGTAAACCTGTTTGAAAGACCTTTTTTCAGTGAAATGCAGCTTAGTGCAAAAACAGGCTGCTCTCGCTCTGAAACGCTCATTTTTCACATAAGCCACTTTTCAGCCTTAGGCGACTGTACAGTGCAAAAACAGGCTGCTCTCGCTCTGAAACGCTCATTTTTCACATAAGCCACTTTTCAGCGCTAAAACAGCCTCCAATCGCTCTGAAACGCTCATTTTTGACATAAGCCACTTTTCACCTTTAATGAATGAAATTCCAGGTAAAAACTCCTTTGCCATGAAGAAGATCCAAATTCATCCAGTTCAGGCTAGTAAACCTGGTTGAAAGACCTTTTTTCAGTGAAATGCAGCTTAGTGCCAAAACAGGCTGCTCTCGCTCTGAAACGCTCATTTTTCACATAAGCCACTTTTCAGCGCTAAAACAGCCTCCAATCGCTCTGAAACGCTAATTTTTGACATATGCCACTTTTCACCTTTAATGAATGAAATTCCAGGTAAAAACTCCTTTGCCATGAAGAAGATCCAAATTCAACCAGTTCAGGCTAGTAAACCTGTTTGAAAGACCTTTTTTCAGTGAAATGCAGCTTAGTGCAAAAACAGGCTGCTCTCGCTCTGAAACGCTCATTTTTCACATAAGTCACTTTTCAGCCTTAGGCGACTGTACAGTGCAAAAACAGGCTGCTCTCGCTCTGAAACGCTCATTTTTCACATAAGCCACTTTTCAGCGCTAAAACAGCCTCCAATCGCTCTGAAACGCTCATTTTTGACATAAGCCACTTTTCACCTTTAATGAATGAAATTCCAGGTAAAAACTCCATTGCCATGAAGAGGATCCAAATTCATCCAGTTCAGGCTAGTAAACCTGGTTGAAAGACCTTTTTTCAGTGAAATGCAGCTTAGTGCCAAAACAGGCTGCTCTCGCTCTGAAACGCTCATTTTTCACATAAGCCACTTTTCAGCCTTATAGGCGACTGTACAGTGCAAAAACAGCCTCCTCTCGCTCTGAAACGCTCATTTTTCACATAAGCCACTTTTCAGCCTTAGGCGACTGTACAGTGCTAAAACAGCCTCCTATCGCTCTGAAACGCTCATTTTTGACATAACCCACTTTTCAGCCTTAATGAATGAAATTCCAGGTAAAAACTCCTTTGCCATGAAGAAGATCCAAATTCAACCAGTTCAGGCTAGTAAACCTGTTTGAAAGACCTTTTTTCAGTGAAATGCAGCTTAGTGCAAAAACAGGCTGCTCTCGCTCTGAAACGCTCATTTTTCACATAAGCCACTTTTCAGCCTTAGGCGACTGTACAGTGCAAAAACAGGCTGCTCTCGCTCTGAAACGCTCATTTTTCACATAAGCCACTTTTCAGCCCTAAAACAGCCTCCAATCGCTCTGAAACGCTCATTTTTGACATAAGCCACTTTTCACCTTTAATGAATGAAATTCCAGGTCAAAACTCCTTTGCCATGAAGAAGATCCAAATTCATCCAGTTCAGGCTAGTAAACCTGGTTGAAAGACCTTTTTTCAGTGAAATGCAGCTTAGTGCCAAAACAGGCTGCTCTCGCTCTGAAACGCTCATTTTTCACATAAGCCACTTTTCAGCCTTATAGGCGACTGTACAGTGCAAAAACAGCCTCCTCTCGCTCTAAAACGCTCATTTTTCACATAAGCCACTTTTCAGCCTTAGGCGACTGTACAGTGCTAAAACAGCCTCCTATCGCTCTGAAACGCTCATTTTTGACATAACCCACTTTTCAGCCTTAATGAATTAAATTCCAGGTAAAAACTCCTTTGCCATGAAGAAGATCCAAATTCAACAAGTTCAGGCTAGTAAACCTGTTTGAAAGACCTTTTTTCAGTGAAATGCAGCTTAGTGCAAAAACAGGCTGCTCTCGCTCTGAAACGCTCATTTTTCACATAAGCCACTTTTCAGCCTTAGGCGACTGTACAGTGCTAAAACAGCCTCCAATCGCTCTGAAACGCTCATTTTTGACATAAGCCACTTTTCACCTTTAATGAATGAAATTCCAGGTAAAAACTCCTTTGCCATGAAGAAGATCCAAATTCAACCAGTTCAGGCTAGTAAACCTGTTTGAAAGACCTTTTTTCAGTGAAATGCAGCTTAGTGCAAAAACAGGCTGCTCTCGCTCTGAAACGCTCATTTTTCACATAAGCCACTTTTCAGCCTTAGGCGACTGTACAGTGCAAAAACAGGCTTCTCTCGCTCTGAAACGCTCATTTTTCACATAAGCCACTTTTCAGCGCTAAAACAGCCTCCTCTCGCTCTGAAACGCTCATTTTTCACATAAGCCACTTTTCACCTTTAATGAATGAAATTCCAGGTAAAAACTCCTTTGCCATGAAGAAGATCCAAATTCAACCAGTTCAGGCTAGTAAACCTGTTTGAAAGACCTTTTTTCAGTGAAATGCAGCTTAGTGCAAAAACAGGCTGCTCTCGCTCTGAAACGCTCATTTTTCACATAAGCCACTTTTCAGCCTTAGGAGACTGTACAGTGCTAAAACAGCCTCCTATCGCTCTGAAACGCTCATTTTTGACATAACCCACTTTTCAGCCTTAGGCGACTGTACAGTGCTAAAACAGCCTCCTATCGCTCTGAAACGCTCATTTTTGACATAAGCCACTTTTCACCTTTAATGAATGAAATTCCAGGTAAAAACTCCTTTGCCATGAAGAAGATCCAAATTCATCCAGTTCAGGCTAGTAAACCTGGTTGAAAGACCTTTTTTCAGTGAAATGCAGCTTAGTGCCAAAACAGGCTGCTCTCGCTCTGAAACGCTCATTTTTCACATAAGCCACTTTTCAGCCTTATAGGCGACTGTACAGTGCAAAAACAGCCTCCTCTCGCTCTAAAACGCTCATTTTTCACATAAGCCACTTTTCAGCCTTAGGCGACTGTACAGTGCTAAAACAGCCTCCTATCGCTCTGAAACGCTCATTTTTGACATAACCCACTTTTCAGCCTTAATGAATTAAATTCCAGGTAAAAACTCCTTTGCCATGAAGAAGATCCAAATTCAACAAGTTCAGGCTAGTAAACCTGTTTGAAAGACCTTTTTTCAGTGAAATGCAGCTTAGTGCAAAAACAGGCTGCTCTCGCTCTGAAACGCTCATTTTTCACATAAGCCACTTTTCAGCCTTAGGCGACTGTACAGTGCTAAAACAGCCTCCAATCGCTCTGAAACGCTCATTTTTGACATAAGCCACTTTTCACCTTTAATGAATGAAATTCCAGGTAAAAACTCCTTTGCCATGAAGAAGATCCAAATTCAACCAGTTCAGGCTAGTAAACCTGTTTGAAAGACCTTTTTTCAGTGAAATGCAGCTTAGTGCAAAAACAGGCTGCTCTCGCTCTGAAACGCTCATTTTTCACATAAGCCACTTTTCAGCCTTAATGAATTAAATTCCAGGTAAAAACTCCTTTGCCATGAAGAAGATCCAAATTCAACAAGTTCAGGCTAGTAAACCTGTTTGAAAGACCTTTTTTCAGTGAAATGCAGCTTAGTGTAAAAACAGGCTGCTCTCGCTCTGAAACGCTCATTTTTCACATAAGCCACTTTTCAGCCTTAGGCGACTGTACAGTGCAAAAACAGGCTGCTCTCGCTCTGAAACGCTCATTTTTCACATAAGCCACTTTTCAGCGCTAAAACAGCCTCCAATCGCTCTGAAACGCTCATTTTTGACATAAGCCACTTTTCACCTTTAATGAATGAAATTCCAGGTAAAAACTCCTTTGCCATGAAGAAGATCCAAATTCATCCAGTTCAGGCTAGTAAACCTGGTTGAAAGACCTTTTTTCAGTGAAATGCAGCTTAGTGCCAAAACAGGCTGCTCTCGCTCTGAAACGCTCATTTTTCACATAAGCCACTTTTCAGCCTTATAGGCGACTGTACAGTGCAAAAACAGCCTCCTCTCGCTCTAAAACGCTCATTTTTCACATAAGCCACTTTTCAGCCTTAGGCGACTGTACAGTGCTAAAACAGCCTCCTATCGCTCTGAAACGCTCATTTTTGACATAACCCACTTTTCAGCCTTAATGAATTAAATTCCAGGTAAAAACTCCTTTGCCATGAAGAAGATCCAAATTCAACAAGTTCAGGCTAGTAAACCTGTTTGAAAGACCTTTTTTCAGTGAAATGCAGCTTAGTGCAAAAACAGGCTGCTCTCGCTCTGAAACGCTCATTTTTCACATAAGCCACTTTTCAGCCTTAGGCGACTGTACAGTGCTAAAACAGCCTCCAATCGCTCTGAAACGCTCATTTTTGACATAAGCCACTTTTCACCTTTAATGAATGAAATTCCAGGTAAAAACTCCTTTGCCATGAAGAAGATCCAAATTCAACCAGTTCAGGCTAGTAAACCTGTTTGAAAGACCTTTTTTCAGTGAAATGCAGCTTAGTGCAAAAACAGGCTGCTCTCGCT
Source organism: Pagrus pagrus (assembly GCF_965226575.1). NCBI lineage: Eukaryota > Metazoa > Chordata > Actinopteri > Spariformes > Sparidae > Pagrus > Pagrus pagrus. The sequence continues at coordinate 354,560 of NW_028175434.1, forward strand.
CTGAAACGCTCATTTTTCACATAAGCCACTTTTCAGCCTTAGGCGACTGTACAGTGCAAAAACAGGCTGCTCTCGCTCTGAAACGCTCATTTTTCACATAAGCCACTTTTCAGCGCTAAAACAGCCTCCTCTCGCTCTGAAACGCTCATTTTTCACATAAGCCACTTTTCACCTTTAATGAATGAAATTCCAGGTAAAAACTCCTTTGCCATGAAGAAGATCCAAATTCAACCAGTTCAGGCTAGTAAACCTGTTTGAAAGACCTTTTTTCAGTGAAATGCAGCTTAGTGCAAAAACAGGCTGCTCTCGCTCTGAAACGCTCATTTTTCACATAAGCCACTTTTCAGCCTTAGGAGACTGTACAGTGCTAAAACAGCCTCCTATCGCTCTGAAACGCTCATTTTTGACATAACCCACTTTTCAGCCTTAATGAATTAAATTCCAGGTAAAAACTCCTTTGCCATGAAGAAGATCCAAATTCAACAAGTTCAGGCTAGTAAACCTGTTTGAAAGACCTTTTTTCAGTGAAATGCAGCTTAGTGCAAAAACAGGCTGCTCTCGCTCTGAAACGCTCATTTTTCACATAAGCCACTTTTCAGCCTTAGGCGACTGTACAGTGCAAAAACAGGCTGCTCTCGCTCTGAAACGCTCATTTTTCACATAAGCCACTTTTCAGCGCTAAAACAGCCTCCAATCGCTCTGAAACGCTCATTTTTGACATAAGCCACTTTTCACCTTTAATGAATGAAATTCCAGGTAAAAACTCCTTTGCCATGAAGAAGATCCAAATTCATCCAGTTCAGGCTAGTAAACCTGGTTGAAAGACCTTTTTTCAGTGAAATGCAGCTTAGTGCCAAAACAGGCTGCTCTCGCTCTGAAACGCTCATTTTTCACATAAGCCACTTTTCAGCGCTAAAACAGCCTCCAATCGCTCTGAAACGCTAATTTTTGACATATGCCACTTTTCACCTTTAATGAATGAAATTCCAGGTAAAAACTCCTTTGCCATGAAGAAGATCCAAATTCAACCAGTTCAGGCTAGTAAACCTGTTTGAAAGACCTTTTTTCAGTGAAATGCAGCTTAGTGCAAAAACAGGCTGCTCTCGCTCTGAAACGCTCATTTTTCACATAAGCCACTTTTCAGCGCTAAAACAGCCTCCAATCGCTCTGAAACGCTCATTTTTGACATAAGCCACTTTTCACCTTTAATGAATGAAATTCCAGGTAAAAACTCCATTGCCATGAAGAAGATCCAAATTCATCCAGTTCAGGCTAGTAAACCTGGTTGAAAGACCTTTTTTCAGTGAAATGCAGCTTAGTGCCAAAACAGGCTGCTCTCGCTCTGAAACGCTCATTTTTCACATAAGCCACTTTTCAGCCTTATAGGCGACTGTACAGTGCAAAAACAGCCTCCTCTCGCTCTGAAACGCTCATTTTTCACATAAGCCACTTTTCAGCCTTAGGCGACTGTACAGTGCTAAAACAGCCTCCTATCGCTCTGAAACGCTCATTTTTGACATAACCCACTTTTCAGCCTTAATGAATGAAATTCCAGGTAAAAACTCCTTTGCCATGAAGAAGATCCAAATTCAACCAGTTCAGGCTAGTAAACCTGTTTGAAAGACCTTTTTTCAGTGAAATGCAGCTTAGTGCAAAAACAGGCTGCTCTCGCTCTGAAACGCTCATTTTTCACATAAGCCACTTTTCAGCCTTAGGCGACTGTACAGTGCAAAAACAGGCTGCTCTCGCTCTGAAACGCTCATTTTTCACATAAGCCACTTTTCAGCGCTAAAACAGCCTCCAATCGCTCTGAAACGCTCATTTTTGACATAAGCCACTTTTCACCTTTAATGAATGAAATTCCAGGTCAAAACTCCTTTGCCATGAAGAAGATCCAAATTCATCCAGTTCAGGCTAGTAAACCTGGTTGAAAGACCTTTTTTCAGTGAAATGCAGCTTAGTGCCAAAACAGGCTGCTCTCGCTCTGAAACGCTCATTTTTCACATAAGCCACTTTTCAGCCTTATAGGCGACTGTACAGTGCAAAAACAGCCTCCTCTCGCTCTAAAACGCTCATTTTTCACATAAGCCACTTTTCAGCCTTAGGCGACTGTACAGTGCTAAAACAGCCTCCTATCGCTCTGAAACGCTCATTTTTGACATAACCCACTTTTCAGCCTTAATGAATTAAATTCCAGGTAAAAACTCCTTTGCCATGAAGAAGATCCAAATTCAACAAGTTCAGGCTAGTAAACCTGTTTGAAAGACCTTTTTTCAGTGAAATGCAGCTTAGTGCAAAAACAGGCTGCTCTCGCTCTGAAACGCTCATTTTTCACATAAGCCACTTTTCAGCCTTAGGCGACTGTACAGTGCTAAAACAGCCTCCAATCGCTCTGAAACGCTCATTTTTGACATAAGCCACTTTTCACCTTTAATGAATGAAATTCCAGGTAAAAACTCCTTTGCCATGAAGAAGATCCAAATTCAACCAGTTCAGGCTAGTAAACCTGTTTGAAAGACCTTTTTTCAGTGAAATGCAGCTTAGTGCAAAAACAGGCTGCTCTCGCTCTGAAACGCTCATTTTTCACATAAGCCACTTTTCAGCCTTAGGCGACTGTACAGTGCAAAAACAGGCTTCTCTCGCTCTGAAACGCTCATTTTTCACATAAGCCACTTTTCAGCGCTAAAACAGCCTCCTCTCGCTCTGAAACGCTCATTTTTCACATAAGCCACTTTTCACCTTTAATGAATGAAATTCCAGGTAAAAACTCCTTTGCCATGAAGAAGATCCAAATTCAACCAGTTCAGGCTAGTAAACCTGTTTGAAAGACCTTTTTTCAGTGAAATGCAGCTTAGTGCAAAAACAGGCTGCTCTCGCTCTGAAACGCTCATTTTTCACATAAGCCACTTTTCAGCCTTAGGAGACTGTACAGTGCTAAAACAGCCTCCTATCGCTCTGAAACGCTCATTTTTGACATAACCCACTTTTCAGCCTTAGGCGACTGTACAGTGCTAAAACAGCCTCCTATCGCTCTGAAACGCTCATTTTTGACATAAGCCACTTTTCACCTTTAATGAATGAAATTCCAGGTAAAAACTCCTTTGCCATGAAGAAGATCCAAATTCATCCAGTTCAGGCTAGTAAACCTGGTTGAAAGACCTTTTTTCAGTGAAATGCAGCTTAGTGCCAAAACAGGCTGCTCTCGCTCTGAAACGCTCATTTTTCACATAAGCCACTTTTCAGCCTTATAGGCGACTGTACAGTGCAAAAACAGCCTCCTCTCGCTCTAAAACGCTCATTTTTCACATAAGCCACTTTTCAGCCTTAGGCGACTGTACAGTGCTAAAACAGCCTCCTATCGCTCTGAAACGCTCATTTTTGACATAACCCACTTTTCAGCCTTAATGAATTAAATTCCAGGTAAAAACTCCTTTGCCATGAAGAAGATCCAAATTCAACAAGTTCAGGCTAGTAAACCTGTTTGAAAGACCTTTTTTCAGTGAAATGCAGCTTAGTGCAAAAACAGGCTGCTCTCGCTCTGAAACGCTCATTTTTCACATAAGCCACTTTTCAGCCTTAGGCGACTGTACAGTGCTAAAACAGCCTCCAATCGCTCTGAAACGCTCATTTTTGACATAAGCCACTTTTCACCTTTAATGAATGAAATTCCAGGTAAAAACTCCTTTGCCATGAAGAAGATCCAAATTCAACCAGTTCAGGCTAGTAAACCTGTTTGAAAGACCTTTTTTCAGTGAAATGCAGCTTAGTGCAAAAACAGGCTGCTCTCGCTCTGAAACGCTCATTTTTCACATAAGCCACTTTTCAGCCTTAATGAATTAAATTCCAGGTAAAAACTCCTTTGCCATGAAGAAGATCCAAATTCAACAAGTTCAGGCTAGTAAACCTGTTTGAAAGACCTTTTTTCAGTGAAATGCAGCTTAGTGTAAAAACAGGCTGCTCTCGCTCTGAAACGCTCATTTTTCACATAAGCCACTTTTCAGCCTTAGGCGACTGTACAGTGCAAAAACAGGCTGCTCTCGCTCTGAAACGCTCATTTTTCACATAAGCCACTTTTCAGCGCTAAAACAGCCTCCAATCGCTCTGAAACGCTCATTTTTGACATAAGCCACTTTTCACCTTTAATGAATGAAATTCCAGGTAAAAACTCCTTTGCCATGAAGAAGATCCAAATTCATCCAGTTCAGGCTAGTAAACCTGGTTGAAAGACCTTTTTTCAGTGAAATGCAGCTTAGTGCCAAAACAGGCTGCTCTCGCTCTGAAACGCTCATTTTTCACATAAGCCACTTTTCAGCCTTATAGGCGACTGTACAGTGCAAAAACAGCCTCCTCTCGCTCTAAAACGCTCATTTTTCACATAAGCCACTTTTCAGCCTTAGGCGACTGTACAGTGCTAAAACAGCCTCCTATCGCTCTGAAACGCTCATTTTTGACATAACCCACTTTTCAGCCTTAATGAATTAAATTCCAGGTAAAAACTCCTTTGCCATGAAGAAGATCCAAATTCAACAAGTTCAGGCTAGTAAACCTGTTTGAAAGACCTTTTTTCAGTGAAATGCAGCTTAGTGCAAAAACAGGCTGCTCTCGCTCTGAAACGCTCATTTTTCACATAAGCCACTTTTCAGCCTTAGGCGACTGTACAGTGCTAAAACAGCCTCCAATCGCTCTGAAACGCTCATTTTTGACATAAGCCACTTTTCACCTTTAATGAATGAAATTCCAGGTAAAAACTCCTTTGCCATGAAGAAGATCCAAATTCAACCAGTTCAGGCTAGTAAACCTGTTTGAAAGACCTTTTTTCAGTGAAATGCAGCTTAGTGCAAAAACAGGCTGCTCTCGCTCTGAAACGCTCATTTTTCACATAAGCCACTTTTCAGCCTTAGGCGACTGTACAGTGCAAAAACAGGCTGCTCTCGCTCTGAAACGCTCATTTTTCACATAAGCCACTTTTCAGCGCTAAAACAGCCTCCTCTCGCTCTGAAACGCTCATTTTTCACATAAGCCACTTTTCACCTTTAATGAATGAAATTCCAGGTAAAAACTCCTTTGCCATGAAGAAGATCCAAATTCAACCAGTTCAGGCTAGTAAACCTGTTTGAAAGACCTTTTTTCAGTGAAATGCAGCTTAGTGCAAAAACAGGCTGCTCTCGCTCTGAAACGCTCATTTTTCACATAAGCCACTTTTCAGCCTTAGGCGACTGTACAGTGCAAAAACAGGCTGCTCTCGCTCTGAAACGCTCATTTTTCACATAAGCCACTTTTCAGCGCTAAAACAGCCTCCAATCGCTCTGAAACGCTCATTTTTGACATAAGCCACTTTTCACCTTTAATGAATGAAATTCCAGGTAAAAACTCCTTTGCCATGAAGAAGATCCAAATTCATCCAGTTCAGGCTAGTAAACCTGGTTGAAAGACCTTTTTTCAGTGAAATGCAGCTTAGTGCCAAAACAGGCTGCTCTCGCTCTGAAACGCTCATTTTTCACATAAGCCACTTTTCAGCGCTAAAACAGCCTCCAATCGCTCTGAAACGCTAATTTTTGACATATGCCACTTTTCACCTTTAATGAATGAAATTCCAGGTAAAAACTCCTTTGCCATGAAGAAGATCCAAATTCAACCAGTTCAGGCTAGTAAACCTGTTTGAAAGACCTTTTTTCAGTGAAATGCAGCTTAGTGCAAAAACAGGCTGCTCTCGCTCTGAAACGCTCATTTTTCACATAAGCCACTTTTCAGCGCTAAAACAGCCTCCAATCGCTCTGAAACGCTCATTTTTGACATAAGCCACTTTTCACCTTTAATGAATGAAATTCCAGGTAAAAACTCCATTGCCATGAAGAAGATCCAAATTCATCCAGTTCAGGCTAGTAAACCTGGTTGAAAGACCTTTTTTCAGTGAAATGCAGCTTAGTGCCAAAACAGGCTGCTCTCGCTCTGAAACGCTCATTTTTCACATAAGCCACTTTTCAGCCTTATAGGCGACTGTACAGTGCAAAAACAGCCTCCTCTCGCTCTGAAACGCTCATTTTTCACATAAGCCAATTTTCAGCCTTAGGCGACTGTACAGTGCTAAAACAGCCTCCTATCGCTCTGAAACGCTCATTTTTGACATAACCCACTTTTCAGCCTTAATGAATGAAATTCCAGGTAAAAACTCCTTTGCCATGAAGAAGATCCAAATTCAACCAGTTCAGGCTAGTAAACCTGTTTGAAAGACCTTTTTTCAGTGAAATGCAGCTTAGTGCAAAAACAGGCTGCTCTCGCTCTGAAACGCTCATTTTTCACATAAGCCACTTTTCAGCCTTAGGCGACTGTACAGTGCAAAAACAGGCTGCTCTCGCTCTGAAACGCTCATTTTTCACATAAGCCACTTTTCAGCGCTAAAACAGCCTCCAATCGCTCTGAAACGCTCATTTTTGACATAAGCCACTTTTCACCTTTAATGAATGAAATTCCAGGTCAAAACTCCTTTGCCATGAAGAAGATCCAAATTCATCCAGTTCAGGCTAGTAAACCTGGTTGAAAGACCTTTTTTCAGTGAAATGCAGCTTAGTGCCAAAACAGGCTGCTCTCGCTCTGAAACGCTCATTTTTCACATAAGCCACTTTTCAGCGCTAAAACAGCCTCCAATCGCTCTGAAACGCTCATTTTTGACATAAGCCACTTTTCACCTTTAATGAATGAAATTCCAGGTAAAAACTCCTTTGCCATGAAGAAGATCCAAATTCATCCAGTTCAGGCTAGTAAACCTGGTTGAAAGACCTTTTTTCAGTGAAATGCAGCTTAGTGCCAAAACAGGCTGCTCTCGCTCTGAAACGCTCATTTTTCACATAAGCCACTTTTCAGCCTTATAGGCGACTGTACAGTGCAAAAACAGCCTCCTCTCGCTCTAAAACGCTCATTTTTCACATAAGCCACTTTTCAGCCTTAGGCGACTGTACAGTGCTAAAACAGCCTCCTATCGCTCTGAAACGCTCATTTTTGACATAACCCACTTTTCAGCCTTAATGAATTAAATTCCAGGTAAAAACTCCTTTGCCATGAAGAAGATCCAAATTCAACAAGTTCAGGCTAGTAAACCTGTTTGAAAGACCTTTTTTCAGTGAAATGCAGCTTAGTGCAAAAACAGGCTGCTCTCGCTCTGAAACGCTCATTTTTCACATAAGCCACTTTTCAGCCTTAATGAATTAAATTCCAGGTAAAAACTCATTTGCCATGAAGAAGATCCAAATTCAACAAGTTCAGGCTAGTAAACCTGTTTGAAAGACCTTTTTTCAGTGAAATGCAGCTTAGTGTAAAAACAGGCTGCTCTCGCTCTGAAACGCTCATTTTTCACATAAGCCACTTTTCAGCCTTAGGCGACTGTACAGTGCAAAAACAGGCTGCTCTCGCTCTGAAACGCTCATTTTTCACATAAGCCACTTTTCAGCGCTAAAACAGCCTCCAATCGCTCTGAAACGCTCATTTTTGACATAAGCCACTTTTCACCTTTAATGAATGAAATTCCAGGTAAAAACTCCTTTGCCATGAAGAAGATCCAAATTCATCCAGTTCAGGCTAGTAAACCTGGTTGAAAGACCTTTTTTCAGTGAAATGCAGCTTAGTGCCAAAACAGGCTGCTCTCGCTCTGAAACGCTCATTTTTCACATAAGCCACTTTTCAGCCTTATAGGCGACTGTACAGTGCTAAAACAGCCTCCTATCGCTCTGAAACGCTCATTTTTGACATAACCCACTTTTCAGCCTTAATGAATGAAATTCCAGGTAAAAACTCCTTTGCCATGAAGAAGATCCAAATTCAACCAGTTCAGGCTAGTAAACCTGTTTGAAAGACCTTTTTTCAGTGAAATGCAGCTTAGTGCAAAAACAGGCTGCTCTCGCTCTGAAACGCTCATTTTTCACATAAGCCACTTTTCAGCCTTAGGCGACTGTACAGTGCAAAAACAGGCTGCTCTCGCTCTGAAACGCTCATTTTTCACATAAGCCACTTTTCAGCGCTAAAACAGCCTCCAATCGCTCTGAAACGCTCATTTTTGACATAAGCCACTTTTCACCTTTAATGAATGAAATTCCAGGTCAAAACTCCTTTGCCATGAAGAAGATCCAAATTCATCCAGTTCAGGCTAGTAAACCTGGTTGAAAGACTTTTTTTCAGTGAAATGCAGCTTAGTGCCAAAACAGGCTGCTCTCGCTCTGAAACGCTCATTTTTCACATAAGCCACTTTTCAGCGCTAAAACAGCCTCCAATCGCTCTGAAACGCTCATTTTTGACATAAGCCACTTTTCACCTTTAATGAATGAAATTCCAGGTAAAAACTCCTTTGCCATGAAGAAGATCCAAATTCATCCAGTTCAGGCTAGTAAACCTGGTTGAAAGACCTTTTTTCAGTGAAATGCAGCTTAGTGCCAAAACAGGCTGCTCTCGCTCTGAAACGCTCATTTTTCACATAAGCCACTTTTCAGCCTTATAGGCGACTGTACAGTGCAAAAACAGCCTCCTCTCGCTCTAAAACGCTCATTTTTCACATAAGCCACTTTTCAGCCTTAGGCGACTGTACAGTGCTAAAACAGCCTCCTATCGCTCTGAAACGCTCATTTTTGACATAACCCACTTTTCAGCCTTAATGAATTAAATTCCAGGTAAAAACTCCTTTGCCATGAAGAAGATCCAAATTCAACAAGTTCAGGCTAGTAAACCTGTTTGAAAGACCTTTTTTCAGTGAAATGCAGCTTAGTGCAAAAACAGGCTGCTCTCGCTCTGAAACGCTCATTTTTCACATAAGCCACTTTTCAGCCTTAGGCGACTGTACAGTGCTAAAACAGCCTCCAATCGCTCTGAAACGCTCATTTTTGACATAAGCCACTTTTCACCTTTAATGAATGAAATTCCAGGTAAAAACTCCTTTGCCATGAAGAAGATCCAAATTCAACCAGTTCAGGCTAGTAAACCTGTTTGAAAGACCTTTTTTCAGTGAAATGCAGCTTAGTGCAAAAACAGGCTGCTCTCGCTCTGAAACGCTCATTTTTCACATAAGCCACTTTTCAGCCTTAATGAATTAAATTCCAGGTAAAAACTCCTTTGCCATGAAGAAGATCCAAATTCAACAAGTTCAGGCTAGTAAACCTGTTTGAAAGACCTTTTTTCAGTGAAATGCAGCTTAGTGTAAAAACAGGCTGCTCTCGCTCTGAAACGCTCATTTTTCACATAAGCCACTTTTCAGCCTTAGGCGACTGTACAGTGCAAAAACAGGCTGCTCTCGCTCTGAAACGCTCATTTTTCACATAAGCCACTTTTCAGCGCTAAAACAGCCTCCAATCGCTCTGAAACGCTCATTTTTGACATAAGCCACTTTTCACCTTTAATGAATGAAATTCCAGGTAAAAACTCCTTTGCCATGAAGAAGATCCAAATTCATCCAGTTCAGGCTAGTAAACCTGGTTGAAAGACCTTTTTTCAGTGAAATGCAGCTTAGTGCCAAAACAGGCTGCTCTCGCTCTGAAACGCTCATTTTTCACATAAGCCACTTTTCAGCGCTAAAACAGCCTCCAATCGCTCTGAAACGCTCATTTTTGACATAAGCCACTTTTCACCTTTAATGAATGAAATTCCAGGTAAAAACTCCATTGCCATGAAGAAGATCCAAATTCATCCAGTTCAGGCTAGTAAACCTGGTTGAAAGACCTTTTTTCAGTGAAATGCAGCTTAGTGCCAAAACAGGCTGCTCTCGCTCTGAAACGCTCATTTTTCACATAAGCCACTTTTCAGCCTTATAGGCGACTGTACAGTGCAAAAACAGCCTCCTCTCGCTCTGAAACGCTCATTTTTGACATAACCCACTTTTCAGCCTTAATGAATTAAATTCCAGGTAAAAACTCCTTTGCCATGAAGAAGATCCAAATTCAACAAGTTCAGGCTAGTAAACCTGTTTGAAAGACCTTTTTTCAGTGAAATGCAGCTTAGTGCAAAAACAGGCTGCTCTCGCTCTGAAACGCTCATTTTTCACATAAGCCACTTTTCAGCCTTAGGCGACTGTACAGTGCAAAAACAGGCTGCTCTCGCTCTGAAACGCTCATTTTTCACATAAGCCACTTTTCAGCGCTAAAACAGCCTCCAATCGCTCTGAAACGCTCATTTTTGACATAAGCCACTTTTCACCTTTAATGAATGAAATTCCAGGTAAAAACTCCTTTGCCATGAAGAAGATCCAAATTCATCCAGTTCAGGCTAGTAAACCTGGTTGAAAGACCTTTTTTCAGTGAAATGCAGCTTAGTGCCAAAACAGGCTGCTCTCGCTCTGAAACGCTCATTTTTCACATAAGCCACTTTTCAGCGCTAAAACAGCCTCCAATCGCTCTGAAACGCTCATTTTTGACATAAGCCACTTTTCACCTTTAATGAATGAAATTCCAGGTAAAAACTCCTTTGCCATGAAGAAGATCCAAATTCATCCAGTTCAGGCTAGTAAACCTGGTTGAAAGACCTTTTTTCAGTGAAATGCAGCTTAGTGCCAAAACAGGCTGCTCTCGCTCTGAAACGCTCATTTTTCACATAAGCCACTTTTCAGCCTTATAGGCGACTGTACAGTGCAAAAACAGCCTCCTCTCGCTCTAAAACGCTCATTTTTCACATAAGCCACTTTTCAGCCTTAGGCGACTGTACAGTGCTAAAACAGCCTCCTATCGCTCTGAAACGCTCATTTTTGACATAACCCACTTTTCAGCCTTAATGAATTAAATTCCAGGTAAAAACTCCTTTGCCATGAAGAAGATCCAAATTCAACAAGTTCAGGCTAGTAAACCTGTTTGAAAGACCTTTTTTCAGTGAAATGCAGCTTAGTGCAAAAACAGGCTGCTCTCGCTCTGAAACGCTCATTTTTGACATAAGCCACTTTTCAGCCTTATAGGCGACTGTACAGTGCAAAAACAGCCTCCTCTCGCTCTGAAACGCTCATTTTTCACATAAGCCACTTTTCACCTTTAATGAATGAAATTCCAGGTAAAAACTCCTTTGCCATGAAGAAGATCCAAATTCAACCAGTTCAGGCTAGTAAACCTGTTTGAAAGACCTTTTTTCAGTGAAATGCAGCTTAGTGCAAAAACAGGCTGCTCTCGCTCTGAAACGCTCATTTTTCACATAAGCCACTTTTCAGCCTTAGGAGACTGTACAGTGCTAAAACAGCCTCCTATCGCTCTGAAACGCTCATTTTTGACATAACCCACTTTTCAGCCTTAATGAATTAAATTCCAGGTAAAAACTCCTTTGCCATGAAGAAGATCCAAATTCAACAAGTTCAGGCTAGTAAACCTGTTTGAAAGACCTTTTTTCAGTGAAATGCAGCTTAGTGCAAAAACAGGCTGCTCTCGCTCTGAAACGCTCATTTTTCACATAAGCCACTTTTCAGCCTTAGGCGACTGTACAGTGCAAAAACAGGCTGCTCTCGCTCTGAAACGCTCATTTTTCACATAAGCCACTTTTCAGCGCTAAAACAGCCTCCAATCGCTCTGAAACGCTCATTTTTGACATAAGCCACTTTTCACCTTTAATGAATGAAATTCCAGGTAAAAACTCCTTTGCCATGAAGAAGATCCAAATTCATCCAGTTCAGGCTAGTAAACCTGGTTGAAAGACCTTTTTTCAGTGAAATGCAGCTTAGTGCCAAAACAGGCTGCTCTCGCTCTGAAACGCTCATTTTTCACATAAGCCACTTTTCAGCGCTAAAACAGCCTCCAATCGCTCTGAAACGCTCATTTTTGACATAAGCCACTTTTCACCTTTAATGAATGAAATTCCAGGTAAAAACTCCTTTGCCATGAAGAAGATCCAAATTCAACCAGTTCAGGCTAGTAAACCTGTTTGAAAGACCTTTTTTCAGTGAAATGCAGCTTAGTGCAAAAACAGGCTGCTCTCGCTCTGAAACGCTCATTTTTCACATAAGCCACTTTTCAGCCTTAGGCGACTGTACAGTGCAAAAACAGGCTGCTCTCGCTCTGAAACGCTCATTTTTCACATAAGCCACTTTTCAGCGCTAAAACAGCCTCCAATCGCTCTGAAACGCTCATTTTTGACATAAGCCACTTTTCACCTTTAATGAATGAAATTCCAGGTCAAAACTCCTTTGCCATGAAGAAGATCCAAATTCATCCAGTTCAGGCTAGTAAACCTGGTTGAAAGACCTTTTTTCAGTGAAATGCAGCTTAGTGCCAAAACAGGCTGCTCTCGCTCTGAAACGCTCATTTTTCACATAAGCCACTTTTCAGCGCTAAAACAGCCTCCAATCGCTCTGAAACGCTCATTTTTGACATAAGCCACTTTTCACCTTTAATGAATGAAATTCCAGGTAAAAACTCCTTTGCCATGAAGAAGATCCAAATTCATCCAGTTCAGGCTAGTAAACCTGGTTGAAAGACCTTTTTTCAGTGAAATGCAGCTTAGTGCCAAAACAGGCTGCTCTCGCTCTGAAACGCTCATTTTTCACATAAGCCACTTTTCAGCCTTATAGGCGACTGTACAGTGCAAAAACAGCCTCCTCTCGCTCTAAAACGCTCATTTTTCACATAAGCCACTTTTCAGCCTTAGGCGACTGTACAGTGCTAAAACAGCCTCCTATCGCTCTGAAACGCTCATTTTTGACATAACCCACTTTTCAGCCTTAATGAATTAAATTCCAGGTAAAAACTCCTTTGCCATGAAGAAGATCCAAATTCAACAAGTTCAGGCTAGTAAACCTGTTTGAAAGACCTTTTTTCAGTGAAATGCAGCTTAGTGCAAAAACAGGCTGCTCTCGCTCTGAAACGCTCATTTTTCACATAAGCCACTTTTCAGCCTTAGGCGACTGTACAGTGCTAAAACAGCCTCCAATCGCTCTGAAACGCTCATTTTTGACATAAGCCACTTTTCACCTTTAATGAATGAAATTCCAGGTAAAAACTCCTTTGCCATGAAGAAGATCCAAATTCAACCAGTTCAGGCTAGTAAACCTGTTTGAAAGACCTTTTTTCAGTGAAATGCAGCTTAGTGCAAAAACAGGCTGCTCTCGCTCTGAAACGCTCATTTTTCACATAAGCCACTTTTCAGCCTTAATGAATTAAATTCCAGGTAAAAACTCATTTGCCATGAAGAAGATCCAAATTCAACAAGTTCAGGCTAGTAAACCTGTTTGAAAGACCTTTTTTCAGTGAAATGCAGCTTAGTGTAAAAACAGGCTGCTCTCGCTCTGAAACGCTCATTTTTCACATAAGCCACTTTTCAGCCTTAGGCGACTGTACAGTGCAAAAACAGGCTGCTCTCGCTCTGAAACGCTCATTTTTCACATAAGCCACTTTTCAGCGCTAAAACAGCCTCCAATCGCTCTGAAACGCTCATTTTTGACATAAGCCACTTTTCACCTTTAATGAATGAAATTCCAGGTAAAAACTCCTTTGCCATGAAGAAGATCCAAATTCATCCAGTTCAGGCTAGTAAACCTGGTTGAAAGACCTTTTTTCAGTGAAATGCAGCTTAGTGCCAAAACAGGCTGCTCTCGCTCTGAAACGCTCATTTTTCACATAAGCCACTTTTCAGCGCTAAAACAGCCTCCAATCGCTCTGAAACGCTCATTTTTGACATAAGCCACTTTTCACCTTTAATGAATGAAATTCCAGGTAAAAACTCCTTTGCCATGAAGAAGATCCAAATTCATCCAGTTCAGGCTAGTAAACCTGGTTGAAAGACCTTTTTTCAGTGAAATGCAGCTTAGTGCCAAAACAGGCTGCTCTCGCTCTGAAACGCTCATTTTTCACATAAGCCACTTTTCAGCCTTATAGGCGACTGTACAGTGCAAAAACAGCCTCCTCTCGCTCTAAAACGCTCATTTTTCACATAAGCCACTTTTCAGCCTTAGGCGACTGTACAGTGCTAAAACAGCCTCCTATCGCTCTGAAACGCTCATTTTTGACATAACCCACTTTTCAGCCTTAATGAATTAAATTCCAGGTAAAAACTCCTTTGCCATGAAGAAGATCCAAATTCAACAAGTTCAGGCTAGTAAACCTGTTTGAAAGACCTTTTTTCAGTGAAATGCAGCTTAGTGCAAAAACAGGCTGCTCTCGCTCTGAAACGCTCATTTTTCACATAAGCCACTTTTCAGCCTTAATGAATTAAATTCCAGGTAAAAACTCCTTTGCCATGAAGAAGATCCAAATTCAACCAGTTCAGGCTAGTAAACCTGTTTGAAAGACCTTTTTTCAGTGAAATGCAGCTTAGTGCAAAAACAGGCTGCTCTCGCTCTGAAACGCTCATTTTTCACATAAGCCACTTTTCAGCCTTAGGCGACTGTACAGTGCAAAAACAGGCTGCTCTCGCTCTGAAACGCTCATTTTTCACATAAGCCACTTTTCAGCGCTAAAACAGCCTCCAATCGCTCTGAAACGCTCATTTTTGACATAAGCCACTTTTCACCTTTAATGAATGAAATTCCAGGTAAAAACTCCTTTGCCATGAAGAAGATCCAAATTCATCCAGTTCAGGCTAGTAAACCTGGTTGAAAGACCTTTTTTCAGTGAAATGCAGCTTAGTGCCAAAACAGGCTGCTCTCGCTCTGAAACGCTCATTTTTCACATAAGCCACTTTTCAGCGCTAAAACAGCCTCCAATCGCTCTGAAACGCTCATTTTTGACATAAGCCACTTTTCACCTTTAATGAATGAAATTCCAGGTAAAAACTCCTTTGCCATGAAGAAGATCCAAATTCATCCAGTTCAGGCTAGTAAACCTGGTTGAAAGACCTTTTTTCAGTGAAATGCAGCTTAGTGCCAAAACAGGCTGCTCTCGCTCTGAAACGCTCATTTTTCACATAAGCCACTTTTCAGCCTTATAGGCGACTGTACAGTGCAAAAACAGCCTCCTCTCGCTCTAAAACGCTCATTTTTCACATAAGCCACTTTTCAGCCTTAGGCGACTGTACAGTGCTAAAACAGCCTCCTATCGCTCTGAAACGCTCATTTTTGACATAACCCACTTTTCAGCCTTAATGAATTAAATTCCAGGTAAAAACTCCTTTGCCATGAAGAAGATCCAAATTCAACAAGTTCAGGCTAGTAAACCTGTTTGAAAGACCTTTTTTCAGTGAAATGCAGCTTAGTGCAAAAACAGGCTGCTCTCGCTCTGAAACGCTCATTTTTGACATAAGCCACTTTTCAGCCTTATAGGCGACTGTACAGTGCAAAAACAGCCTCCTCTCGCTCTGAAACGCTCATTTTTCACATAAGCCACTTTTCACCTTTAATGAATGAAATTCCAGGTAAAAACTCCTTTGCCATGAAGAAGATCCAAATTCAACCAGTTCAGGCTAGTAAACCTGTTTGAAAGACCTTTTTTCAGTGAAATGCAGCTTAGTGCAAAAACAGGCTGCTCTCGCTCTGAAACGCTCATTTTTCACATAAGCCACTTTTCAGCCTTAGGAGACTGTACAGTGCTAAAACAGCCTCCTATCGCTCTGAAACGCTCATTTTTGACATAACCCACTTTTCAGCCTTAATGAATTAAATTCCAGGTAAAAACTCCTTTGCCATGAAGAAGATCCAAATTCAACAAGTTCAGGCTAGTAAACCTGTTTGAAAGACCTTTTTTCAGTGAAATGCAGCTTAGTGCAAAAACAGGCTGCTCTCGCTCTGAAACGCTCATTTTTCACATAAGCCACTTTTCAGCCTTAGGCGACTGTACAGTGCAAAAACAGGCTGCTCTCGCTCTGAAACGCTCATTTTTCACATAAGCCACTTTTCAGCGCTAAAACAGCCTCCAATCGCTCTGAAACGCTCATTTTTGACATAAGCCACTTTTCACCTTTAATGAATGAAATTCCAGGTAAAAACTCCTTTGCCATGAAGAAGATCCAAATTCATCCAGTTCAGGCTAGTAAACCTGGTTGAAAGACCTTTTTTCAGTGAAATGCAGCTTAGTGCCAAAACAGGCTGCTCTCGCTCTGAAACGCTCATTTTTCACATAAGCCACTTTTCAGCGCTAAAACAGCCTCCAATCGCTCTGAAACGCTAATTTTTGACATATGCCACTTTTCACCTTTAATGAATGAAATTCCAGGTAAAAACTCCTTTGCCATGAAGAAGATCCAAATTCAACCAGTTCAGGCTAGTAAACCTGTTTGAAAGACCTTTTTTCAGTGAAATGCAGCTTAGTGCAAAAACAGGCTGCTCTCGCTCTGAAACGCTCATTTTTCACATAAGCCACTTTTCAGCCTTAGGCGACTGTACAGTGCAAAAACAGGCTGCTCTCGCTCTGAAACGCTCATTTTTCACATAAGCCACTTTTCAGCGCTAAAACAGCCTCCAATCGCTCTGAAACGCTCATTTTTGACATAAGCCACTTTTCACCTTTAATGAATGAAATTCCAGGTAAAAACTCCATTGCCATGAAGAGGATCCAAATTCATCCAGTTCAGGCTAGTAAACCTGGTTGAAAGACCTTTTTTCAGTGAAATGCAGCTTAGTGCCAAAACAGGCTGCTCTCGCTCTGAAACGCTCATTTTTCACATAAGCCACTTTTCAGCCTTATAGGCGACTGTACAGTGCAAAAACAGCCTCCTCTCGCTCTGAAACGCTCATTTTTCACATAAGCCACTTTTCAGCCTTAGGCGACTGTACAGTGCTAAAACAGCCTCCTATCGCTCTGAAACGCTCATTTTTGACATAAGCCACTTTTCACCTTTAATGAATGAAATTCCAGGTAAAAACTCCTTTGCCATGAAGAAGATCCAAATTCAACCAGTTCAGGCTAGTAAACCTGTTTGAAAGACCTTTTTTCAGTGAAATGCAGCTTAGTGCAAAAACAGGCTGCTCTCGCTCTGAAACGCTCATTTTTCACATAAGCCACTTTTCAGCGCTAAAACAGCCTCCAATCGCTCTGAAACGCTCATTTTTGACATAAGCCACTTTTCACCTTTAATGAATGAAATTCCAGGTAAAAACTCCTTTGCCATGAAGAAGATCCAAATTCATCCAGTTCAGGCTAGTAAACCTGGTTGAAAGACCTTTTTTCAGTGAAATGCAGCTTAGTGCCAAAACAGGCTGCTCTCGCTCTGAAACGCTCATTTTTCACATAAGCCACTTTTCAGCGCTAAAACAGCCTCCAATCGCTCTGAAACGCTCATTTTTGACATAAGCCACTTTTCACCTTTAATGAATGAAATTCCAGGTAAAAACTCCTTTGCCATGAAGAAGATCCAAATTCAACCAGTTCAGGCTAGTAAACCTGTTTGAAAGACCTTTTTTCAGTGAAATGCAGCTTAGTGCAAAAACAGGCTGCTCTCGCTCTGAAACGCTCATTTTTCACATAAGCCACTTTTCAGCCTTAATGAATTAAATTCCAGGTAAAAACTCCTTTGCCATGAAGAAGATCCAAATTCAACAAGTTCAGGCTAGTAAACCTGTTTGAAAGACCTTTTTTCAGTGAAATGCAGCTTAGTGTAAAAACAGGCTGCTCTCGCTCTGAAACGCTCATTTTTCACATAAGCCACTTTTCAGCCTTAGGCGACTGTACAGTGCAAAAACAGGCTGCTCTCGCTCTGAAACGCTCATTTTTCACATAAGCCACTTTTCAGCGCTAAAACAGCCTCCAATCGCTCTGAAACGCTCATTTTTGACATAAGCCACTTTTCACCTTTAATGAATGAAATTCCAGGTAAAAACTCCTTTGCCATGAAGAAGATCCAAATTCATCCAGTTCAGGCTAGTAAACCTGGTTGAAAGACCTTTTTTCAGTGAAATGCAGCTTAGTGCCAAAACAGGCTGCTCTCGCTCTGAAACGCTCATTTTTCACATAAGCCACTTTTCAGCGCTAAAACAGCCTCCAATCGCTCTGAAACGCTCATTTTTGACATAAGCCACTTTTCACCTTTAATGAATGAAATTCCAGGTAAAAACTCCATTGCCATGAAGAAGATCCAAATTCATCCAGTTCAGGCTAGTAAACCTGGTTGAAAGACCTTTTTTCAGTGAAATGCAGCTTAGTGCCAAAACAGGCTGCTCTCGCTCTGAAACGCTCATTTTTCACATAAGCCACTTTTCAGCCTTATAGGCGACTGTACAGTGCAAAAACAGCCTCCTCTCGCTCTGAAACGCTCATTTTTCACATAAGCCACTTTTCAGCCTTAGGCGACTGTACAGTGCTAAAACAGCCTCCTATCGCTCTGAAACGCTCATTTTTGACATAAGCCACTTTTCACCTTTAATGAATGAAATTCCAGGTAAAAACTCCTTTGCCATGAAGAAGATCCAAATTCAACCAGTTCAGGCTAGTAAACCTGTTTGAAAGACCTTTTTTCAGTGAAATGCAGCTTAGTGCAAAAACAGGCTGCTCTCGCTCTGAAACGCTCATTTTTCACATAAGCCACTTTTCAGCCTTAATGAATTAAATTCCAGGTAAAAACTCCTTTGCCATGAAGAAGATCCAAATTCAACAAGTTCAGGCTAGTAAACCTGTTTGAAAGACCTTTTTTCAGTGAAATGCAGCTTAGTGTAAAAACAGGCTGCTCTCGCTCTGAAACGCTCATTTTTCACATAAGCCACTTTTCAGCCTTAGGCGACTGTACAGTGCAAAAACAGGCTGCTCTCGCTCTGAAACGCTCATTTTTCACATAAGCCACTTTTCAGCGCTAAAACAGCCTCCAATCGCTCTGAAACGCTCATTTTTGACATAAGCCACTTTTCACCTTTAATGAATGAAATTCCAGGTAAAAACTCCTTTGCCATGAAGAAGATCCAAATTCATCCAGTTCAGGCTAGTAAACCTGGTTGAAAGACCTTTTTTCAGTGAAATGCAGCTTAGTGCCAAAACAGGCTGCTCTCGCTCTGAAACGCTCATTTTTCACATAAGCCACTTTTCAGCCTTATAGGCGACTGTACAGTGCAAAAACAGCCTCCTCTCGCTCTGAAACGCTCATTTTTCACATAAGCCACTTCTCAGCCTTAGGCGACTGTACAGTGCTAAAACAGCCTCCTATCGCTCTGAAACGCTCATTTTTGACATAACCCACTTTTCAGCCTTAATGAATTAAATTCCAGGTAAAAACTCCTTTGCCATGAAGAAGATCCAAATTCAACCAGTTCAGGCTAGTAAACCTGTTTGAAAGACCTTTTTTCAGTGAAATGCAGCTTAGTGCAAAAACAGGCTGCTCTCGCTCTGAAACGCTCATTTTTCACATAAGCCACTTTTCAGCGCTAAAACAGCCTCCAATCGCTCTGAAACGCTCATTTTTGACATAAGCCACTTTTCACCTTTAATGAATGAAATTCCAGGTAAAAACTCCTTTGCCATGAAGAAGATCCAAATTCAACCAGTTCAGGCTAGTAAACCTGTTTGAAAGACCTTTTTTCAGTGAAATGCAGCTTAGTGCAAAAACAGGCTGCTCTCGCTCTGAAACGCTCATTTTTGACATAAGCCACTTTTCAGCCTTATAGGCGACTGTACAGTGCAAAAACAGCCTCCTCTCGCTCTGAAACGCTCATTTTTCACATAAGCCACTTTTCACCTTTAATGAATGAAATTCCAGGTAAAAACTCCTTTGCCATGAAGAAGATCCAAATTCAACCAGTTCAGGCTAGTAAACCTGTTTGAAAGACCTTTTTTCAGTGAAATGCAGCTTAGTGCAAAAACAGGCTGCTCTCGCTCTGAAACGCTCATTTTTCACATAAGCCACTTTTCAGCCTTAGGAGACTGTACAGTGCTAAAACAGCCTCCTATCGCTCTGAAACGCTCATTTTTGACATAACCCACTTTTCAGCCTTAATGAATTAAATTCCAGGTAAAAACTCCTTTGCCATGAAGAAGATCCAAATTCAACAAGTTCAGGCTAGTAAACCTGTTTGAAAGACCTTTTTTCAGTGAAATGCAGCTTAGTGCAAAAACAGGCTGCTCTCGCTCTGAAACGCTCATTTTTCACATAAGCCACTTTTCAGCCTTAGGCGACTGTACAGTGCAAAAACAGGCTGCTCTCGCTCTGAAACGCTCATTTTTCACATAAGCCACTTTTCAGCGCTAAAACAGCCTCCAATCGCTCTGAAACGCTCATTTTTGACATAAGCCACTTTTCACCTTTAATGAATGAAATTCCAGGTAAAAACTCCTTTGCCATGAAGAAGATCCAAATTCATCCAGTTCAGGCTAGTAAACCTGGTTGAAAGACCTTTTTTCAGTGAAATGCAGCTTAGTCCCAAAACAGGCTGCTCTCGCTCTGAAACGCTCATTTTTCACATAAGCCACTTTTCAGCGCTAAAACAGCCTCCAATCGCTCTGAAACGCTAATTTTTGACATATGCCACTTTTCACCTTTAATGAATGAAATTCCAGGTAAAAACTCCTTTGCCATGAAGAAGATCCAAATTCAACCAGTTCAGGCTAGTAAACCTGTTTGAAAGACCTTTTTTCAGTGAAATGCAGCTTAGTGCAAAAACAGGCTGCTCTCGCTCTGAAACGCTCATTTTTCACATAAGCCACTTTTCAGCCTTAGGCGACTGTACAGTGCAAAAACAGGCTGCTCTCGCTCTGAAACGCTCATTTTTCACATAAGCCACTTTTCAGCGCTAAAACAGCCTCCAATCGCTCTGAAACGCTCATTTTTGACATAAGCCACTTTTCACCTTTAATGAATGAAATTCCAGGTAAAAACTCCATTGCCATGAAGAGGATCCAAATTCATCCAGTTCAGGCTAGTAAACCTGGTTGAAAGACCTTTTTTCAGTGAAATGCAGCTTAGTGCCAAAACAGGCTGCTCTCGCTCTGAAACGCTCATTTTTCACATAAGCCACTTTTCAGCCTTATAGGCGACTGTACAGTGCAAAAACAGCCTCCTCTCGCTCTGAAACGCTCATTTTTCACATAAGCCACTTTTCAGCCTTAGGCGACTGTACAGTGCTAAAACAGCCTCCTATCGCTCTGAAACGCTCATTTTTGACATAAGCCACTTTTCACCTTTAATGAATGAAATTCCAGGTAAAAACTCCTTTGCCATGAAGAAGATCCAAATTCAACCAGTTCAGGCTAGTAAACCTGTTTGAAAGACCTTTTTTCAGTGAAATGCAGCTTAGTGCAAAAACAGGCTGCTCTCGCTCTGAAACGCTCATTTTTCACATAAGCCACTTTTCAGCCTTAGGCGACTGTACAGTGCAAAAACAGGCTGCTCTCGCTCTGAAACGCTCATTTTTCACATAAGCCACTTTTCAGCGCTAAAACAGCCTCCAATCGCTCTGAAACGCTCATTTTTGACATAAGCCACTTTTCACCTTTAATGAATGAAATTCCAGGTAAAAACTCCTTTGCCATGAAGAAGATCCAAATTCATCCAGTTCAGGCTAGTAAACCTGGTTGAAAGACCTTTTTTCAGTGAAATGCAGCTTAGTGCCAAAACAGGCTGCTCTCGCTCTGAAACGCTCATTTTTCACATAAGCCACTTTTCAGCGCTAAAACAGCCTCCAATCGCTCTGAAACGCTCATTTTTGACATAAGCCACTTTTCACCTTTAATGAATGAAATTCCAGGTAAAAACTCCATTGCCATGAAGAAGATCCAAATTCATCCAGTTCAGGCTAGTAAACCTGGTTGAAAGACCTTTTTTCAGTGAAATGCAGCTTAGTGCCAAAACAGGCTGCTCTCGCTCTGAAACGCTCATTTTTCACATAAGCCACTTTTCAGCCTTATAGGCGACTGTACAGTGCAAAAACAGCCTCCTCTCGCTCTGAAACGCTCATTTTTCACATAAGCCACTTTTCAGCCTTAGGCGACTGTACAGTGCTAAAACAGCCTCCTATCGCTCTGAAACGCTCATTTTTGACATAACCCACTTTTCAGCCTTAATGAATGAAATTCCAGGTAAAAACTCCTTTGCCATGAAGAAGATCCAAATTCAACCAGTTCAGGCTAGTAAACCTGTTTGAAAGACCTTTTTTCAGTGAAATGCAGCTTAGTGCAAAAACAGGCTGCTCTCGCTCTGAAACGCTCATTTTTCACATAAGCCACTTTTCAGCCTTAGGCGACTGTACAGTGCAAAAACAGGCTGCTCTCGCTCTGAAACGCTCATTTTTCACATAAGCCACTTTTCAGCGCTAAAACAGCCTCCAATCGCTCTGAAACGCTCATTTTTGACATAAGCCACTTTTCACCTTTAATGAATGAAATTCCAGGTAAAAACTCCTTTGCCATGAAGAAGATCCAAATTCATCCAGTTCAGGCTAGTAAACCTGGTTGAAAGACCTTTTTTCAGTGAAATGCAGCTTAGTGCCAAAACAGGCTGCTCTCGCTCTGAAACGCTCATTTTTCACATAAGCCACTTTTCAGCGCTAAAACAGCCTCCAATCGCTCTGAAACGCTCATTTTTGACATAAGCCACTTTTCACCTTTAATGAATGAAATTCCAGGTAAAAACTCAATTGCCATGAAGAAGATCCAAATTCATCCAGTTCAGGCTAGTAAACCTGGTTGAAAGACCTTTTTTCAGTGAAATGCAGCTTAGTGCCAAAACAGGCTGCTCTCGCTCTGAAACGCTCATTTTTCACATAAGCCACTTTTCAGCGCTAAAACAGCCTCCAATCGCTCTGAAACGCTCATTTTTGACATAAGCCACTTTTCACCTTTAATGAATGAAATTCCAGGTAAAAACTCCTTTGCCATGAAGAAGATCCAAATTCATCCAGTTCAGGCTAGTAAACCTGGTTGAAAGACCTTTTTTCAGTGAAATGCAGCTTAGTGCAAAAACAGGCTGCTCTCGCTCTGAAACGCTCATTTTTCACATAAGCCACTTTTCAGCCTTAGGCGACTGTACAGTGCAAAAACAGGCTGCTCTCGCTCTGAAACGCTCATTTTTCACATAAGCCACTTTTCAGCGCTAAAATAGCCTCCAATCGCTCTGAAACGCTCATTTTTGACATAAGCCACTTTTCACCTTTAATGAATGAAATTCCAGGTAAAAACTCCTTTGCCATGAAGAAGATCCAAATTCAACCAGTTCAGGCTAGTAAACCTGTTTGAAAGACCTTTTTTCAGTGAAATGCAGCTTAGTGCAAAAACAGGCTGCTCTCGCTCTGAAACGCTCATTTTTGACATAACCCACTTTTCAGCCTTAATGAATTAAATTCCAGGTAAAAACTCCTTTGCCATGAAGAAGATCCAAATTCAACCAGTTCAGGCTAGTAAACCTGTTTGAAAGACCTTTTTTCAGTGAAATGCAGCTTAGTGCAAAAACAGGCTGCTCTCGCTCTGAAACGCTCATTTTTCACATAAGCCACTTTTCAGCCTTAGGCGACTGTACAGTGCAAAAACAGGCTGCTCTCGCTCTGAAACGCTCATTTTTCACATAAGCCACTTTTCAGCGCTAAAACAGCCTCCAATCGCTCTGAAACGCTCATTTTTGACATAAGCCACTTTTCACCTTTAATGAATGAAATTCCAGGTAAAAACTCCTTTGCCATGAAGAAGATCCAAATTCATCCAGTTCAGGCTAGTAAACCTGGTTGAAAGACCTTTTTTCAGTGAAATGCAGCTTAGTGCCAAAACAGGCTGCTCTCGCTCTGAAACGCTCATTTTTCACATAAGCCACTTTTCAGCGCTAAAACAGCCTCCAATCGCTCTGAAACGCTCATTTTTGACATAAGCCACTTTTCACCTTTAATGAATGAAATTCCAGGTAAAAACTCAATTGCCATGAAGAAGATCCAAATTCATCCAGTTCAGGCTAGTAAACCTGGTTGAAAGACCTTTTTTCAGTGAAATGCAGCTTAGTGCCAAAACAGGCTGCTCTCGCTCTGAAACGCTCATTTTTCACATAAGCCACTTTTCAGCGCTAAAACAGCCTCCAATCGCTCTGAAACGCTCATTTTTGACATAAGCCACTTTTCACCTTTAATGAATGAAATTCCAGGTAAAAACTCCTTTGCCATGAAGAAGATCCAAATTCATCCAGTTCAGGCTAGTAAACCTGGTTGAAAGACCTTTTTTCAGTGAAATGCAGCTTAGTGCAAAAACAGGCTGCTCTCGCTCTGAAACGCTCATTTTTCACATAAGCCACTTTTCAGCCTTAGGCGACTGTACAGTGCAAAAACAGGCTGCTCTCGCTCTGAAACGCTCATTTTTCACATAAGCCACTTTTCAGCGCTAAAATAGCCTCCAATCGCTCTGAAACGCTCATTTTTGACATAAGCCACTTTTCACCTTTAATGAATGAAATTCCAGGTAAAAACTCCTTTGCCATGAAGAAGATCCAAATTCAACCAGTTCAGGCTAGTAAACCTGTTTGAAAGACCTTTTTTCAGTGAAATGCAGCTTAGTGCAAAAACAGGCTGCTCTCGCTCTGAAACGCTCATTTTTGACATAACCCACTTTTCAGCCTTAATGAATTAAATTCCAGGTAAAAACTCCTTTGCCATGAAGAAGATCCAAATTCAACAAGTTCAGGCTAGTAAACCTGTTTGAAAGACCTTTTTTCAGTGAAATGCAGCTTAGTGCAAAAACAGGCTGCTCTCGCTCTGAAACGCTCATTTTTCACATAAGCCACTTTTCAGCCTTAGGCGACTGTACAGTGCAAAAACAGGCTGCTCTCGCTCTGAAACGCTCATTTTTCACATAAGCCACTTTTCAGCCTTATAGGCGACTGTACAGTGCAAAAACAGCCTCCTCTCGCTCTGAAACGCTCATTTTTCACATAAGCCACTTTTCACCTTTAATGAATGAAATTCCAGGTAAAAACTCCTTTGCCATGAAGAAGATCCAAATTCAACCAGTTCAGGCTAGTAAACCTGTTTGAAAGACCTTTTTTCAGTGAAATGCAGCTTAGTGCAAAAACAGGCTGCTCTCGCTCTGAAACGCTCATTTTTCACATAAGCCACTTTTCAGCCTTATAGGCGACTGTACAGTGCAAAAACAGCCTCCTCTCGCTCTGAAACGCTCATTTTTCACATAAGCCACTTTTCAGCCTTAGGCGACTGTACAGTGCTAAAACAGCCTCCTATCGCTCTGAAACGCTCATTTTTGACATAAGCCACTTTTCACCTTTAATGAATGAAATTCCAGGTAAAAACTCCTTTGCCATGAAGAAGATCCAAATTCAACCAGTTCAGGCTAGTAAACCTGTTTGAAAGACCTTTTTTCAGTGAAATGCAGCTTAGTGCAAAAACAGGCTGCTCTCGCTCTGAAACGCTCATTTTTCACATAAGCCACTTTTCAGCCTTAGGCGACTGTACAGTGCAAAAACAGGCTGCTCTCGCTCTGAAACGCTCATTTTTCACATAAGCCACTTTTCAGCGCTAAAACAGCCTCCAATCGCTCTGAAACGCTCATTTTTGACATAAGCCACTTTTCACCTTTAATGAATGAAATTCCAGGTAAAAACTCCTTTGCCATGAAGAAGATCCAAATTCATCCAGTTCAGGCTAGTAAACCTGGTTGAAAGACCTTTTTTCAGTGAAATGCAGCTTAGTGCCAAAACAGGCTGCTCTCGCTCTGAAACGCTCATTTTTCACATAAGCCACTTTTCAGCGCTAAAACAGCCTCCAATCGCTCTGAAACGCTCATTTTTGACATAAGCCACTTTTCACCTTTAATGAATGAAATTCCAGGTAAAAACTCCATTGCCATGAAGAGGATCCAAATTCATCCAGTTCAGGCTAGTAAACCTGGTTGAAAGACCTTTTTTCAGTGAAATGCAGCTTAGTGCCAAAACAGGCTGCTCTCGCTCTGAAACGCTCATTTTTCACATAAGCCACTTTTCAGCCTTATAGGCGACTGTACAGTGCAAAAACAGCCTCCTCTCGCTCTGAAACGCTCATTTTTCACATAAGCCACTTTTCAGCCTTAGGCGACTGTACAGTGCTAAAACAGCCTCCTATCGCTCTGAAACGCTCATTTTTGACATAAGCCACTTTTCACCTTTAATGAATGAAATTCCAGGTAAAAACTCCTTTGCCATGAAGAAGATCCAAATTCAACCAGTTCAGGCTAGTAAACCTGTTTGAAAGACCTTTTTTCAGTGAAATGCAGCTTAGTGCAAAAACAGGCTGCTCTCGCTCTGAAACGCTCATTTTTCACATAAGCCACTTTTCAGCCTTAGGCGACTGTACAGTGCAAAAACAGGCTGCTCTCGCTCTGAAACGCTCATTTTTCACATAAGCCACTTTTCAGCGCTAAAACAGCCTCCAATCGCTCTGAAACGCTCATTTTTGACATAAGCCACTTTTCACCTTTAATGAATGAAATTCCAGGTAAAAACTCCTTTGCCATGAAGAAGATCCAAATTCATCCAGTTCAGGCTAGTAAACCTGGTTGAAAGACCTTTTTTCAGTGAAATGCAGCTTAGTGCCAAAACAGGCTGCTCTCGCTCTGAAACGCTCATTTTTCACATAAGCCACTTTTCAGCGCTAAAACAGCCTCCAATCGCTCTGAAACGCTCATTTTTGACATAAGCCACTTTTCACCTTTAATGAATGAAATTCCAGGTAAAAACTCCATTGCCATGAAGAAGATCCAAATTCATCCAGTTCAGGCTAGTAAACCTGGTTGAAAGACCTTTTTTCAGTGAAATGCAGCTTAGTGCCAAAACAGGCTGCTCTCGCTCTGAAACGCTCATTTTTCACATAAGCCACTTTTCAGCCTTATAGGCGACTGTACAGTGCAAAAACAGCCTCCTCTCGCTCTGAAACGCTAATTTTTCACATAAGCCACTTTTCAGCCTTAGGCGACTGTACAGTGCTAAAACAGCCTCCTATCGCTCTGAAACGCTCATTTTTGACATAACCCACTTTTCAGCCTTAATGAATGAAATTCCAGGTAAAAACTCCTTTGCCATGAAGAAGATCCAAATTCAACCAGTTCAGGCTAGTAAACCTGTTTGAAAGACCTTTTTTCAGTGAAATGCAGCTTAGTGCAAAAACAGGCTGCTCTCGCTCTGAAACGCTCATTTTTCACATAAGCCACTTTTCAGCCTTAGGCGACTGTACAGTGCAAAAACAGGCTGCTCTCGCTCTGAAACGCTCATTTTTCACATAAGCCACTTTTCAGCGCTAAAACAGCCTCCAATCGCTCTGAAACGCTCATTTTTGACATAAGCCACTTTTCACCTTTAATGAATGAAATTCCAGGTAAAAACTCCTTTGCCATGAAGAAGATCCAAATTCATCCAGTTCAGGCTAGTAAACCTGGTTGAAAGACCTTTTTTCAGTGAAATGCAGCTTAGTGCCAAAACAGGCTGCTCTCGCTCTGAAACGCTCATTTTTCACATAAGCCACTTTTCAGCGCTAAAACAGCCTCCAATCGCTCTGAAACGCTCATTTTTGACATAAGCCACTTTTCACCTTTAATGAATGAAATTCCAGGTAAAAACTCAATTGCCATGAAGAAGATCCAAATTCATCCAGTTCAGGCTAGTAAACCTGGTTGAAAGATCTTTTTTCAGTGAAATGCAGCTTAGTGCCAAAACAGGCTGCTCTCGCTCTGAAACGCTCATTTTTCACATAAGCCACTTTTCAGCGCTAAAACAGCCTCCAATCGCTCTGAAACGCTCATTTTTGACATAAGCCACTTTTCACCTTTAATGAATGAAATTCCAGGTAAAAACTCCTTTGCCATGAAGAAGATCCAAATTCATCCAGTTCAGGCTAGTAAACCTGGTTGAAAGACCTTTTTTCAGTGAAATGCAGCTTAGTGCAAAAACAGGCTGCTCTCGCTCTGAAACGCTCATTTTTCACATAAGCCACTTTTCAGCCTTAGGCGACTGTACAGTGCAAAAACAGGCTGCTCTCGCTCTGAAACGCTCATTTTTCACATAAGCCACTTTTCAGCGCTAAAATAGCCTCCAATCGCTCTGAAACGCTCATTTTTGACATAAGCCACTTTTCACCTTTAATGAATGAAATTCCAGGTAAAAACTCCTTTGCCATGAAGAAGATCCAAATTCAACCAGTTCAGGCTAGTAAACCTGTTTGAAAGACCTTTTTTCAGTGAAATGCAGCTTAGTGCAAAAACAGGCTGCTCTCGCTCTGAAACGCTCATTTTTGACATAACCCACTTTTCAGCCTTAATGAATTAAATTCCAGGTAAAAACTCCTTTGCCATGAAGAAGATCCAAATTCAACCAGTTCAGGCTAGTAAACCTGTTTGAAAGACCTTTTTTCAGTGAAATGCAGCTTAGTGCAAAAACAGGCTGCTCTCGCTCTGAAACGCTCATTTTTCACATAAGCCACTTTTCAGCCTTAGGCGACTGTACAGTGCAAAAACAGGCTGCTCTCGCTCTGAAACGCTCATTTTTCACATAAGCCACTTTTCAGCGCTAAAACAGCCTCCAATCGCTCTGAAACGCTCATTTTTGACATAAGCCACTTTTCACCTTTAATGAATGAAATTCCAGGTAAAAACTCCTTTGCCATGAAGAAGATCCAAATTCATCCAGTTCAGGCTAGTAAACCTGGTTGAAAGACCTTTTTTCAGTGAAATGCAGCTTAGTGCCAAAACAGGCTGCTCTCGCTCTGAAACGCTCATTTTTCACATAAGCCACTTTTCAGCGCTAAAACAGCCTCCAATCGCTCTGAAACGCTCATTTTTGACATAAGCCACTTTTCACCTTTAATGAATGAAATTCCAGGTAAAAACTCAATTGCCATGAAGAAGATCCAAATTCATCCAGTTCAGGCTAGTAAACCTGGTTGAAAGACCTTTTTTCAGTGAAATGCAGCTTAGTGCCAAAACAGGCTGCTCTCGCTCTGAAACGCTCATTTTTCACATAAGCCACTTTTCAGCGCTAAAACAGCCTCCAATCGCTCTGAAACGCTCATTTTTGACATAAGCCACTTTTCACCTTTAATGAATGAAATTCCAGGTAAAAACTCCTTTGCCATGAAGAAGATCCAAATTCATCCAGTTCAGGCTAGTAAACCTGGTTGAAAGACCTTTTTTCAGTGAAATGCAGCTTAGTGCAAAAACAGGCTGCTCTCGCTCTGAAACGCTCATTTTTCACATAAGCCACTTTTCAGCCTTAGGCGACTGTACAGTGCAAAAACAGGCTGCTCTCGCTCTGAAACGCTCATTTTTCACATAAGCCACTTTTCAGCGCTAAAATAGCCTCCAATCGCTCTGAAACGCTCATTTTTGACATAAGCCACTTTTCACCTTTAATGAATGAAATTCCAGGTAAAAACTCCTTTGCCATGAAGAAGATCCAAATTCAACCAGTTCAGGCTAGTAAACCTGTTTGAAAGACCTTTTTTCAGTGAAATGCAGCTTAGTGCAAAAACAGGCTGCTCTCGCTCTGAAACGCTCATTTTTGACATAACCCACTTTTCAGCCTTAATGAATTAAATTCCAGGTAAAAACTCCTTTGCCATGAAGAAGATCCAAATTCAACAAGTTCAGGCTAGTAAACCTGTTTGAAAGACCTTTTTTCAGTGAAATGCAGCTTAGTGCAAAAACAGGCTGCTCTCGCTCTGAAACGCTCATTTTTCACATAAGCCACTTTTCAGCCTTAGGCGACTGTACAGTGCAAAAACAGGCTGCTCTCGCTCTGAAACGCTCATTTTTCACATAAGCCACTTTTCAGCGCTAAAACAGCCTCCAATCGCTCTGAAACGCTCATTTTTGACATAAGCCACTTTTCACCTTTAATGAATGAAATTCCAGGTAAAAACTCCGTTGCCATGAAGAAGATCCAAATTCATCCAGTTCAGGCTAGTAAACCTGGTTGAAAGACCTTTTTTCAGTGAAATGCAGCTTAGTGCCAAAACAGGCTGCTCTCGCTCTGAAACGCTCATTTTTCACATAAGCCACTTTTCAGCCTTATAGGCGACTGTACAGTGCAAAAACAGCCTCCTCTCGCTCTGAAACGCTCATTTTTCACATAAGCCCCTTTTCACCTTTAATGAATGAAATTCCAGGTAAAAACTCCTTTGCCATGAAGAAGATCCAAATTCAACCAGTTCAGGCTAGTAAACCTGTTTGAAAGACCTTTTTTCAGTGAAATGCAGCTTAGTGCAAAAACAGGCTGCTCTCGCTCTGAAACGCTCATTTTTCACATAAGCCACTTTTCAGCCTTAGGAGACTGTACAGTGCTAAAACAGCCTCCTATCGCTCTGAAACGCTCATTTTTGACATAACCCACTTTTCAGCCTTAATGAATTAAATTCCAGGTAAAAACTCCTTTGCCATGAAGAAGATCCAAATTCAACAAGTTCAGGCTAGTAAACCTGTTTGAAAGACCTTTTTTCAGTGAAATGCAGCTTAGTGCCAAAACAGGCTGCTCTCGCTCTGAAACGCTCATTTTTCACATAAGCCACTTTTCAGCGCTAAAACAGCCTCCAATCGCTCTGAAACGCTAATTTTTGACATATGCCACTTTTCACCTTTAATGAATGAAATTCCAGGTAAAAACTCCTTTGCCATGAAGAAGATCCAAATTCAACCAGTTCAGGCTAGTAAACCTGTTTGAAAGACCTTTTTTCAGTGAAATGCAGCTTAGTGCAAAAACAGGCTGCTCTCGCTCTGAAACGCTCATTTTTCACATAAGCCACTTTTCAGCCTTAGGCGACTGTACAGTGCAAAAACAGGCTGCTCTCGCTCTGAAACGCTCATTTTTCACATAAGCCACTTTTCAGCGCTAAAACAGCCTCCAATCGCTCTGAAACGCTCATTTTTGACATAAGCCACTTTTCACCTTTAATGAATGAAATTCCAGGTAAAAACTCCTTTGCCATGAAGAAGATCCAAATTCATCCAGTTCAGGCTAGTAAACCTGGTTGAAAGACCTTTTTTCAGTGAAATGCAGCTTAGTGCCAAAACAGGCTGCTCTCGCTCTGAAACGCTCATTTTTCACATAAGCCACTTTTCAGCGCTAAAACAGCCTCCAATCGCTCTGAAACGCTCATTTTTGACATAAGCCACTTTTCACCTTTAATGAATGAAATTCCAGGTAAAAACTCCATTGCCATGAAGAAGATCCAAATTCATCCAGTTCAGGCTAGTAAACCTGGTTGAAAGACCTTTTTTCAGTGAAATGCAGCTTAGTGCCAAAACAGGCTGCTCTCGCTCTGAAACGCTCATTTTTCACATAAGCCACTTTTCAGCCTTATAGGCGACTGTACAGTGCAAAAACAGCCTCCTCTCGCTCTGAAACGCTCATTTTTCACATAAGCCACTTTTCAGCCTTAGGCGACTGTACAGTGCTAAAACAGCCTCCTATCGCTCTGAAACGCTCATTTTTGACATAACCCACTTTTCAGCCTTAATGAATGAAATTCCAGGTAAAAACTCCTTTGCCATGAAGAAGATCCAAATTCAACCAGTTCAGGCTAGTAAACCTGTTTGAAAGACCTTTTTTCAGTGAAATGCAGCTTAGTGCAAAAACAGGCTGCTCTCGCTCTGAAACGCTCATTTTTCACATAAGCCACTTTTCAGCCTTAGCCCACCAAACATTAGACGTCTGATAGACGTCCAGATCATGTCTATATTGCGTCCGTCGGTCCAAGACCAATTCTGGACCACTACACGACGTGCAAACTAGGTCTGCTATTTGGACGTCTAATCATGACCCCACTTGGACGTCAATATGCAGTTGAACATTTGAACGTCGGGCTAGGTCACTTATTTCGACGTCTAAGACAGGTGCAGGTAATTGACATGATGTAATTTATTTATTTACATTATTATTATTATTATTATTATTATTATTATCATAGTAGTAGTAGTAGTAGTAGTATGGGCATGATGACATATTTTGTGATTAAACATTATTTTTGAATAAAAGTAATATTTTTGTTTGTTTACATTTTTGTTTTTCTCTTTTAAAATAGTGTTATTCAGTTTATTACAACAATAAAGATGTAGCCTTTGGGGGAAGGGGGGGGGGTGTTACAGTCAACGCCATGGTGATTGGCTGAGGCATTGCGTCATCAACGTACATCAAAAGAGCCACTCCCATTGGCCCAGGTGTTTCTCTACGGTGAAAGCAAATGGCCGCTCGGCTCTGTGCACCTTCGACCTCTACAACAACCTACACAGCAATCCGAAAATCAGCGTCGTCCACTAAATTGCAGGTAAGTTCGGTCAGCACATAGACCCATAAGTTAATTTTATGTTCATTTATGCATTTATAGCGTTTGCCGTTTTAGCTTTATGCCTCAAACCTGTTGTTGCTACAATTAGCATTACATCTGCTAACGTTAGCTTTTGAACACGACCAATTTTGTTTAACGTACAACGAAACCGGCGAAAAATAAATACATGGAGTGAAGCGCTGGAGCCGTGGGCCATTACACGACCGTTATCGGCAACAGGCCTCCAGTGTTAACAAGCAGGAGGGCCATTGTGTTGAGCTGGGGAGCGGCCGGGTGTTAGCAGCGGATGCTAACCGCTAACGCTAGTCGAAGTTGGCATCGAGCTACCTCACAACACAGACATCTTTCTTGTTACTGGTCGAGGCTTTATTTGTCGGTGACAGCCGGTTATGGGTCCGCGGCTCCAGCGCTTATTTCTTTTTCTTTGACGTGCTGCTGCTGAGATAGACAGAGAGAGAGAGAGATTAGCACTTGCTAATAACCGGGACAGCTAATGGGGCTAGCAGCACAGACCAATATACAGGCGGCGGGGGGGCGCTTCAGATACAGCCACGTAGGTTTGCAGCCAAATGTTTAACAATTTAGTGCAGTGGAGTACTGTATTGTAAAGTGTTAGTAAGGTGTTTCTAAATCCTTCTTATCCTTTTGTCAGGTGGTGTTTGGTCCTCTTTTGAAAGTGAGTGAGGTGTCTACACATGGATGAACTTCTGCGTCATGACAGCGAAGATGAACGTCGGAGCTAACCTTTTTTTTTTTTTTTTTTTTTTTTTTACACGTTTGTATATACTGCCTGCTGTTGTATTGTCAACTGACGTCTGCAATTAAAAATTGGTGACAAAACAGTCAGGATTTGATTGTGATTTATTATAACGTGACTGTAGAAACGTGTCCAGAAGGTAGGAACCTGTTTTCCTGTACCAGCTAATTTTACTGTAGCGTCATTTGGTTATGCATAGGAACTAAACCAGTAAAAAAAAAAAAAAGAGTAATATGAGTTATAATTTGACGTAGAAAAGACGTCCACAACGACCATATTTGGACTAGAAATGGCCCCTGCACGGCGGTACTGTGGACGTCATAAATGGACGTCAAGTATACGTTGAAAGAAAGACGTCGTCTGGAGTAACAGTCTGCACCTTGAGGTGACCAAAATTAGACGTGCAAAAATGACTTGGAAAAGACGTCGTTTGGACGTCTCTTTGCGCAGTGGGAGGCGACTGTACAGTGCAAAAACAGGCTGCTCTCGCTCTGAAACGCTCATTTTTCACATAAGCCACTTTTCAGCGCTAAAATAGCCTCCAATCGCTCTGAAACGCTCATTTTTGACATAAGCCACTTTTCACCTTTAATGAATGAAATTCCAGGTAAAAACTCCTTTGCCATGAAGAAGATCCAAATTCAACCAGTTCAGGCTAGTAAACCTGTTTGAAAGACCTTTTTTCAGTGAAATGCAGCTTAGTGCAAAAACAGGCTGCTCTCGCTCTGAAACGCTCATTTTTCACATAAGCCACTTTTCAGCCTTAGGCGACTGTACAGTGCAAAAACAGGCTGCTCTCGCTCTGAAACGCTCATTTTTCACATAAGCCACTTTTCAGCGCTAAAACAGCCTCCAATCGCTCTGAAACGCTCATTTTTGACATAAGCCACTTTTCACCTTTAATGAATGAAATTCCAGGTAAAAACTCCTTTGCCATGAAGAAGATCCAAATTCATCCAGTTCAGGCTAGTAAACCTGGTTGAAAGACCTTTTTTCAGTGAAATGCAGCTTAGTGCCAAAACAGGCTGCTCTCGCTCTGAAACGCTCATTTTTCACATAAGCCACTTTTCAGCGCTAAAACAGCCTCCAATCGCTCTGAAACGCTAATTTTTGACATATGCCACTTTTCACCTTTAATGAATGAAATTCCAGGTAAAAACTCCTTTGCCATGAAGAAGATCCAAATTCAACCAGTTCAGGCTAGTAAACCTGTTTGAAAGACCTTTTTTCAGTGAAATGCAGCTTAGTGCAAAAACAGGCTGCTCTCGCTCTGAAACGCTCATTTTTCACATAAGCCACTTTTCAGCCTTATAGGCGACTGTACAGTGCAAAAACAGCCTCCTCTCGCTCTGAAACGCTCATTTTTCACATAAGCCACTTTTCAGCCTTAGGCGACTGTACAGTGCTAAAACAGCCTCCTATCGCTCTGAAACGCTCATTTTTGACATAACCCACTTTTCAGCCTTAATGAATGAAATTCCAGGTAAAAACTCCTTTGCCATGAAGAAGATCCAAATTCAACCAGTTCAGGCTAGTAAACCTGTTTGAAAGACCTTTTTTCAGTGAAATGCAGCTTAGTGCAAAAACAGGCTGCTCTCGCTCTGAAACGCTCATTTTTCACATAAGCCACTTTTCAGCCTTAGGCGACTGTACAGTGCAAAAACAGGCTGCTCTCGCTCTGAAACGCTCATTTTTCACATAAGCCACTTTTCAGCGCTAAAACAGCCTCCAATCGCTCTGAAACGCTCATTTTTGACATAAGCCACTTTTCACCTTTAATGAATGAAATTCCAGGTAAAAACTCCTTTGCCATGAAGAAGATCCAAATTCATCCAGTTCAGGCTAGTAAACCTGGTTGAAAGACCTTTTTTCAGTGAAATGCAGCTTAGTGCCAAAACAGGCTGCTCTCGCTCTGAAACGCTCATTTTTCACATAAGCCACTTTTCAGCGCTAAAACAGCCTCCAATCGCTCTGAAACGCTCATTTTTGACATAAGCCACTTTTCACCTTTAATGAATGAAATTCCAGGTAAAAACTCAATTGCCATGAAGAAGATCCAAATTCATCCAGTTCAGGCTAGTAAACCTGGTTGAAAGACCTTTTTTCAGTGAAATGCAGCTTAGTGCCAAAACAGGCTGCTCTCGCTCTGAAACGCTCATTTTTCACATAAGCCACTTTTCAGCCTTATAGGCGACTGTACAGTGCAAAAACAGCCTCCTCTCGCTCTGAAACGCTCATTTTTCACATAAGCCACTTTTCAGCCTTAGGCGACTGTACAGTGCTAAAACAGCCTCCTATCGCTCTGAAACGCTCATTTTTGACATAACCCACTTTTCAGCCTTAATGAATTAAATTCCAGGTAAAAACTCCTTTGCCATGAAGAAGATCCAAATTCAACCAGTTCAGGCTAGTAAACCTGTTTGAAAGACCTTTTTTAAGTGAAATGCAGCTTAGTGCAAAAACAGGCTGCTCTCGCTCTGAAACGCTCATTTTTCACATAAGCCACTTTTCAGCGCTAAAACAGCCTCCAATCGCTCTGAAACGCTCATTTTTGACATAAGCCACTTTTCACCTTTAATGAATGAAATTCCAGGTAAAAACTCCTTTGCCATGAAGAAGATCCAAATTCATCCAGTTCAGGCTAGTAAACCTGGTTGAAAGACCTTTTTTCAGTGAAATGCAGCTTAGTGCAAAAACAGGCTGCTCTCGCTCTGAAACGCTCATTTTTCACATAAGCCACTTTTCAGCCTTAGGCGACTGTACAGTGCAAAAACAGGCTGCTCTCGCTCTGAAACGCTCATTTTTCACATAAGCCACTTTTCACCTTTAATGAATGAAATTCCAGGTAAAAACTCCTTTGCCATGAAGAAGATCCAAATTCAACCAGTTCAGGCTAGTAAACCTGTTTGAAAGACCTTTTTTCAGTGAAATGCAGCTTAGTGCAAAAACAGGCTGCTCTCGCTCTGAAACGCTCATTTTTGACATAACCCACTTTTCAGCCTTAATGAATTAAATTCCAGGTAAAAACTCCTTTGCCATGAAGAAGATCCAAATTCAACAAGTTCAGGCTAGTAAACCTGTTTGAAAGACCTTTTTTCAGTGAAATGCAGCTTAGTGCAAAAACAGGCTGCTCTCGCTCTGAAACGCTCATTTTTCACATAAGCCACTTTTCAGCCTTAGGCGACTGTACAGTGCAAAAACAGGCTGCTCTCGCTCTGCAACGCTCATTTTTCACATAAGCCACTTTTCAGCGCTAAAACAGCCTCCTCTCGCTCTGAAACGCTCATTTTTCACATAAGCCACTTTTCACCTTTAATGAATGAAATTCCAGGTAAAAACTCCTTTGCCATGAAGAAGATCCAAATTCAACCAGT
Source organism: Pagrus pagrus (assembly GCF_965226575.1). NCBI lineage: Eukaryota > Metazoa > Chordata > Actinopteri > Spariformes > Sparidae > Pagrus > Pagrus pagrus. The sequence goes on from NW_028175434.1 coordinate 390,774, forward strand.
TCAGGCTAGTAAACCTGTTTGAAAGACCTTTTTTCAGTGAAATGCAGCTTAGTGCAAAAACAGGCTGCTCTCGCTCTGAAACGCTCATTTTTCACATAAGCCACTTTTCAGCCTTAGGAGACTGTACAATGCTAAAACAGCCTCCTATCGCTCTGAAACGCTCATTTTTGACATAACCCACTTTTCAGCCTTAATGAATTAAATTCCAGGTAAAAACTCCTTTGCCATGAAGAAGATCCAAATTCAACAAGTTCAGGCTAGTAAACCTGTTTGAAAGACCTTTTTTCAGTGAAATGCAGCTTAGTGCAAAAACAGGCTGCTCTCGCTCTGAAACGCTCATTTTTCACATAAGCCACTTTTCAGCCTTAGGCGACTGTACAGTGCAAAAACAGGCTGCTCTCGCTCTGAAACGCTCATTTTTCACATAAGCCACTTTTCAGCGCTAAAACAGCCTCCAATCGCTCTGAAACGCTCATTTTTGACATAAGCCACTTTTCACCTTTAATGAATGAAATTCCAGGTAAAAACTCCTTTGCCATGAAGAAGATCCAAATTCATCCAGTTCAGGCTAGTAAACCTGGTTGAAAGACCTTTTTTCAGTGAAATGCAGCTTAGTGCCAAAACAGGCTGCTCTCGCTCTGAAACGCTCATTTTTCACATAAGCCACTTTTCAGCGCTAAAACAGCCTCCAATCGCTCTGAAACGCTAATTTTTGACATATGCCACTTTTCACCTTTAATGAATGAAATTCCAGGTAAAAACTCCTTTGCCATGAAGAAGATCCAAATTCAACCAGTTCAGGCTAGTAAACCTGTTTGAAAGACCTTTTTTCAGTGAAATGCAGCTTAGTGCAAAAACAGGCTGCTCTCGCTCTGAAACGCTCATTTTTCACATAAGCCACTTTTCAGCCTTAGGCGACTGTACAGTGCAAAAACAGGCTGCTCTCGCTCTGAAACGCTCATTTTTCACATAAGCCACTTTTCAGCCTTATAGGCGACTGTACAGTGCAAAAACAGCCTCCTCTCGCTCTGAAACGCTCATTTTTCACATAAGCCACTTTTCACCTTTAATGAATGAAATTCCAGGTAAAAACTCCTTTGCCATGAAGAAGATCCAAATTCAACCAGTTCAGGCTAGTAAACCTGTTTGAAAGACCTTTTTTCAGTGAAATGCAGCTTAGTGCAAAAACAGGCTGCTCTCGCTCTGAAACGCTCATTTTTCACATAAGCCACTTTTCAGCCTTAGGAGACTGTACAGTGCTAAAACAGCCTCCTATCGCTCTGAAACGCTCATTTTTGACATAACCCACTTTTCAGCCTTAATGAATTAAATTCCAGGTAAAAACTCCTTTGCCATGAAGAAGATCCAAATTCAACAAGTTCAGGCTAGTAAACCTGTTTGAAAGACCTTTTTTCAGTGAAATGCAGCTTAGTGCAAAAACAGGCTGCTCTTGCTCTGAAACGCTCATTTTTCACATAAGCCACTTTTCAGCCTTAGGCGACTGTACAGTGCAAAAACAGGCTGCTCTCGCTCTGAAACGCTCATTTTTCACATAAGCCACTTTTCAGCGCTAAAACAGCCTCCAATCGCTCTGAAACGCTCATTTTTGACATAAGCCACTTTTCACCTTTAATGAATGAAATTCCAGGTAAAAACTCCTTTGCCATGAAGAAGATCCAAATTCATCCAGTTCAGGCTAGTAAACCTGGTTGAAAGACCTTTTTTCAGTGAAATGCAGCTTAGTGCCAAAACAGGCTGCTCTCGCTCTGAAACGCTCATTTTTCTCATAAGCCACTTTTCAGCGCTAAAACAGCCTCCAATCGCTCTGAAACGCTAATTTTTGACATATGCCACTTTTCACCTTTAATGAATGAAATTCCAGGTAAAAACTCCTTTGCCATGAAGAAGATCCAAATTCAACCAGTTCAGGCTAGTAAACCTGTTTGAAAGACCTTTTTTCAGTGAAATGCAGCTTAGTGCAAAAACAGGCTGCTCTCGCTCTGAAACGCTCATTTTTCACATAAGCCACTTTTCAGCCTTAGGCGACTGTACAGTGCAAAAACAGGCTGCTCTCGCTCTGAAACGCTCATTTTTCACATAAGCCACTTTTCAGCGCTAAAACAGCCTCCAATCGCTCTGAAACGCTCATTTTTGACATAAGCCACTTTTCACCTTTAATGAATGAAATTCCAGGTAAAAACTCCTTTGCCATGAAGAAGATCCAAATTCATCCAGTTCAGGCTAGTAAACCTGGTTGAAAGACCTTTTTTCAGTGAAATGCAGCTTAGTGCCAAAACAGGCTGCTCTCGCTCTGAAACGCTCATTTTTCACATAAGCCACTTTTCAGCGCTAAAACAGCCTCCAATCGCTCTGAAACGCTCATTTTTGACATAAGCCACTTTTCACCTTTAATGAATGAAATTCTAGGTAAAAACTCCATTGCCATGAAGAAGATCCAAATTCATCCAGTTCAGGCTAGTAAACCTGGTTGAAAGACCTTTTTTCAGTGAAATGCAGCTTAGTGCCAAAACAGGCTGCTCTCGCTCTGAAACGCTCATTTTTCACATAAGCCACTTTTCAGCCTTAGGCGACTGTACAGTGCTAAAACAGCCTCCTATCGCTCTGAAACGCTCATTTTTGACATAACCCACTTTTCAGCCTTAATGAATGAAATTCCAGGTAAAAACTCCTTTGCCATGAAGAAGATCCAAATTCAACCAGTTCAGGCTAGTAAACCTGTTTGAAAGACCTTTTTTCAGTGAAATGCAGCTTAGTGCAAAAACAGGCTGCTCTCGCTCTGAAACGCTCATTTTTCACATAAGCCACTTTTCAGCCTTAGGCGACTGTACAGTGCAAAAACAGGCTGCTCTCGCTCTGAAACGCTCATTTTTCACATAAGCCACTTTTCAGCGCTAAAACAGCCTCCAATCGCTCTGAAACGCTCATTTTTGACATAAGCCACTTTTCACCTTTAATGAATGAAATTCCAGGTAAAAACTCCTTTGCCATGAAGAAGATCCAAATTCATCCAGTTCAGGCTAGTAAACCTGGTTGAAAGACCTTTTTTCAGTGAAATGCAGCTTAGTGCCAAAACAGGCTGCTCTCGCTCTGAAACGCTCATTTTTCACATAAGCCACTTTTCAGCGCTAAAACAGCCTCCAATCGCTCTGAAACGCTCATTTTTGACATAAGCCACTTTTCACCTTTAATGAATGAAATTCCAGGTAAAAACTCCATTGCCATGAAGAAGATCCAAATTCATCCAGTTCAGGCTAGTAAACCTGGTTGAAAGACCTTTTTTCAGTGAAATGCAGCTTAGTGCCAAAACAGGCTGCTCTCGCTCTGAAACGCTCATTTTTCACATAAGCCACTTTTCAGCCTTATAGGCGACTGTACAGTGCAAAAACAGCCTCCTCTCGCTCTGAAACGCTCATTTTTCACATAAGCCACTTTTCAGCCTTAGGCGACTGTACAGTGCTAAAACAGCCTCCTATCGCTCTGAAACGCTCATTTTTGACATAACCCACTTTTCAGCCTTAATGAATGAAATTCCAGGTAAAAACTCCTTTGCCATGAAGAAGATCCAAATTCAACCAGTTCAGGCTAGTAAACCTGTTTGAAAGACCTTTTTTCAGTGAAATGCAGCTTAGTGCAAAAACAGGCTGCTCTCGCTCTGAAACGCTCATTTTTCACATAAGCCACTTTTCAGCCTTAGGCGACTGTACAGTGCAAAAACAGGCTGCTCTCGCTCTGAAACGCTCATTTTTCACATAAGCCACTTTTCAGCGCTAAAACAGCCTCCAATCGCTCTGAAACGCTCATTTTTGACATAAGCCACTTTTCACCTTTAATGAATGAAATTCCAGGTAAAAACTCCTTTGCCATGAAGAAGATCCAAATTCATCCAGTTCAGGCTAGTAAACCTGGTTGAAAGACCTTTTTTCAGTGAAATGCAGCTTAGTGCCAAAACAGGCTGCTCTCGCTCTGAAACGCTCATTTTTCACATAAGCCACTTTTCAGCGCTAAAACAGCCTCCAATCGCTCTGAAACGCTCATTTTTGACATAAGCCACTTTTCACCTTTAATGAATGAAATTCCAGGTAAAAACTCAATTGCCATGAAGAAGATCCAAATTCATCCAGTTCAGGCTAGTAAACCTGGTTGAAAGACCTTTTTTCAGTGAAATGCAGCTTAGTGCCAAAACAGGCTGCTCTCGCTCTGAAACGCTCATTTTTCACATAAGCCACTTTTCAGCCTTATAGGCGACTGTACAGTGCAAAAACAGCCTCCTCTCGCTCTGAAACGCTCATTTTTCACATAAGCCACTTTTCAGCCTTAGGCGACTGTACAGTGCTAAAACAGCCTCCTATCGCTCTGAAACGCTCATTTTTGACATAACCCACTTTTCAGCCTTAATGAATTAAATTCCAGGTAAAAACTCCTTTGCCATGAAGAAGATCCAAATTCAACCAGTTCAGGCTAGTAAACCTGTTTGAAAGACCTTTTTTCAGTGAAATGCAGCTTAGTGCAAAAACAGGCTGCTCTCGCTCTGAAACGCTCATTTTTCACATAAGCCACTTTTCACCTTTAATGAATGAAATTCCAGGTAAAAACTCCTTTGCCATGAAGAAGATCCAAATTCAACCAGTTCAGGCTAGTAAACCTGTTTGAAAGACCTTTTTTCAGTGAAATGCAGCTTAGTGCAAAAACAGGCTGCTCTCGCTCTGAAACGCTCATTTTTCACATAAGCCACTTTTCAGCCTTAGGCGACTGTACAGTGCAAAAACAGGCTGCTCTCGCTCTGAAACGCTCATTTTTCACATAAGCCACTTTTCAGCGCTAAAACAGCCTCCAATCGCTCTGAAACGCTCATTTTTGACATAAGCCACTTTTCACCTTTAATGAATGAAATTCCAGGTAAAAACTCCTTTGCCATGAAGAAGATCCAAATTCAACAAGTTCAGGCTAGTAAACCTGTTTGAAAGACCTTTTTTCAGTGAAATGCAGCTTAGTGCAAAAACAGGCTGCTCTCGCTCTGAAACGCTCATTTTTCACATAAGCCACTTTTCAGCCTTAGGCGACTGTACAGTGCATAAACAGGCTGCTCTCGCTCTGAAACGCTCATTTTTCACATAAGCCACTTTTCAGCGCTAAAACAGCCTCCAATCGCTCTGAAACGCTCATTTTTGACATAAGCCACTTTTCACCTTTAATGAATGAAATTCCAGGTAAAAACTCCGTTGCCATGAAGAAGATCCAAATTCATCCAGTTCAGGCTAGTAAACCTGGTTGAAAGACCTTTTTTCAGTGAAATGCAGCTTAGTGCCAAAACAGGCTGCTCTCGCTCTGAAACGCTCATTTTTCACATAAGCCACTTTTCAGCCTTATAGGCGACTGTACAGTGCAAAAACAGCCTCCTCTCGCTCTGAAACGCTCATTTTTCACATAAGCCACTTTTCACCTTTAATGAATGAAATTCCAGGTAAAAACTCCTTTGCCATGAAGAAGATCCAAATTCAACCAGTTCAGGCTAGTAAACCTGTTTGAAAGACCTTTTTTCAGTGAAATGCAGCTTAGTGCAAAAACAGGCTGCTCTCGCTCTGAAACGCTCATTTTTCACATAAGCCACTTTTCAGCCTTAGGAGACTGTACAGTGCTAAAACAGCCTCCTATCGCTCTGAAACGCTCATTTTTGACATAACCCACTTTTCAGCCTTAATGAATTAAATTCCAGGTAAAAACTCCTTTGCCATGAAGAAGATCCAAATTCAACAAGTTCAGGCTAGTAAACCTGTTTGAAAGACCTTTTTTCAGTGAAATGCAGCTTAGTGCAAAAACAGGCTGCTCTCGCTCTGAAACGCTCATTTTTCACATAAGCCACTTTTCAGCCTTAGGCGACTGTACAGTGCAAAAACAGGCTGCTCTCGCTCTGAAACGCTCATTTTTCACATAAGCCACTTTTCAGCGCTAAAACAGCCTCCAATCGCTCTGAAACGCTCATTTTTGACATAAGCCACTTTTCACCTTTAATGAATGAAATTCCAGGTAAAAACTCCTTTGCCATGAAGAAGATCCAAATTCATCCAGTTCAGGCTAGTAAACCTGGTTGAAAGACCTTTTTTCAGTGAAATGCAGCTTAGTGCCAAAACAGGCTGCTCTCGCTCTGAAACGCTCATTTTTCACATAAGCCACTTTTCAGCGCTAAAACAGCCTCCAATCGCTCTGAAACGCTCATTTTTGACATAAGCCACTTTTCACCTTTAATGAATGAAATTCCAGGTAAAAACTCCTTTGCCATGAAGAAGATCCAAATTCATCCAGTTCAGGCTAGTAAACCTGGTTGAAAGACCTTTTTTCAGTGAAATGCAGCTTAGTGCCAAAACAGGCTGCTCTCGCTCTGAAACGCTCATTTTTCACATAAGCCACTTTTCAGCCTTATAGGCGACTGTACAGTGCAAAAACAGCCTCCTCTCGCTCTGAAACGCTCATTTTTCACATAAGCCACTTTTCAGCGCTAAAACAGCCTCCAATCGCTCTGAAACGCTAATTTTTGACATATGCCACTTTTCACCTTTAATGAATGAAATTCCAGGTAAAAACTCCTTTGCCATGAAGAAGATCCAAATTCAACCAGTTCAGGCTAGTAAACCTGTTTGAAAGACCTTTTTTCAGTGAAATGCAGCTTAGTGCAAAAACAGGCTGCTCTCGCTCTGAAACGCTCATTTTTCACATAAGCCACTTTTCAGCCTTAGGCGACTGTACAGTGCAAAAACAGGCTGCTCTCGCTCTGAAACGCTCATTTTTCACATAAGCCACTTTTCAGCGCTAAAACAGCCTCCAATCGCTCTGAAACGCTCATTTTTGACATAAGCCACTTTTCACCTTTAATGAATGAAATTCCAGGTAAAAACTCCAGTGCCATGAAGAGGATCCAAATTCATCCAGTTCAGGCTAGTAAACCTGGTTGAAAGACCTTTTTTCAGTGAAATGCAGCTTAGTGCCAAAACAGGCTGCTCTCGCTCTGAAACGCTCATTTTTCACATAAGCCACTTTTCAGCCTTATAGGCGACTGTACAGTGCTAAAACAGCCTCCTATCGCTCTGAAACGCTCATTTTTGACATAACCCACTTTTCAGCCTTAATGAATTAAATTCCAGGTAAAAACTCCTTTGCCATGAAGAAGATCCAAATTCAACAAGTTCAGGCTAGTAAACCTGTTTGAAAGACCTTTTTTCAGTGAAATGCAGCTTAGTGCAAAAACAGGCTGCTCTCGCTCTGAAACGCTCATTTTTCACATAAGCCACTTTTCAGCCTTAGGCGACTGTACAGTGCCAAAACAGGCTGCTCTCGCTCTGAAACGCTCATTTTTCACATAAGCCACTTTTCAGCGCTAAAACAGCCTCCAATCGCTCTGAAACGCTAATTTTTGACATATGCCACTTTTCACCTTTAATGAATGAAATTCCAGGTAAAAACTCCTTTGCCATGAAGAAGATCCAAATTCAACCAGTTCAGGCTAGTAAACCTGTTTGAAAGACCTTTTTTCAGTGAAATGCAGCTTAGTGCAAAAACAGGCTGCTCTCGCTCTGAAACGCTCATTTTTCACATAAGCCACTTTTCAGCCTTAGGCGACTGTACAGTGCAAAAACAGGCTGCTCTCGCTCTGAAACGCTCATTTTTCACATAAGCCACTTTTCAGCGCTAAAACAGCCTCCAATCGCTCTGAAACGCTCATTTTTGACATAAGCCACTTTTCACCTTTAATGAATGAAATTCCAGGTAAAAACTCCTTTGCCATGAAGAAGATCCAAATTCATCCAGTTCAGGCTAGTAAACCTGGTTGAAAGACCTTTTTTCAGTGAAATGCAGCTTAGTGCCAAAACAGGCTGCTCTCGCTCTGAAACGCTCATTTTTCACATAAGCCACTTTTCAGCGCTAAAACAGCCTCCAATCGCTCTGAAACGCTCATTTTTGACATAAGCCACTTTTCACCTTTAATGAATGAAATTCCAGGTAAAAACTCCTTTGCCATGAAGAAGATCCAAATTCATCCAGTTCAGGCTAGTAAACCTGGTTGAAAGACCTTTTTTCAGTGAAATGCAGCTTAGTGCCAAAACAGGCTGCTCTCGCTCTGAAACGCTCATTTTTCACATAAGCCACTTTTCAGCCTTATAGGCGACTGTACAGTGCAAAAACAGCCTCCTCTCGCTCTGAAACGCTCATTTTTCACATAAGCCACTTTTCAGCCTTAGGCGACTGTACAGTGCTAAAACAGCCTCCTATCGCTCTGAAACGCTCATTTTTGACATAACCCACTTTTCAGCCTTAATGAATGAAATTCCAGGTAAAAACTCCTTTGCCATGAAGAAGATCCAAATTCAACCAGTTCAGGCTAGTAAACCTGTTTGAAAGACCTTTTTTCAGTGAAATGCAGCTTAGTGCAAAAACAGGCTGCTCTCGCTCTGAAACGCTCATTTTTCACATAAGCCACTTTTCAGCCTTATAGGCGACTGTACAGTGCAAAAACAGCCTCCTCTCGCTCTGAAACGCTCATTTTTCACATAAGCCACTTTTCACCTTTAATGAATGAAATTCCAGGTAAAAACTCCTTTGCCATGAAGAAGATCCAAATTCAACCAGTTCAGGCTAGTAAACCTGTTTGAAAGACCTTTTTTCAGTGAAATGCAGCTTAGTGCAAAAACAGGCTGCTCTCGCTCTGAAACGCTCATTTTTCACATAAGCCACTTTTCAGCCTTAGGAGACTGTACAGTGCTAAAACAGCCTCCTATCGCTCTGAAACGCTCATTTTTGACATAACCCACTTTTCAGCCTTAATGAATTAAATTCCAGGTAAAAACTCCTTTGCCATGAAGAAGATCCAAATTCAACAAGTTCAGGCTAGTAAACCTGTTTGAAAGACCTTTTTTCAGTGAAATGCAGCTTAGTGCAAAAACAGGCTGCTCTCGCTCTGAAACGCTCATTTTTCACATAAGCCACTTTTCAGCCTTAGGCGACTGTACAGTGCAAAAACAGGCTGCTCTCGCTCTGAAACGCTCATTTTTCACATAAGCCACTTTTCAGCGCTAAAACAGCCTCCAATCGCTCTGAAACGCTCATTTTTGACATAAGCCACTTTTCACCTTTAATGAATGAAATTCCAGGTAAAAACTCCTTTGCCATGAAGAAGATCCAAATTCATCCAGTTCAGGCTAGTAAACCTGGTTGAAAGACCTTTTTTCAGTGAAATGCAGCTTAGTGCCAAAACAGGCTGCTCTCGCTCTGAAACGCTCATTTTTCACATAAGCCACTTTTCAGCGCTAAAACAGCCTCCAATCGCTCTGAAACGCTCATTTTTGACATAAGCCACTTTTCACCTTTAATGAATGAAATTCCAGGTAAAAACTCCTTTGCCATGAAGAAGATCCAAATTCATCCAGTTCAGGCTAGTAAACCTGGTTGAAAGACCTTTTTTCAGTGAAATGCAGCTTAGTGCCAAAACAGGCTGCTCTCGCTCTGAAACGCTCATTTTTCACATAAGCCACTTTTCAGCCTTATAGGCGACTGTACAGTGCAAAAACAGCCTCCTCTCGCTCTGAAACGCTCATTTTTCACATAAGCCACTTTTCAGCCTTAGGCGACTGTACAGTGCTAAAACAGCCTCCTATCGCTCTGAAACGCTCATTTTTGACATAACCCACTTTTCAGCCTTAATGAATGAAATTCCAGGTAAAAACTCCTTTGCCATGAAGAAGATCCAAATTCAACCAGTTCAGGCTAGTAAACCTGTTTGAAAGACCTTTTTTCAGTGAAATGCAGCTTAGTGCAAAAACAGGCTGCTCTCGCTCTGAAACGCTCATTTTTCACATAAGCCACTTTTCAGCCTTAGGCGACTGTACAGTGCAAAAACAGGCTGCTCTCGATCTGAAACGCTCATTTTTCACATAAGCCACTTTTCAGCGCTAAAACAGCCTCCAATCGCTCTGAAACGCTCATTTTTGACATAAGCCACTTTTCACCTTTAATGAATGAAATTCCAGGTAAAAACTCCTTTGCCATGAAGAAGATCCAAATTCATCCAGTTCAGGCTAGTAAACCTGGTTGAAAGACCTTTTTTCAGTGAAATGCAGCTTAGTGCCAAAACAGGCTGCTCTCGCTCTGAAACGCTCATTTTTCACATAAGCCACTTTTCAGCGCTAAAACAGCCTCCAATCGCTCTGAAACGCTAATTTTTGACATATGCCACTTTTCACCTTTAATGAATGAAATTCCAGGTAAAAACTCCTTTGCCATGAAGAAGATCCAAATTCAACCAGTTCAGGCTAGTAAACCTGTTTGAAAGACCTTTTTTCAGTGAAATGCAGCTTAGTGCAAAAACAGGCTGCTCTCGCTCTGAAACGCTCATTTTTCACATAAGCCACTTTTCAGCCTTAGGCGACTGTACAGTGCAAAAACAGGCTGCTCTCGCTCTGAAACGCTCATTTTTCACATAAGCCACTTTTCAGCGCTAAAACAGCCTCCAATCGCTCTGAAACGCTCATTTTTGACATAAGCCACTTTTCACCTTTAATGAATGAAATTCCAGGTAAAAACTCCTTTGCCATGAAGAAGATCCAAATTCATCCAGTTCAGGCTAGTAAACCTGGTTGAAAGACCTTTTTTCAGTGAAATGCAGCTTAGTGCCAAAACAGGCTGCTCTCGCTCTGAAACGCTCATTTTTCACATAAGCCACTTTTCAGCGCTAAAACAGCCTCCAATCGCTCTGAAACGCTCATTTTTGACATAAGCCACTTTTCACCTTTAATGAATGAAATTCCAGGTAAAAACTCCTTTGCCATGAAGAAGATCCAAATTCATCCAGTTCAGGCTAGTAAACCTGGTTGAAAGACCTTTTTTCAGTGAAATGCAGCTTAGTGCCAAAACAGGCTGCTCTCGCTCTGAAACGCTCATTTTTCACATAAGCCACTTTTCAGCCTTATAGGCGACTGTACAGTGCAAAAACAGCCTCCTCTCGCTCTGAAACGCTCATTTTTCACATAAGCCACTTTTCAGCCTTAGGCGACTGTACAGTGCTAAAACAGCCTCCTATCGCTCTGAAACGCTCATTTTTGACATAACCCACTTTTCAGCCTTAATGAATGAAATTCCAGGTAAAAACTCCTTTGCCATGAAGAAGATCCAAATTCAACCAGTTCAGGCTAGTAAACCTGTTTGAAAGACCTTTTTTCAGTGAAATGCAGCTTAGTGCAAAAACAGGCTGCTCTCGCTCTGAAACGCTCATTTTTCACATAAGCCACTTTTCAGCCTTATAGGCGACTGTACAGTGCAAAAACAGCCTCCTCTCGCTCTGAAACGCTCATTTTTCACATAAGCCACTTTTCACCTTTAATGAATGAAATTCCAGGTAAAAACTCCTTTGCCATGAAGAAGATCCAAATTCAACCAGTTCAGGCTAGTAAACCTGTTTGAAAGACCTTTTTTCAGTGAAATGCAGCTTAGTGCAAAAACAGGCTGCTCTCGCTCTGAAACGCTCATTTTTCACATAAGCCACTTTTCAGCCTTAGGAGACTGTACAGTGCTAAAACAGCCTCCTATCGCTCTGAAACGCTCATTTTTGACATAACCCACTTTTCAGCCTTAATGAATTAAATTCCAGGTAAAAACTCCTTTGCCATGAAGAAGATCCAAATTCAACAAGTTCAGGCTAGTAAACCTGTTTGAAAGACCTTTTTTCAGTGAAATGCAGCTTAGTGCAAAAACAGGCTGCTCTCGCTCTGAAACGCTCATTTTTCACATAAGCCACTTTTCAGCCTTAGGCGACTGTACAGTGCAAAAACAGGCTGCTCTCGCTCTGAAACGCTCATTTTTCACATAAGCCACTTTTCAGCGCTAAAACAGCCTCCAATCGCTCTGAAACGCTCATTTTTGACATAAGCCACTTTTCACCTTTAATGAATGAAATTCCAGGTAAAAACTCCTTTGCCATGAAGAAGATCCAAATTCATCCAGTTCAGGCTAGTAAACCTGGTTGAAAGACCTTTTTTCAGTGAAATGCAGCTTAGTGCCAAAACAGGCTGCTCTCGCTCTGAAACGCTCATTTTTCACATAAGCCACTTTTCAGCGCTAAAACAGCCTCCAATCGCTCTGAAACGCTCATTTTTGACATAAGCCACTTTTCACCTTTAATGAATGAAATTCCAGGTAAAAACTCCTTTGCCATGAAGAAGATCCAAATTCATCCAGTTCAGGCTAGTAAACCTGGTTGAAAGACCTTTTTTCAGTGAAATGCAGCTTAGTGCCAAAACAGGCTGCTCTCGCTCTGAAACGCTCATTTTTCACATAAGCCACTTTTCAGCCTTATAGGCGACTGTACAGTGCAAAAACAGCCTCCTCTCGCTCTGAAACGCTCATTTTTCACATAAGCCACTTTTCAGCCTTAGGCGACTGTACAGTGCTAAAACAGCCTCCTATCGCTCTGAAACGCTCATTTTTGACATAACCCACTTTTCAGCCTTAATGAATGAAATTCCAGGTAAAAACTCCTTTGCCATGAAGAAGATCCAAATTCAACCAGTTCAGGCTAGTAAACCTGTTTGAAAGACCTTTTTTCAGTGAAATGCAGCTTAGTGCAAAAACAGGCTGCTCTCGCTCTGAAACGCTCATTTTTCACATAAGCCACTTTTCAGCCTTATAGGCGACTGTACAGTGCAAAAACAGCCTCCTCTCGCTCTGAAACGCTCATTTTTCACATAAGCCACTTTTCAGCCTTAGGCGACTGTACAGTGCTAAAACAGCCTCCTATCGCTCTGAAACGCTCATTTTTGACATAACCCACTTTTCAGCCTTAATGAATTAAATTCCAGGTAAAAACTCCTTTGCCATGAAGAAGATCCAAATTCAACAAGTTCAGGCTAGTAAACCTGTTTGAAAGACCTTTTTTCAGTGAAATGCAGCTTAGTGCAAAAACAGGCTGCTCTCGCTCTGAAACGCTCATTTTTCACATAAGCCACTTTTCAGCCTTAGGCGACTGTACAGTGCTAAAACAGCCTCCAATCGCTCTGAAACGCTCATTTTTGACATAAGCCACTTTTCAGCCTTAATGAATTAAATTCCAGGTAAAAACTCCTTTGCCATGAAGAAGATCCAAATTCAACCAGTTCAGGCTAGTAAACCTGGTTGAAAGACCTTTTTTCAGTGAAATGCAGCTTAGTGCAAAAACAGGCTGCTCTCGCTCTGAAACGCTCATTTTTCACATAAGCCACTTTTCAGCCTTATAGGCGACTGTACAGTGCTAAAACAGCCTCCTATCGCTCTGAAACGCTCATTTTTGACATAACCCACTTTTCAGCCTTAATGAATGAAATTCCAGGTAAAAACTCCTTTGCCATGAAGAAGATCCAAATTCAACCAGCTCAGGCTAGTAAACCTGTTTGAAAGACCTTTTTTCAGTGAAATGCAGCTTAGTGCAAAAACAGGCTGCTCTCGCTCTGAAACGCTCATTTTTCACATAAGCCACTTTTCAGCCTTATAGGCGACTGTACAGTGCAAAAACAGCCTCCTCTCGCTCTGAAACGCTCATTTTTAACATAAGCCACTTTTCAGCCTTAGGCGACTGTACAGTGCTAAAACAGCCTCCTATCACTCTGAAACGCTCATTTTTGACATAACCCACTTTTCAGCCTTAATGAATTAAATTCCAGGTAAAAACTCCTTTGCCATGAAGAAGATCCAAATTCAACAAGTTCAGGCTAGTAAACCTGTTTGAAAGACCTTTTTTCAGTGAAATGCAGCTTAGTGCAAAAACAGGCTGCTCTCGCTCTGAAACGCTCATTTTTCACATAAGCCACTTTTCAGCCTTAGGCGACTGTACAGTGCTAAAACAGCCTCCAATCGCTCTGAAACGCTCATTTTTGACATAAGCCACTTTTCACCTTTAATGTATGAAATTCCAGGTAAAAACTCCTTTGCCATGAAGAAGATCCAAATTCAACCAGTTCAGGCTAGTAAACCTGTTTGAAAGACCTTTTTTCAGTGAAATGCAGCTTAGTGCAAAAACAGGCTGCTCTCGCTCTGAAACGCTCATTTTTCACATAAGCCACTTTTCAGCCTTAGGCGACTGTACAGTGCAAAAACAGGCTGCTCTCGCTCTGAAACGCTCATTTTTCACATAAGCCACTTTTCAGCGCTAAAACAGCCTCCAATCGCTCTGAAACGCTCATTTTTGACATAAGCCACTTTTCACCTTTAATGAATGAAATTCCAGGTAAAAACTCCTTTGCCATGAAGAAGATCCAAATTCATCCAGTTCAGGCTAGTAAACCTGGTTGAAAGACCTTTTTTCAGTGAAATGCAGCTTAGTGCCAAAACAGGCTGCTCTCGCTCTGAAACGCTCATTTTTCACATAAGCCACTTTTCAGCGCTAAAACAGCCTCCAATCGCTCTGAAACGCTCATTTTTGACATAAGCCACTTTTCACCTTTAATGAATGAAATTCCAGGTAAAAACTCCTTTGCCATGAAGAAGATCCAAATTCATCCAGTTCAGGCTAGTAAACCTGGTTGAAAGACCTTTTTTCAGTGAAATGCAGCTTAGTGCAAAAACAGGCTGCTCTCGCTCTGAAACGCTCATTTTTCACATAAGCCACTTTTCAGCCTTAGGCGACTGTACAGTGCAAAAACAGGCTGCTCTCGCTCTGAAACGCTCATTTTTCACATAAGCCACTTTTCAGCGCTAAAACAGCCTCCAATCGCTCTGAAACGCTCATTTTTGACATAAGCCACTTTTCACCTTTAATGAATGAAATTCCAGGTAAAAACTCCTTTGCCATGAAGAAGATCCAAATTCATCCAGTTCAGGCTAGTAAACCTGGTTGAAAGACCTTTTTTCAGTGAAATGCAGCTTAGTGCAAAAACAGGCTGCTCTCGCTCTGAAACGCTCATTTTTCACATAAGCCACTTTTCAGCCTTAGGCGACTGTACAGTGCTAAAACAGCCTCCTATCGCTCTGAAACGCTCATTTTTGACATAACCCACTTTTCAGCCTTAATGAATTAAATTCCAGGTAAAAACTCCTTTGCCATGAAGAAGATCCAAATTCAACAAGTTCAGGCTAGTAAACCTGGTTGAAAGACCTTTTTTCAGTGAAATGCAGCTTAGTGCCAAAACAGGCTGCTCTCGCTCTGAAACGCTCATTTTTCACATAAGCCACTTTTCAGCCTTATAGGCGACTGTACAGTGCAAAAACAGCCTCCTCTCGTTCTGAAACGCTCATTTTTCACATAAGCCACTTTTCAGCCTTAGGCGACTGTACAGTGCAAAAACAGGCTGCTCTCGCTCTGAAACGCTCATTTTTCACATAAGCCACTTTTCAGCGCTAAAACAGCCTCCAATCGCTCTGAAACGCTCATATTTGACATAAGCCACTTTTCACCTTTAATGAATGAAATTCCAGGTAAAAACTCCTTTGCCATGAAGAAGATCCAAATTCATCCAGTTCAGGCTAGTAAACCTGGTTGAAAGACCTTTTTTCAGTGAAATGCAGCTTAGTGCCAAAACAGGCTGCTCTCGCTCTGAAACGCTCATTTTTCACATAAGCCACTTTTCAGCGCTAAAACAGCCTCCAATCGCTCTGAAACGCTCATTTTTGACATAAGCCACTTTTCACCTTTAATGAATGAAATTCCAGGTAAAAACTCCTTTGCCATGAAGAAGATCCAAATTCATCCAGTTCAGGCTAGTAAACCTGGTTGAAAGACCTTTTTTCAGTGAAATGCAGCTTAGTGCCAAAACAGGCTGCTCTCGCTCTGAAACGCTCATTTTTCACATAAGCCACTTTTCAGCCTTATAGGCGACTGTACAGTGCAAAAACAGCCTCCTCTCGTTCTGAAACGCTCATTTTTCACATAAGCCACTTTTCAGCCTTAGGCGACTGTACAGTGCTAAAACAGCCTCCTATCGCTCTGAAACGCTCATTTTTGACATAACCCACTTTTCAGCCTTAGGCGACTGTACAGTGCTAAAACAGCCTCCAATCGCTCTGAAACGCTCATTTTTGACATAAGCCACTTTTCACCTTTAATGAATGAAATTCCAGGTAAAAACTCCTTTGCCATGAAGAAGATCCAAATTCAACCAGTTCAGGCTAGTAAACCTTTTTGAAAGACCTTTTTTCAGTGAAATGCAGCTTAGTGCAAAAACAGGCTGCTCTCGCTCTGAAACGCTCATTTTTCACATAAGCCACTTTTCAGCCTTAGGAGACTGTACAGTGCTAAAACAGCCTCCTATCGCTCTGAAAGCTCATTTTTGACATAACCCACTTTTCAGCCTTAATGAATTAAATTCCAGGTAAAAACTCCTTTGCCATGAAGAAGATCCAAATTCAACAAGTTCAGGCTAGTAAACCTGTTTGAAAGACCTTTTTTCAGTGAAATGCAGCTTAGTGCAAAAACAGGCTGCTCTCGCTCTGAAACGCTCATTTTTCACATAAGCCACTTTTCAGCCTTAGGCGACTGTACAGTGCAAAAACAGGCTGCTCTCGCTCTGAAACGCTCATTTTTCACATAAGCCACTTTTCAGCGCTAAAACAGCCTCCAATCGCTCTGAAACGCTCATTTTTGACATAAGCCACTTTTCACCTTTAATGAATGAAATTCCAGGTAAAAACTCCTTTGCCATGAAGAAGATCCAAATTCATCCAGTTCAGGCTAGTAAACCTGGTTGAAAGACCTTTTTTCAGTGAAATGCAGCTTAGTGCCAAAACAGGCTGCTCTCGCTCTGAAACGCTCATTTTTCACATAAGCCACTTTTCAGCGCTAAAACAGCCTCCAATCGCTCTGAAACGCTCATTTTTGACATAAGCCACTTTTCACCTTTAATGAATGAAATTCCAGGTAAAAACTCCTTTGCCATGAAGAAGATCCAAATTCATCCAGTTCAGGCTAGTAAACCTGGTTGAAAGACCTTTTTTCAGTGAAATGCAGCTTAGTGCCAAAACAGGCTGCTCTCGCTCTGAAACGCTCATTTTTCACATAAGCCACTTTTCAGCCTTATAGGCGACTGTACAGTGCAAAAACAGCCTCCTCTCGCTCTGAAACGCTCATTTTTCACATAAGCCACTTTTCAGCCTTAGGCGACTGTACAGTGCTAAAACAGCCTCCTATCGCTCTGAAACGCTCATTTTTGACATAACCCACTTTTCAGCCTTAATGAATGAAATTCCAGGTAAAAACTCCTTTGCCATGAAGAAGATCCAAATTCAACCAGTTCAGGCTAGTAAACCTGTTTGAAAGACCTTTTTTCAGTGAAATGCAGCTTAGTGCAAAAACAGGCTGCTCTCGCTCTGAAACGCTCATTTTTCACATAAGCCACTTTTCAGCCTTAGGCGACTGTACAGTGCAAAAACAGGCTGCTCTCGCTCTGAAACGCTCATTTTTCACATAAGCCACTTTTCAGCGCTAAAACAGCCTCCAATCGCTCTGAAACGCTCATTTTTCACATAAGCCACTTTTCACCTTTAATGAATGAAATTCCAGGTAAAAACTCCTTTGCCATGAAGAAGATCCAAATTCATCCAGTTCAGGCTAGTAAACCTGGTTGAAAGACCTTTTTTCAGTGAAATGCAGCTTAGTGCCAAAACAGGCTGCTCTCGCTCTGAAACGCTCATTTTTCACATAAGCCACTTTTCAGCCTTATAGGCGACTGTACAGTGCAAAAACAGCCTCCTCTCGCTCTGAAACGCTCATTTTTCACATAAGCCACTTTTCAGCCTTAGGCGACTGTACAGTGCTAAAACAGCCTCCTATCGCTCTGAAACGCTCATTTTTGACATAACCCACTTTTCAGCCTTAATGAATGAAATTCCAGGTAAAAACTCCTTTGCCATGAAGAAGATCCAAATTCAACCAGTTCAGGCTAGTAAACCTGTTTGAAAGACCTTTTTTCAGTGAAATGCAGCTTAGTGCAAAAACAGGCTGCTCTCGCTCTGAAACGCTCATTTTTCACATAAGCCACTTTTCAGCCTTAGGCGACTGTACAGTGCAAAAACAGCCTCCTATCGCTCTGAAACGCTCATTTTTTACATAACCCACTTTTCAGCCTTAATGAATGAAATTCCAGGTAAAAACTCCTTTGCCATGAAGAAGATCCAAATTCAACCAGTTCAGGCTAGTAAACCTGTTTGAAAGACCTTTTTTCAGTGAAATGCAGCTTAGTGCAAAAACAGGCTGCTCTCGCTCTGAAACGCTCATTTTTCACATAAGCCACTTTTCAGCCTTAGGCGACTGTACAGTGCAAAAACAGGCTGCTCTCGCTCTGAAACGCTCATTTTTCACATAAGCCACTTTTCAGCGCTAAAACAGCCTCCAATCGCTCTGAAACGCTCATTTTTCACATAAGCCACTTTTCACCTTTAATGAATGAAATTCCAGGTAAAAACTCCTTTGCCATGAAGAAGATCCAAATTCATCCAGTTCAGGCTAGTAAACCTGGTTGAAAGACCTTTTTTCAGTGAAATGCAGCTTAGTGCCAAAACAGGCTGCTCTCGCTCTGAAACGCTCATTTTTCACATAAGCCACTTTTCAGCCTTATAGGCGACTGTACAGTGCAAAAACAGCCTCCTCTCGCTCTGAAACGCTCATTTTTCACATAAGCCACTTTTCAGCCTTAGGCGACTGTACAGTGCTAAAACAGCCTCCTATCGCTCTGAAACGCTCATTTTTGACATAACCCACTTTTCAGCCTTAATGAATGAAATTCCAGGTAAAAACTCCTTTGCCATGAAGAAGATCCAAATTCAACCAGTTCAGGCTAGTAAACCTGTTTGAAAGACCTTTTTTCAGTGAAATGCAGCTTAGTGCAAAAACAGGCTGCTCTCGCTCTGAAACGCTCATTTTTCACATAAGCCACTTTTCACCTTTAATGAATGAAATTCCAGGTAAAAACTCCTTTGCCATGAAGAAGATCCAAATTCAACAAGTTCAGGCTAGTAAACCTGTTTGAAAGACCTTTTTTCAGTGAAATGCAGCTTAGTGCAAAAACAGGCTGCTCTCGCTCTGAAACGCTCATTTTTCACATAAGCCACTTTTCAGCCTTAGGCGACTGTACAGTGCAAAAACAGGCTGCTCTCGCTCTGAAACGCTCATTTTTCACATAAGCCACTTTTCAGCGCTAAAACAGCCTCCAATCGCTCTGAAACGCTCATTTTTGACATAAGCCACTTTTCACCTTTAATGAATGAAATTCCAGGTAAAAACTCCTTTGCCATGAAGAAGATCCAAATTCATCCAGTTCAGGCTAGTAAACCTGGTTGAAAGACCTTTTTTCAGTGAAATGCAGCTTAGTGCCAAAACAGGCTGCTCTCGCTCTGAAACGCTCATTTTTGACATAAGCCACTTTTCACCTTTAATGAATGAAATTCCAGGTAAAAACTCCTTTGCCATGAAGAAGATCCAAATTCATCCAGTTCAGGCTAGTAAACCTGGTTGAAAGACCTTTTTTCAGTGAAATGCAGCTTAGTGCCAAAACAGGCTGCTCTCGCTCTGAAACGCTCATTTTTCACATAAGCCACTTTTCAGCCTTATAGGCGACTGTACAGTGCAAAAACAGCCTCCTCTCGCTCTGAAACGCTCATTTTTCACATAAGCCACTTTTCAGCCTTAGGCGACTGTACAGTGCTAAAACAGCCTCCTATCGCTCTGAAACGCTCATTTTTGACATAACCCACTTTTCAGCCTTAATGAATGAAATTCCAGGTAAAAACTCCTTTGCCATGAAGAAGATCCAAATTCAACCAGTTCAGGCTAGTAAACCTGTTTGAAAGACCTTTTTTCAGTGAAATGCAGCTTAGTGCAAAAACAGGCTGCTCTCGCTCTGAAACGCTCATTTTTCACATAAGCCACTTTTCAGCCTTATAGGCGACTGTACAGTGCAAAAACAGCCTCCTCTCGTTCTGAAACGCTAATTTTTCACATAAGCCACTTTTCAGCCTTAGGCGACTGTACAGTGCTAAAACAGCCTCCTATCGCTCTGAAACGCTCATTTTTGACATAACCCACTTTTCAGCCTTAATGAATTAAATTCCAGGTAAAAACTCCTTTGCCATGAAGAAGATCCAAATTCAACAAGTTCAGGCTAGTAAACCTGTTTGAAAGACCTTTTTTCAGTGAAATGCAGCTTAGTGCAAAAACAGGCTGCTCTCGCTCTGAAACGCTCATTTTTCACATAAGCCACTTTTCAGCCTTAGGCGACTGTACAGTGCTAAAACAGCCTCCAATCGCTCTGAAACGCTCATTTTTGACATAAGCCACTTTTCACCTTTAATGAATGAAATTCCAGGTAAAAACTCCTTTGCCATGAAGAAGATCCAAATTCAACCAGTTCAGGCTAGTAAACCTGTTTGAAAGACCTTTTTTCAGTGAAATGCAGCTTAGTGCAAAAACAGGCTGCTCTCGCTCTGAAACGCTCATTTTTCACATAAGCCACTTTTCAGCCTTAGGCGACTGTACAGTGCAAAAACAGGCTGCTCTCGCTCTGAAACGCTCATTTTTCACATAAGCCACTTTTCAGCGCTAAAACAGCCTCCAATCGCTCTGAAACGCTCATTTTTGACATAAGCCACTTTTCACCTTTAATGAATGAAATTCCAGGTAAAAACTCCTTTGCCATGAAGAAGATCCAAATTCATCCAGTTCAGGCTAGTAAACCTGGTTGAAAGACCTTTTTTCAGTGAAATGCAGCTTAGTGCCAAAACAGGCTGCTCTCGCTCTGAAACGCTCATTTTTCACATAAGCCACTTTTCAGCGCTAAAACAGCCTCCAATCGCTCTGAAACGCTCATTTTTGACATAAGCCACTTTTCACCTTTAATGAATGAAATTCCAGGTAAAAACTCCATTGCCATGAAGAAGATCCAAATTCATCCAGTTCAGGCTAGTAAACCTGGTTGAAAGACCTTTTTTCAGTGAAATGCAGCTTAGTGCCAAAACAGGCTGCTCTCGCTCTGAAACGCTCATTTTTCACATAAGCCACTTTTCAGCCTTATAGGCGACTGTACAGTGCAAAAACAGCCTCCTCTCGCTCTGAAACGCTCATTTTTCACATAAGCCACTTTTCAGCCTTAGGCGACTGTACAGTGCTAAAACAGCCTCCTATCGCTCTGAAACGCTCATTTTTGACATAACCCACTTTTCAGCCTTAATGAATTAAATTCCAGGTAAAAACTCCTTTGCCATGAAGAAGATCCAAATTCAACAAGTTCAGGCTAGTAAACCTGTTTGAAAGACCTTTTTTCAGTGAAATGCAGCTTAGTGCAAAAACAGGCTGCTCTCGCTCTGAAACGCTCATTTTTCACATAAGCCACTTTTCAGCCTTAGGCGACTGTACAGTGCTAAAACAGCCTCCAATCGCTCTGAAACGCTCATTTTTGACATAAGCCACTTTTCACCTTTAATGAATGAAATTCCAGGTAAAAACTCCTTTGCCATGAAGAAGATCCAAATTCAACCAGTTCAGGCTAGTAAACCTGTTTGAAAGACCTTTTTTCAGTGAAATGCAGCTTAGTGCAAAAACAGGCTGCTCTCGCTCTGAAACGCTCATTTTTCACATAAGCCACTTTTCAGCCTTAGGCGACTGTACAGTGCAAAAACAGGCTGCTCTCGCTCTGAAACGCTCATTTTTCACATAAGCCACTTTTCAGCGCTAAAACAGCCTCCAATCGCTCTGAAACGCTCATTTTTGACATAAGCCACTTTTCACCTTTAATGAATGAAATTCCAGGTAAAAACTCCTTTGCCATGAAGAAGATCCAAATTCATCCAGTTCAGGCTAGTAAACCTGGTTGAAAGACCTTTTTTCAGTGAAATGCAGCTTAGTGCCAAAACAGGCTGCTCTCGCTCTGAAACGCTCATTTTTCACATAAGCCACTTTTCAGCGCTAAAACAGCCTCCAATCGCTCTGAAACGCTCATTTTTGACATAAGCCACTTTTCACCTTTAATGAATGAAATTCCAGGTAAAAACTCCATTGCCATGAAGAAGATCCAAATTCATCCAGTTCAGGCTAGTAAACCTGGTTGAAAGACCTTTTTTCAGTGAAATGCAGCTTAGTGCAAAAACAGGCTGCTCTCGCTCTGAAACGCTCATTTTTCACATAAGCCACTTTTCAGCCTTAGGCGACTGTACAGTGCAAAAACAGCCTCCTATCGCTCTGAAACGCTCATTTTTGACATAACCCACTTTTCAGCCTTAATGAATGAAATTCCAGGTAAAAACTCCTTTGCCATGAAGAAGATCCAAATTCAACCAGTTCAGGCTAGTAAACCTGTTTGAAAGACCTTTTTTCAGTGAAATGCAGCTTAGTGCAAAAACAGGCTGCTCTCGCTCTGAAACGCTCATTTTTCACATAAGCCACTTTTCAGCCTTAGGCGACTGTACAGTGCAAAAACAGGCTGCTCTCGCTCTGAAACGCTCATTTTTCACATAAGCCACTTTTCAGCGCTAAAACAGCCTCCAATCGCTCTGAAACGCTCATTTTTCACATAAGCCACTTTTCACCTTTAATGAATGAAATTCCAGGTAAAAACTCCTTTGCCATGAAGAAGATCCAAATTCATCCAGTTCAGGCTAGTAAACCTGGTTGAAAGACCTTTTTTCAGTGAAATGCAGCTTAGTGCCAAAACAGGCTGCTCTCGCTCTGAAACGCTCATTTTTCACATAAGCCACTTTTCAGCCTTATAGGCGACTGTACAGTGCAAAAACAGCCTCCTCTCGCTCTGAAACGCTCATTTTTCACATAAGCCACTTTTCAGCCTTAGGCGACTGTACAGTGCTAAAACAGCCTCCTATCGCTCTGAAACGCTCATTTTTGACATAACCCACTTTTCAGCCTTAATGAATGAAATTCCAGGTAAAAACTCCTTTGCCATGAAGAAGATCCAAATTCAACCAGTTCAGGCTAGTAAACCTGTTTGAAAGACCTTTTTTCAGTGAAATGCAGCTTAGTGCAAAAACAGGCTGCTCTCGCTCTGAAACGCTCATTTTTCACATAAGCCACTTTTCACCTTTAATGAATGAAATTCCAGGTAAAAACTCCTTTGCCATGAAGAAGATCCAAATTCAACAAGTTCAGGCTAGTAAACCTGTTTGAAAGACCTTTTTTCAGTGAAATGCAGCTTAGTGCAAAAACAGGCTGCTCTCGCTCTGAAACGCTCATTTTTCACATAAGCCACTTTTCAGCCTTAGGCGACTGTACAGTGCAAAAACAGGCTGCTCTCGCTCTGAAACGCTCATTTTTCACATAAGCCACTTTTCAGCGCTAAAACAGCCTCCAATCGCTCTGAAACGCTCATTTTTGACATAAGCCACTTTTCACCTTTAATGAATGAAATTCCAGGTAAAAACTCCTTTGCCATGAAGAAGATCCAAATTCAACAAGTTCAGGCTAGTAAACCTGTTTGAAAGACCTTTTTTCAGTGAAATGCAGCTTAGTGCAAAAACAGGCTGCTCTCGCTCTGAAACGCTCATTTTTCACATAAGCCACTTTTCAGCCTTAGGCGACTGTACAGTGCAAAAACAGGCTGCTCTCGCTCTGAAACGCTCATTTTTCACATAAGCCACTTTTCAGCGCTAAAACAGCCTCCAATCGCTCTGAAACGCTCATTTTTGACATAAGCCACTTTTCACCTTTAATGAATGAAATTCCAGGTAAAAACTCCTTTGCCATGAAGAAGATCCAAATTCAACCAGTTCAGGCTAGTAAACCTGTTTGAAAGACCTTTTTTCAGTGAAATGCAGCTTAGTGCAAAAACAGGCTGCTCTCGCTCTGAAACGCTCATTTTTGACATAACCCACTTTTCAGCCTTAATGAATTAAATTCCAGGTAAAAACTCCTTTGCCATGAAGAAGATCCAAATTCAACAAGTTCAGGCTAGTAAACCTGTTTGAAAGACCTTTTTTCAGTGAAATGCAGCTTAGTGCAAAAACAGGCTGCTCTCGCTCTGAAACGCTCATTTTTCACATAAGCCACTTTTCAGCCTTAGGCGACTGTACAGTGCAAAAACAGGCTGCTCTCGCTCTGAAACGCTCATTTTTCACATAAGCCACTTTTCAGCGCTAAAACAGCCTCCAATCGCTCTGAAACGCTCATTTTTGACATAAGCCACTTTTCACCTTTAATGAATGAAATTCCAGGTAAAAACTCCTTTGCCATGAAGAAGATCCAAATTCATCCAGTTCAGGCTAGTAAACCTGGTTGAAAGACCTTTTTTCAGTGAAATGCAGCTTAGTGCCAAAACAGGCTGCTCTCGCTCTGAAACGCTCATTTTTGACATAAGCCACTTTTCACCTTTAATGAATGAAATTCCAGGTAAAAACTCCTTTGCCATGAAGAAGATCCAAATTCATCCAGTTCAGGCTAGTAAACCTGGTTGAAAGACCTTTTTTCAGTGAAATGCAGCTTAGTGCCAAAACAGGCTGCTCTCGCTCTGAAACGCTCATTTTTCACATAAGCCACTTTTCAGCCTTATAGGCGACTGTACAGTGCAAAAACAGCCTCCTCTCGCTCTGAAACGCTCATTTTTCACATAAGCCACTTTTCAGCCTTAGGCGACTGTACAGTGCTAAAACAGCCTCCTATCGCTCTGAAACGCTCATTTTTGACATAACCCACTTTTCAGCCTTAATGAATGAAATTCCAGGTAAAAACTCCTTTGCCATGAAGAAGATCCAAATTCAACCAGTTCAGGCTAGTAAACCTGTTTGAAAGACCTTTTTTCAGTGAAATGCAGCTTAGTGCAAAAACAGGCTGCTCTCGCTCTGAAACGCTCATTTTTCACATAAGCCACTTTTCAGCCTTATAGGCGACTGTACAGTGCAAAAACAGCCTCCTCTCGTTCTGAAACGCTAATTTTTCACATAAGCCACTTTTCAGCCTTAGGCGACTGTACAGTGCTAAAACAGCCTCCTATCGCTCTGAAACGCTCATTTTTGACATAACCCACTTTTCAGCCTTAATGAATTAAATTCCAGGTAAAAACTCCTTTGCCATGAAGAAGATCCAAATTCAACAAGTTCAGGCTAGTAAACCTGTTTGAAAGACCTTTTTTCAGTGAAATGCAGCTTAGTGCAAAAACAGGCTGCTCTCGCTCTGAAACGCTCATTTTTCACATAAGCCACTTTTCAGCCTTAGGCGACTGTACAGTGCTAAAACAGCCTCCAATCGCTCTGAAACGCTCATTTTTGACATAAGCCACTTTTCACCTTTAATGAATGAAATTCCAGGTAAAAACTCCTTTGCCATGAAGAAGATCCAAATTCAACCAGTTCAGGCTAGTAAACCTGTTTGAAAGACCTTTTTTCAGTGAAATGCAGCTTAGTGCAAAAACAGGCTGCTCTCGCTCTGAAACGCTCATTTTTCACATAAGCCACTTTTCAGCCTTAGGCGACTGTACAGTGCAAAAACAGGCTGCTCTCGCTCTGAAACGCTCATTTTTCACATAAGCCACTTTTCAGCGCTAAAACAGCCTCCAATCGCTCTGAAACGCTCATTTTTGACATAAGCCACTTTTCACCTTTAATGAATGAAATTCCAGGTAAAAACTCCTTTGCCATGAAGAAGATCCAAATTCATCCAGTTCAGGCTAGTAAACCTGGTTGAAAGACCTTTTTTCAGTGAAATGCAGCTTAGTGCCAAAACAGGCTGCTCTCGCTCTGAAACGCTCATTTTTCACATAAGCCACTTTTCAGCCTTATAGGCGACTGTACAGTGCAAAAACAGCCTCCTCTCGCTCTGAAACGCTCATTTTTCACATAAGCCACTTTTCAGCCTTAGGCGACTGTACAGTGCTAAAACAGCCTCCTATCGCTCTGAAACGCTCATTTTTGACATAACCCACTTTTCAGCCTTAATGAATTAAATTCCAGGTAAAAACTCCTTTGCCATGAAGAAGATCCAAATTCAACAAGTTCAGGCTAGTAAACCTGTTTGAAAGACCTTTTTTCAGTGAAATGCAGCTTAGTGCAAAAACAGGCTGCTCTCGCTCTGAAACGCTCATTTTTGACATAAGCCACTTTTCACCTTTAATGAATGAAATTCCAGGTAAAAACTCCTTTGCCATGAAGAAGATCCAAATTCAACCAGTTCAGGCTAGTAAACCTGTTTGAAAGACCTTTTTTCAGTGAAATGCAGCTTAGTGCAAAAACAGGCTGCTCTCGCTCTGAAACGCTCATTTTTCACATAAGCCACTTTTCAGCCTTAGGCGACTGTACAGTGCAAAAACAGGCTGCTCTCGCTCTGAAACGCTCATTTTTGACATAAGCCACTTTTCACCTTTAATGAATGAAATTCCAGGTAAAAACTCCTTTGCCATGAAGAAGATCCAAATTCATCCACTTCAGGCTAGTAAACCTGGTTGAAAGACCTTTTTTCAGTGAAATGCAGCTTAGTGCCAAAACAGGCTGCTCTCGCTCTGAAACGCTCATTTTTCACATAAGCCACTTTTCAGCGCTAAAACAGCCTCCAATCGCTCTGAAACGCTCATTTTTGACATAAGCCACTTTTCACCTTTAATGAATGAAATTCCAGGTAAAAACTCCATTGCCATGAAGAAGATCCAAATTCATCCAGTTCAGGCTAGTAAACCTGGTTGAAAGACCTTTTTTCAGTGAAATGCAGCTTAGTGCAAAAACAGCCTCCTCTCGCTCTGAAACGCTCATTTTTCACATAAGCCACTTTTCAGCCTTAGGCGACTGTACAGTGCTAAAACAGCCTCCTATCGCTCTGAAACGCTCATTTTTGACATAACCCACTTTTCAGCCTTAATGAATGAAATTCCAGGTAAAAACTCCTTTGCCATGAAGAAGATCCAAATTCAACCAGTTCAGGCTAGTAAACCTGTTTGAAAGACCTTTTTTCAGTGAAATGCAGCTTAGTGCAAAAACAGGCTGCTCTCGCTCTGAAACGCTCATTTTTCACATAAGCCACTTTTCAGCCTTAGGCGACTGTACAGTGCAAAAACAGGCTGCTCTCGCTCTGAAACGCTCATTTTTCACATAAGCCACTTTTCAGCGCTAAAACAGCCTCCAATCGCTCTGAAACGCTCATTTTTGACATAACCCACTTTTCACCTTTAATGAATGAAATTCCAGGTAAAAACTCCTTTGCCATGAAGAAGATCCAAATTCATCCAGTTCAGGCTAGTAAACCTGGTTGAAAGACCTTTTTTCAGTGAAATGCAGCTTAGTGCCAAAACAGGCTGCTCTCGCTCTGAAACGCTCATTTTTCACATAAGCCACTTTTCAGCGCTAAAACAGCCTCCAATCGCTCTGAAACGCTCATTTTTGACATAAGCCACTTTTCACCTTTAATGAATGAAATTCCAGGTAAAAACTCCATTGCCATGAAGAAGATCCAAATTCATCCAGTTCAGGCTAGTAAACCTGGTTGAAAGACCTTTTTTCAGTGAAATGCAGCTTAGTGCCAAAACAGGCTGCTCTCGCTCTGAAACGCTCATTTTTCACATAAGCCACTTTTCAGCCTTATAGGCGACTGTACAGTGCAAAAACAGCCTCCTCTCGCTCTGAAACGCTCATTTTTCACATAAGCCACTTTTCAGCCTTAGGCGACTGTACAGTGCTAAAACAGCCTCCTATCGCTCTGAAACGCTCATTTTTGACATAACCCACTTTTCAGCCTTAATGAATGAAATTCCAGGTAAAAACTCCTTTGCCATGAAGAAGATCCAAATTCAACCAGTTCAGGCTAGTAAACCTGTTTGAAAGACCTTTTTTCAGTGAAATGCAGCTTAGTGCAAAAACAGGCTGCTCTCGCTCTGAAACGCTCATTTTTCACATAAGCCACTTTTCAGCCTTAGGCGACTGTACAGTGCAAAAACAGGCTGCTCTCGCTCTGAAACGCTCATTTTTCACATAAGCCACTTTTCAGCGCTAAAACAGCCTCCAATCGCTCTGAAACGCTCATTTTTCACATAAGCCACTTTTCAGCCTTAGGCGACTGTACAGTGCTAAAACAGCCTCCTATCGCTCTGAAACGCTCATTTTTGACATAATCCACTTTTCAGCCTTAATGAATTAAATTCCAGGTAAAAACTCCTTTGCCATGAAGAAGATCCAAATTCAACAAGTTCAGGCTAGTAAACCTGTTTGAAAGACCTTTTTTCAGTGAAATGCAGCTTGGTGCAAAAACAGGCTGCTCTCGCTCTGAAACGCTCATTTTTCACATAAGCCACTTTTCAGCCTTAGGCGACTGTACAGTGCTAAAACAGCCTCCAATCGCTCTGAAACGCTCATTTTTGACATAAGCCACTTTTCACCTTTAATGAATGAAATTCCAGGTAAAAACTCCTTTGCCATGAAGAAGATCCAAATTCAACCAGTTCAGGCTAGTAAACCTGTTTGAAAGACCTTTTTTCAGTGAAATGCAGCTTAGTGCAAAAACAGGCTGCTCTCGCTCTGAAACGCTCATTTTTCACATAAGCCACTTTTCAGCCTTAGGCGACTGTACAGTGCAAAAACAGGCTGCTCTCGCTCTGAAACGCTCATTTTTCACATAAGCCACTTTTCAGCGCTAAAACAGCCTCCAATCGCTCTGAAACGCTCATTTTTGACATAAGCCACTTTTCACCTTTAATGAATGAAATTCCAGGTAAAAACTCCATTGCCATGAAGAAGATCCAAATTCATCCAGTTCAGGCTAGTAAACCTGGTTGAAAGACCTTTTTTCAGTGAAATGCAGCTTAGTGCCAAAACAGGCTGCTCTCGCTCTGAAACGCTCATTTTTCACATAAGCCACTTTTCAGCCTTATAGGCGACTGTACAGTGCAAAAACAGCCTCCTCTCGCTCTGAAACGCTCATTTTTCACATAAGCCACTTTTCAGCCTTAGGCGACTGTACAGTGCTAAAACAGCCTCCTATCGCTCTGAAACGCTCATTTTTGACATAACCCACTTTTCAGCCTTAATGAATTAAATTCCAGGTAAAAACTCCTTTGCCATGAAGAAGATCCAAATTCAACAAGTTCAGGCTAGTAAACCTGTTTGAAAGACCTTTTTTCAGTGAAATGCAGCTTAGTGCAAAAACAGGCTGCTCTCGCTCTGAAACGCTCATTTTTCAAATAAGCCACTTTTCAGCCTTAGGCGACTGTACAGTGCTAAAACAGCCTCCAATCGCTCTGAAACGCTCATTTTTGACATAAGCCACTTTTCACCTTTAATGAATGAAATTCCAGGTAAAAACTCCTTTGCCATGAAGAAGATCCAAATTCAACCAGTTCAGGCTAGTAAACCTGTTTGAAAGACCTTTTTTCAGTGAAATGCAGCTTAGTGCAAAAACAGGCTGCTCTCGCTCTGAAACGCTCATTTTTCACATAAGCCACTTTTCAGCCTTAGGCGACTGTACAGTGCAAAAACAGGCTGCTCTCGCTCTGAAACGCTCATTTTTCACATAAGCCACTTTTCAGCGCTAAAACAGCCTCCAATCGCTCTGAAACGCTCATTTTTGACATAAGCCACTTTTCACCTTTAATGAATGAAATTCCAGGTAAAAACTCCTTTGCCATGAAGAAGATCCAAATTCAACCAGTTCAGGCTAGTAAACCTGTTTGAAAGACCTTTTTTCAGTGAAATGCAGCTTAGTGCAAAAACAGGCTGCTCTCGCTCTGAAACGCTCATTTTTGACATAACCCACTTTTCAGCCTTAATGAATTAAATTCCAGGTAAAAACTCCTTTGCCATGAAGAAGATCCAAATTCAACAAGTTCAGGCTAGTAAACCTGTTTGAAAGACCTTTTTTCAGTGAAATGCAGCTTAGTGCAAAAACAGGCTGCTCTCGCTCTGAAACGCTCATTTTTCACATAAGCCACTTTTCAGCCTTAGGCGACTGTACAGTGCAAAAACAGGCTGCTCTCGCTCTGAAACGCTCATTTTTCACATAAGCCACTTTTCAGCGCTAAAACAGCCTCCAATCGCTCTGAAACGCTCATTTTTGACATAAGCCACTTTTCACCTTTAATGAATGAAATTCCAGGTAAAAACTCCTTTGCCATGAAGAAGATCCAAATTCATCCAGTTCAGGCTAGTAAACCTGGTTGAAAGACCTTTTTTCAGTGAAATGCAGCTTAGTGCCAAAACAGGCTGCTCTCGCTCTGAAACGCTCATTTTTGACATAAGCCACTTTTCACCTTTAATGAATGAAATTCCAGGTAAAAACTCCTTTGCCATGAAGAAGATCCAAATTCATCCAGTTCAGGCTAGTAAACCTGGTTGAAAGACCTTTTTTCAGTGAAATGCAGCTTAGTGCCAAAACAGGCTGCTCTCGCTCTGAAACGCTCATTTTTCACATAAGCCACTTTTCAGCCTTATAGGCGACTGTACAGTGCAAAAACAGCCTCCTCTCGCTCTGAAACGCTCATTTTTCACATAAGCCACTTTTCAGCCTTAGGCGACT
This sequence comes from Pagrus pagrus, assembly GCF_965226575.1. Classification (NCBI taxonomy): domain Eukaryota; kingdom Metazoa; phylum Chordata; class Actinopteri; order Spariformes; family Sparidae; genus Pagrus; species Pagrus pagrus. The sequence continues at coordinate 421,222 of NW_028175434.1, forward strand.
GTACAGTGCTAAAACAGCCTCCTATCGCTCTGAAACGCTCATTTTTGACATAACCCACTTTTCAGCCTTAATGAATGAAATTCCAGGTAAAAACTCCTTTGCCATGAAGAAGATCCAAATTCAACCAGTTCAGGCTAGTAAACCTGTTTGAAAGACCTTTTTTCAGTGAAATGCAGCTTAGTGCAAAAACAGGCTGCTCTCGCTCTGAAACGCTCATTTTTCACATAAGCCACTTTTCAGCCTTATAGGCGACTGTACAGTGCAAAAACAGCCTCCTCTCGTTCTGAAACGCTCATTTTTCACATAAGCCACTTTTCAGCCTTAGGCGACTGTACAGTGCTAAAACAGCCTCCTATCGCTCTGAAACGCTCATTTTTGACATAACCCACTTTTCAGCCTTAATGAATTAAATTCCAGGTAAAAACTCCTTTGCCATGAAGAAGATCCAAATTCAACAAGTTCAGGCTAGTAAACCTGTTTGAAAGACCTTTTTTCAGTGAAATGCAGCTTAGTGCAAAAACAGGCTGCTCTCGCTCTGAAACGCTCATTTTTCACATAAGCCACTTTTCAGCCTTAGGCGACTGTACAGTGCAAAAACAGGCTGCTCTCGCTCTGAAACGCTCATTTTTCACATAAGCCACTTTTCAGCGCTAAAACAGCCTCCAATCGCTCTGAAACGCTCATTTTTGACATAAGCCACTTTTCACCTTTAATGAATGAAATTCCAGGTAAAAACTCCTTTGCCATGAAGAAGATCCAAATTCATCCAGTTCAGGCTAGTAAACCTGGTTGAAAGACCTTTTTTCAGTGAAATGCAGCTTAGTGCCAAAACAGGCTGCTCTCGCTCTGAAACGCTCATTTTTCACATAAGCCACTTTTCAGCGCTAAAACAGCCTCCAATCGCTCTGAAACGCTCATTTTTGACATAAGCCACTTTTCACCTTTAATGAATGAAATTCCAGGTAAAAACTCCATTGCCATGAAGAAGATCCAAATTCATCCAGTTCAGGCTAGTAAACCTGGTTGAAAGACCTTTTTTCAGTGAAATGCAGCTTAGTGCCAAAACAGGCTGCTCTCGCTCTGAAACGCTCATTTTTCACATAAGCCACTTTTCAGCCTTATAGGCGACTGTACAGTGCTAAAACAGCCTCCTATAGCTCTGAAACGCTCATTTTTGACATAACCCACTTTTCAGCCTTAATGAATGAAATTCCAGGTAAAAACTCCTTTGCCATGAAGAAGATCCAAATTCAACCAGTTCAGGCTAGTAAACCTGTTTGAAAGACCTTTTTTCAGTGAAATGCAGCTTAGTGCAAAAACAGGCTGCTCTCGCTCTGAAACGCTCATTTTTCACATAAGCCACTTTTCAGCCTTAGGCGACTGTACAGTGCTAAAACAGCCTCCTATCGCTCTGAAACGCTCATTTTTGACATAACCCACTTTTCAGCCTTAATGAATGAAATTCCAGGTAAAAACTCCTTTGCCATGAAGAAGATCCAAATTCAACCAGTTCAGGCTAGTAAACCTGTTTGAAAGACCTTTTTTCAGTGAAATGCAGCTTAGTGCAAAAACAGGCTGCTCTCGCTCTGAAACGCTCATTTTTCACATAAGCCACTTTTCAGCCTTAGGCGACTGTACAGTGCAAAAACAGGCTGCTCTCGCTCTGAAACGCTCATTTTTCACATAAGCCACTTTTCAGCGCTAAAACAGCCTCCAATCGCTCTGAAACGCTCATTTTTGACATAAGCCACTTTTCACCTTTAATGAATGAAATTCCAGGTAAAAACTCCTTTGCCATGAAGAAGATCCAAATTCATCCAGTTCAGGCTAGTAAACCTGGTTGAAAGACCTTTTTTCAGTGAAATGCAGCTTAGTGCCAAAACAGGCTGCTCTCGCTCTGAAACGCTCATTTTTCACATAAGCCACTTTTCAGCGCTAAAACAGCCTCCAATCGCTCTGAAACGCTCATTTTTGACATAAGCCACTTTTCACCTTTAATGAATGAAATTCCAGGTAAAAACTCCATTGCCATGAAGAAGATCCAAATTCATCCAGTTCAGGCTAGTAAACCTGGTTGAAAGACCTTTTTTCAGTGAAATGCAGCTTAGTGCCAAAACAGGCTGCTCTCGCTCTGAAACGCTCATTTTTCACATAAGCCACTTTTCAGCCTTATAGGCGACTGTACAGTGCAAAAACAGGCTGCTCTCGCTCTGAAACGCTCATTTTTCACATAAGCCACTTTTCAGCGCTAAAACAGCCTCCAATCGCTCTGAAACGCTCATTTTTGACATAAGCCACTTTTCACCTTTAATGAATGAAATTCCAGGTAAAAACTCCTTTGCCATGAAGAAGATCCAAATTCATCCAGTTCAGGCTAGTAAACCTGGTTGAAAGACCTTTTTTCAGTGAAATGCAGCTTAGTGCCAAAACAGGCTGCTCTCGCTCTGAAACGCTCATTTTTCACATAAGCCACTTTTCAGCCTTATAGGCGACTGTACAGTGCAAAAACAGCCTCCTCTCGCTCTGAAACGCTCATTTTTCACATAAGCCACTTTTCAGCCTTAGGCGACTGTACAGTGCTAAAACAGCCTCCTATCGCTCTGAAACGCTCATTTTTGACATAACCCACTTTTCAGCCTTAATGAATGAAATTCCAGGTAAAAACTCCTTTGCCATGAAGAAGATCCAAATTCAACCAGTTCAGGCTAGTAAACCTGTTTGAAAGACCTTTTTTCAGTGAAATGCAGCTTAGTGCAAAAACAGGCTGCTCTCGCTCTGAAACGCTCATTTTTCACATAAGCCACTTTTCACCTTTAATGAATGAAATTCCAGGTAAAAACTCCTTTGCCATGAAGAAGATCCAAATTCAACCAGTTCAGGCTAGTAAACCTGTTTGAAAGACCTTTTTTCAGTGAAATGCAGCTTAGTGCAAAAACAGGCTGCTCTCGCTCTGAAACGCTCATTTTTCACATAAGCCACTTTTCAGCCTTAGGAGACTGTACAGTGCTAAAACAGCCTCCTATCGCTCTGAAACGCTCATTTTTGACATAACCCACTTTTCAGCCTTAATGAATTAAATTCCAGGTAAAAACTCCTTTGCCATGAAGAAGATCCAAATTCAACAAGTTCAGGCTAGTAAACCTGTTTGAAAGACCTTTTTTCAGTGAAATGCAGCTTAGTGCAAAAACAGGCTGCTCTCGCTCTGAAACGCTCATTTTTCACATAAGCCACTTTTCAGCCTTAGGCGACTGTACAGTGCAAAAACAGGCTGCTCTCGCTCTGAAACGCTCATTTTTCACATAAGCCACTTTTCAGCGCTAAAACAGCCTCCAATCGCTCTGAAACGCTCATTTTTGACATAAGCCACTTTTCACCTTTAATGAATGAAATTCCAGGTAAAAACTCCTTTGCCATGAAGAAGATCCAAATTCATCCAGTTCAGGCTAGTAAACCTGGTTGAAAGACCTTTTTTCAGTGAAATGCAGCTTAGTGCCAAAACAGGCTGCTCTCGCTCTGAAACGCTCATTTTTCACATAAGCCACTTTTCAGCGCTAAAACAGCCTCCAATCGCTCTGAAACGCTCATTTTTGACATAAGCCACTTTTCACCTTTAATGAATGAAATTCCAGGTAAAAACTCCATTGCCATGAAGAAGATCCAAATTCATCCAGTTCAGGCTAGTAAACCTGGTTGAAAGACCTTTTTTCAGTGAAATGCAGCTTAGTGCCAAAACAGGCTGCTCTCGCTCTGAAACGCTCATTTTTCACATAAGCCACTTTTCAGCCTTATAGGCGACTGTACAGTGCAAAAACAGCCTCCTCTCGCTCTGAAACGCTCATTTTTCACATAAGCCACTTTTCAGCCTTAGGCGACTGTACAGTGCTAAAACAGCCTCCTATCGCTCTGAAACGCTCATTTTTGACATAACCCACTTTTCAGCCTTAATGAATGAAATTCCAGGTAAAAACTCCTTTGCCATGAAGAAGATCCAAATTCAACCAGTTCAGGCTAGTAAACCTGTTTGAAAGACCTTTTTTCAGTGAAATGCAGCTTAGTGCAAAAACAGGCTGCTCTCGCTCTGAAACGCTCATTTTTCACATAAGCCACTTTTCAGCCTTAGGCGACTGTACAGTGCAAAAACAGGCTGCTCTCGCTCTGAAACGCTCATTTTTCACATAAGCCACTTTTCAGCGCTAAAACAGCCTCCAATCGCTCTGAAACGCTCATTTTTGACATAAGCCACTTTTCACCTTTAATGATTGAAATTCCAGGTAAAAACTCCTTTGCCATGAAGAAGATCCAAATTCATCCAGTTCAGGCTAGTAAACCTGGTTGAAAGACCTTTTTTCAGTGAAATGCAGCTTAGTGCCAAAACAGGCTGCTCTCGCTCTGAAACGCTCATTTTTCACATAAGCCACTTTTCAGCGCTAAAACAGCCTCCAATCGCTCTGAAACGCTCATTTTTGACATAAGCCACTTTTCACCTTTAATGAATGAAATTCCAGGTAAAAACTCCATTGCCATGAAGAAGATCCAAATTCATCCAGTTCAGGCTAGTAAACCTGGTTGAAAGACCTTTTTTCAGTGAAATGCAGCTTAGTGCCAAAACAGGCTGCTCTCGCTCTGAAACGCTCATTTTTCACATAAGCCACTTTTCAGCCTTATAGGCGACTGTACAGTGCAAAAACAGCCTCCTCTCGCTCTGAAACGCTCATTTTTCACATAAGCCACTTTTCAGCCTTAGGCGACTGTACAGTGCTAAAACAGCCTCCTATCGCTCTGAAACGCTCATTTATGACATAACCCACTTTTCAGCCTTAATGAATGAAATTCCAGGTAAAAACTCCTTTGCCATGAAGAAGATCCAAATTCAACCAGTTCAGGCTAGTAAACCTGTTTGAAAGACCTTTTTTCAGTGAAATGCAGCTTAGTGCAAAAACAGGCTGCTCTCGCTCTGAAACGCTCATTTTTCACATAAGCCACTTTTCAGCCTTAGGCGACTGTACAGTGCAAAAACAGGCTGCTCTCGCTCTGAAACGCTCATTTTTCACATAAGCCACTTTTCAGCGCTAAAACAGCCTCCAATCGCTCTGAAACGCTCATTTTTGACATAAGCCACTTTTCACCTTTAATGAATGAAATTCCAGGTAAAAACTCCTTTGCCATGAAGAAGATCCAAATTCATCCAGTTCAGGCTAGTAAACCTGGTTGAAAGACCTTTTTTCAGTGAAATGCAGCTTAGTGCCAAAACAGGCTGCTCTCGCTCTGAAACGCTCATTTTTCACATAAGCCACTTTTCAGCGCTAAAACAGCCTCCAATCGCTCTGAAACGCTCATTTTTGACATAAGCCACTTTTCACCTTTAATGAATGAAATTCCAGGTAAAAACTCCATTGCCATGAAGAAGATCCAAATTCATCCAGTTCAGGCTAGTAAACCTGGTTGAAAGACCTTTTTTCAGTGAAATGCAGCTTAGTGCCAAAACAGGCTGCTCTCGCTCTGAAACGCTCATTTTTCACATAAGCCACTTTTCAGCCTTATAGGCGACTGTACAGTGCAAAAACAGCCTCCTCTCGCTCTGAAACGCTCATTTTTCACATAAGCCACTTTTCAGCCTTAGGCGACTGTACAGTGCTAAAACAGCCTCCTATCGCTCTGAAACGCTCATTTTTGACATAACCCACTTTTCAGCCTTAATGAATGAAATTCCAGGTAAAAACTCCTTTGCCATGAAGAAGATCCAAATTCACCAGTTCAGGCTAGTAAACCTGTTTGAAAGACCTTTTTTCAGTGAAATGCAGCTTAGTGCAAAAACAGGCTGCTCTCGCTCTGAAACGCTCATTTTCCCCATAAGCCACTTTTCACCTTTAATGAATGAAATTCCAGGTAAAAACTCCTTTGCCATGAAGAAGATCCAAATTCAACCAGTTCAGGCTAGTAAACCTGTTTGAAAGACCTTTTTTCAGTGAAATGCAGCTTAGTGCAAAAACAGGCTGCTCTCGCTCTGAAACGCTCATTTTTCACATAAGCCACTTTTCAGCCTTAGGCGACTGTGCAGTGCAAAAACAGGCTGCTCTCGCTCTGAAACGCTCATTTTTCACATAAGCCACTTTTCAGCGCTAAAACAGCCTCCAATCGCTCTGAAACGCTCATTTTTGACATAAGCCACTTTTCAGCCTTATAGGCGACTGTACAGTGCAAAAACAGCCTCCTCTCGCTCTGAAACGCTCATTTTTCACATAAGCCACTTTTCAGCCTTAGGCGACTGTACAGTGCTAAAACAGCCTCCTATCGCTCTGAAACGCTCATTTTTCACATAAGCCACTTTTCAGCGCTAAAACAGCCTCCAATCGCTCTGAAACGCTCATTTTTGACATAAGCCACTTTTCACCTTTAATGAATGAAATTCCAGGTAAAAACTCCTTTGCCATGAAGAAGATCCAAATTCATCCAGTTCAGGCTAGTAAACCTGGTTGAAAGACCTTTTTTCAGTGAAATGCAGCTTAGTGCCAAAACAGGCTGCTCTCGCTCTGAAACGCTCATTTTTCACATAAGCCACTTTTCAGCGCTAAAACAGCCTCCAATCGCTCTGAAACGCTCATTTTTGACATAAGCCACTTTTCACCTTTAATGAATGAAATTCCAGGTAAAAACTCCTTTGCCATGAAGAAGATCCAAATTCATCCAGTTCAGGCTAGTAAACCTGGTTGAAAGACCTTTTTTCAGTGAAATGCAGCTTAGTGCCAAAACAGGCTGCTCTCGCTCTGAAACGCTCATTTTTCACATAAGCCACTTTTCAGCCTTATAGGCGACTGTACAGTGCAAAAACAGCCTTCTCTCGCTCTGAAACGCTCATTTTTCACATAAGCCACTTTTCAGCCTTAGGCGACTGTACAGTGCTAAAACAGCCTCCTATCGCTCTGAAACGCTCATTTTTGACATAACCCACTTTTCAGCCTTAATGAATGAAATTCCAGGTAAAAACTCCTTTGCCATGAAGAAGATCCAAATTCAACCAGTTCAGGCTAGTAAACCTGTTTGAAAGACCTTTTTTCAGTGAAATGCAGCTTAGTGCAAAAACAGGCTGCTCTCGCTCTGAAACGCTCATTTTTCACATAAGCCACTTTTCAGCCTTATAGGCGACTGTACAGTGCAAAAACAGCCTCCTCTCGCTCTGAAACGCTCATTTTTAACATAAGCCACTTTTCAGCCTTAGGCGACTGTACAGTGCTAAAACAGCCTCCTATCGCTCTGAAACGCTCATTTTTGACATAACCCACTTTTCAGCCTTAATGAATTAAATTCCAGGTAAAAACTCCTTTGCCATGAAGAAGATCCAAATTCAACCAGTTCAGGCTAGTAAACCTGTTTGAAAGACCTTTTTTCAGTGAAATGCAGCTTAGTGCAAAAACAGGCTGCTCTCGCTCTGAAACGCTCATTTTTCACATAAGCCACTTTTCAGCCTTAGGCGACTGTGCAGTGCAAAAACAGGCTGCTCTCGCTCTGAAACGCTCATTTTTCACATAAGCCACTTTTCAGCGCTAAAACAGCCTCCAATCGCTCTGAAACGCTCATTTTTGACATAAGCCACTTTTCAGCCTTATAGGCGACTGTACAGTGCAAAAACAGCCTCCTCTCGCTCTGAAACGCTCATTTTTCACATAAGCCACTTTTCAGCCTTAGGCGACTGTACAGTGCTAAAACAGCCTCCTATCGCTCTGAAACGCTCATTTTTGACATAACCCACTTTTCAGCCTTAATGAATGAAATTCCAGGTAAAAACTCCTTTGCCATGAAGAAGATCCAAATTCATCCAGTTCAGGCTAGTAAACCTGGTTGAAAGACCTTTTTTCAGTGAAATGCAGCTTAGTGCCAAAACAGGCTGCTCTCGCTCTGAAACGCTCATTTTTCACATAAGCCACTTTTCAGCGCTAAAACAGCCTCCAATCGCTCTGAAACGCTCATTTTTGACATAAGCCACTTTTCACCTTTAATGAATGAAATTCCAGGTAAAAACTCCTTTGCCATGAAGAAGATCCAAATTCATCCAGTTCAGGCTAGTAAACCTGGTTGAAAGACCTTTTTTCAGTGAAATGCAGCTTAGTGCCAAAACAGGCTGCTCTCGCTCTGAAACGCTCATTTTTCACATAAGCCACTTTTCAGCCTTATAGGCGACTGTACAGTGCAAAAACAGCCTCCTCTCGCTCTGAAACGCTCATTTTTCACATAAGCCACTTTTCAGCCTTAGGCGACTGTACAGTGCTAAAACAGCCTCCTATCGCTCTGAAACGCTCATTTTTGACATAACCCACTTTTCAGCCTTAATGAATTAAATTCCAGGTAAAAACTCCTTTGCCATGAAGAAGATCCAAATTCAACAAGTTCAGGCTAGTAAACCTGTTTGAAAGACCTTTTTTCAGTGAAATGCAGCTTAGTGCAAAAACAGGCTGCTCTCGCTCTGAAACGCTCATTTTTCACATAAGCCACTTTTCAGCCTTAGGCGACTGTACAGTGCTAAAACAGCCTCCAATCGCTCTGAAACGCTCATTTTTGACATAAGCCACTTTTCACCTTTAATGAATGAAATTCCAGGTAAAAACTCCTTTGCCATGAAGAAGATCCAAATTCATCCAGTTCAGGCTAGTAAACCTGGTTGAAAGACCTTTTTTCAGTGAAATGCAGCTTAGTGCCAAAACAGGCTGCTCTCGCTCTGAAACGCTCATTTTTCACATAAGCCACTTTTCAGCCTTAGGCGACTGTACAGTGCAAAAACAGGCTGCTCTCGCTCTGAAACGCTCATTTTTCACATAAGCCACTTTTCAGCGCTAAAACAGCCTCCAATCGCTCTGAAACGCTCATTTTTGACATAAGCCACTTTTCACCTTTAATGAATGAAATTCCAGGTAAAAACTCCTTTGCCATGAAGAAGATCCAAATTCATCCAGTTCAGGCTAGTAAACCTGGTTGAAAGACCTTTTTTCAGTGAAATGCAGCTTAGTGCCAAAACAGGCTGCTCTCGCTCTGAAACGCTCATTTTTCACATAAGCCACTTTTCAGCGCTAAAACAGCCTCCAATCGCTCTGAAACGCTCATTTTTGACATAAGCCACTTTTCACCTTTAATGAATGAAATTCCAGGTAAAAACTCCTTTGCCATGAAGAAGATCCAAATTCAACCAGTTCAGGCTAGTAAACCTGTTTGAAAGACCTTTTTTCAGTGAAATGCAGCTTAGTGAAAAAACAGGCTGCTCTCGCTCTGAAACGCTCATTTTTGACATAACCCACTTTTCAGCCTTAATGAATGAAATTCCAGGTAAAAACTCCTTTGCCATGAAGAAGATCCAAATTCAACAAGTTCAGGCTAGTAAACCTGTTTGAAAGACCTTTTTTCAGTGAAATGCAGCTTAGTGCCAAAACAGGCTGCTCTCGCTCTGAAACGCTCATTTTTCACATAAGCCACTTTTCAGCCTTATAGGCGACTGTACAGTGCAAAAACAGCCTCCTATCGCTCTGAAACGCTCATTTTTGACATAACCCACTTTTCAGCCTTAATGAATGAAATTCCAGGTTAAAATTCCTTTGCCATGAAGAAGATCCAAATTCAACCAGTTCAGGCTAGTAAACCTGTTTGAAAGACCTTTTTTCAGTGAAATGCAGCTTAGTGCAAAAACAGGCTGCTCTCGCTCTGAAACGCTCATTTTTCACATAAGCCACTTTTCAGCCTTATAGGCGACTGTACAGTGCAAAAACAGCCTCCTCTCGCTCTGAAACGCTCATTTTTAACATAAGCCACTTTTCAGCCTTAGGCGACTGTACAGTGCTAAAACAGCCTCCTATCGCTCTGAAACGCTCATTTTTGACATAACCCACTTTTCAGCCTTAATGAATTAAATTCCAGGTAAAAACTCCTTTGCCATGAAGAAGATCCAAATTCAACAAGTTCAGGCTAGTAAACCTGTTTGAAAGACCTTTTTTCAGTGAAATGCAGCTTAGTGCAAAAACAGGCTGCTCTCGCTCTGAAACGCTCATTTTTCACATAAGCCACTTTTCAGCCTTAGGCGACTGTACAGTGCTAAAACAGCCTCCAATCGCTCTGAAACGCTCATTTTTGACATAAGCCACTTTTCACCTTTAATGAATGAAATTCCAGGTAAAAACTCCTTTGCCATGAAGAAGATCCAAATTCATCCAGTTCAGGCTAGTAAACCTGGTTGAAAGACCTTTTTTCAGTGAAATGCAGCTTAGTGCCAAAACAGGCTGCTCTCGCTCTGAAACGCTCATTTTTCACATAAGCCACTTTTCAGCCTTAGGCGACTGTACAGTGCAAAAACAGGCTGCTCTCGCTCTGAAACGCTCATTTTTCACATAAGCCACTTTTCAGCGCTAAAACAGCCTCCAATCGCTCTGAAACGCTCATTTTTGACATAAGCCACTTTTCACCTTTAATGAATGAAATTCCAGGTAAAAACTCCTTTGCCATGAAGAAGATCCAAATTCAACCAGTTCAGGCTAGTAAACCTGTTTGAAAGACCTTTTTTCAGTGAAATGCAGCTTAGTGCAAAAACAGGCTGCTCTCGCTCTGAAACGCTCATTTTTGACATAACCCACTTTTCAGCCTTAATGAATGAAATTCCAGGTAAAAACTCCTTTGCCATGAAGAAGATCCAAATTCAACCAGTTCAGGCTAGTAAACCTGTTTGAAAGACCTTTTTTCAGTGAAATGCAGCTTAGTGCAAAAACAGGCTGCTCTCGCTCTGAAACGCTCATTTTTCACATAAGCCACTTTTCAGCCTTAGGCGACTGTACAGTGCTAAAACAGCCTCCTATCGCTCTGAAACGCTCATTTTTGACATAACCCACTTTTCAGCCTTAATGAATGAAATTCCAGGTAAAAACTCCTTTGCCATGAAGAAGATCCAAATTCAACCAGTTCAGGCTAGTAAACCTGTTTGAAAGACCTTTTTTCAGTGAAATGCAGCTTAGTGCAAAAACAGGCTGCTCTCGCTCTGAAACGCTCATTTTTCACATAAGCCACTTTTCACCTTTAATGAATGAAATTCCAGGTAAAAACTCCTTTGCCATGAAGAAGATCCAAATTCAACCAGTTCAGGCTAGTAAACCTGTTTGAAAGACCTTTTTTCAGTGAAATGCAGCTTAGTGCAAAAACAGGCTGCTCTCGCTCTGAAACGCTCATTTTTCACATAAGCCACTTTTCAGCCTTAGGAGACTGTACAGTGCTAAAACAGCCTCCTATCGCTCTGAAACGCTCATTTTTGACATAACCCACTTTTCAGCCTTAATGAATTAAATTCCAGGTAAAAACTCCTTTGCCATGAAGAAGATCCAAATTCAACAAGTTCAGGCTAGTAAACCTGTTTGAAAGACCTTTTTTCAGTGAAATGCAGCTTAGTGCAAAAACAGGCTGCTCTCGCTCTGAAACGCTCATTTTTCACATAAGCCACTTTTCAGCCTTAGGCGACTGTACAGTGCAAAAACAGGCTGCTCTCGCTCTGAAACGCTCATTTTTCACATAAGCCACTTTTCAGCGCTAAAACAGCCTCCAATCGCTCTGAAACGCTCATTTTTGACATAAGCCACTTTTCACCTTTAATGAATGAAATTCCAGGTCAAAACTCCTTTGCCATGAAGAAGATCCAAATTCATCCAGTTCAGGCTAGTAAACCTGGTTGAAAGACCTTTTTTCAGTGAAATGCAGCTTAGTGCCAAAACAGGCTGCTCTCGCTCTGAAACGCTCATTTTTCACATAAGCCACTTTTCAGCCTTAGGCGACTGTACAGTGCAAAAACAGGCTGCTCTCGCTCTGAAACGCTCATTTTTGACATAAGCCACTTTTCAGCCTTATAGGCGACTGTACAGTGCAAAAACAGCCTCCTCTCGCTCTGAAACGCTCATTTTTCACATAGGCCACTTTTCAGCCTTAGGCGACTGTACAGTGCTAAAACAGCCTCCTATCGCTCTGAAACGCTCATTTTTGACATAACCCACTTTTCAGCCTTAATGAATGAAATTCCAGGTAAAAACTCCTTTGCCATGAAGAAGATCCAAATTCATCCAGTTCAGGCTAGTAAACCTGGTTGAAAGACCTTTTTTCAGTGAAATGCAGCTTAGTGCCAAAACAGGCTGCTCTCGCTCTGAAACGCTCATTTTTCACATAAGCCACGTTTCAGCGCTAAAACAGCCTCCAATCGCTCTGAAACGCTCATTTTTGACATAAGCCACTTTTCACCTTTAATGAATGAAATTCCAGGTAAAAACTCCTTTGCCATGAAGAAGATCCAAATTCAACCAGTTCAGGCTAGTAAACCTGTTTGAAAGACCTTTTTTCAGTGAAATGCAGCTTAGTGCAAAAACAGGCTGCTCTCGCTCTGAAACGCTCATTTTTGACATAACCCACTTTTCAGCCTTAATGAATGAAATTCCAGGTAAAAACTCCTTTGCCATGAAGAAGATCCAAATTCAACAAGTTCAGGCTAGTAAACCTGTTTGAAAGACCTTTTTTCAGTGAAATGCAGCTTAGTGCAAAAACAGGCTGCTCTAGCTCTGAAACGCTCATTTTTCACATAAGCCACTTTTCAGCCTTAGGAGACTGTACAGTGCTAAAACAGCCTCCTATCGCTCTGAAACGCTCATTTTTGACATAACCCACTTTTCAGCCTTAATGAATGAAATTCCAGGTAAAAACTCCTTTGCCATGAAGAAGATCCAAATTCAACAAGTTCAGGCTAGTAAACCTGTTTGAAAGACCTTTTTTCAGTGAAATGCAGCTTAGTGCAAAAACAGGCTGCTCTCGCTCTGAAACGCTCATTTTTCACATAAGCCACTTTTCAGCCTTAGGCGACTGTACAGTGCAAAAACAGGCTGCTCTCGCTCTGAAACGCTCATTTTTCACATAAGCCACTTTTCAGCGCTAAAACAGCCTCCAATCGCTCTGAAACGCTCATTTTTGACATAAGCCACTTTTCACCTTTAATGAATGAAATTCCAGGTAAAAACTCCTTTGCCATGAAGAAGATCCAAATTCATCCAGTTCAGGCTAGTAAACCTGGTTGAAAGACCTTTTTTCAGTGAAATGCAGCTTAGTGCCAAAACAGGCTGCTCTCGCTCTGAAACGCTCATTTTTCACATAAGCCACTTTTCAGCGCTAAAACAGCCTCCAATCGCTCTGAAACGCTCATTTTTGACATAAGCCACTTTTCACCTTTAATGAATGAAATTCCAGGTAAAAACTCCTTTGCCATGAAGAAGATCCAAATTCATCCAGTTCAGGCTAGTAAACCTGGTTGAAAGACCTTTTTTCAGTGAAATGCAGCTTAGTGCCAAAACAGGCTGCTCTCGCTCTGAAACGCTCATTTTTCACATAAGCCACTTTTCAGCGCTAAAACAGCCTCCAATCGCTCTGAAACGCTCATTTTTGACATAAGCCACTTTTCACCTTTAATGAATGAAATTCCAGGTAAAAACTCCTTTGCCATGAAGAAGATCCAAATTCAACCAGTTCAGGCTAGTAAACCTGTTTGAAAGACCTTTTTTCAGTGAAATGCAGCTTAGTGAAAAAACAGGCTGCTCTCGCTCTGAAACGCTCATTTTTGACATAACCCACTTTTCAGCCTTAATGAATGAAATTCCAGGTAAAAACTCCTTTGCCATGAAGAAGATCCAAATTCAACAAGTTCAGGCTAGTAAACCTGTTTGAAAGACCTTTTTTCAGTGAAATGCAGCTTAGTGCCAAAACAGGCTGCTCTCGCTCTGAAACGCTCATTTTTCACATAAGCCACTTTTCAGCCTTATAGGCGACTGTACAGTGCAAAAACAGCCTCCTATCGCTCTGAAACGCTCATTTTTGACATAACCCACTTTTCAGCCTTAATGAATGAAATTCCAGGTTAAAATTCCTTTGCCATGAAGAAGATCCAAATTCAACCAGTTCAGGCTAGTAAACCTGTTTGAAAGACCTTTTTTCAGTGAAATGCAGCTTAGTGCAAAAACAGGCTGCTCTCGCTCTGAAACGCTCATTTTTCACATAAGCCACTTTTCAGCCTTATAGGCGACTGTACAGTGCAAAAACAGCCTCCTCTCGCTCTGAAACGCTCATTTTTAACATAAGCCACTTTTCAGCCTTAGGCGACTGTACAGTGCTAAAACAGCCTCCTATCGCTCTGAAACGCTCATTTTTGACATAACCCACTTTTCAGCCTTAATGAATTAAATTCCAGGTAAAAACTCCTTTGCCATGAAGAAGATCCAAATTCAACAAGTTCAGGCTAGTAAACCTGTTTGAAAGACCTTTTTTCAGTGAAATGCAGCTTAGTGCAAAAACAGGCTGCTCTCGCTCTGAAACGCTCATTTTTCACATAAGCCACTTTTCAGCCTTAGGCGACTGTACAGTGCTAAAACAGCCTCCAATCGCTCTGAAACGCTCATTTTTGACATAAGCCACTTTTCACCTTTAATGAATGAAATTCCAGGTAAAAACTCCTTTGCCATGAAGAAGATCCAAATTCATCCAGTTCAGGCTAGTAAACCTGGTTGAAAGACCTTTTTTCAGTGAAATGCAGCTTAGTGCCAAAACAGGCTGCTCTCGCTCTGAAACGCTCATTTTTCACATAAGCCACTTTTCAGCCTTAGGCGACTGTACAGTGCAAAAACAGGCTGCTCTCGCTCTGAAACGCTCATTTTTCACATAAGCCACTTTTCAGCGCTAAAACAGCCTCCAATCGCTCTGAAACGCTCATTTTTGACATAAGCCACTTTTCACCTTTAATGAATGAAATTCCAGGTAAAAACTCCTTTGCCATGAAGAAGATCCAAATTCAACCAGTTCAGGCTAGTAAACCTGTTTGAAAGACCTTTTTTCAGTGAAATGCAGCTTAGTGCAAAAACAGGCTGCTCTCGCTCTGAAACGCTCATTTTTGACATAACCCACTTTTCAGCCTTAATGAATGAAATTCCAGGTAAAAACTCCTTTGCCATGAAGAAGATCCAAATTCAACCAGTTCAGGCTAGTAAACCTGTTTGAAAGACCTTTTTTCAGTGAAATGCAGCTTAGTGCAAAAACAGGCTGCTCTCGCTCTGAAACGCTCATTTTTCACATAAGCCACTTTTCAGCCTTAGGCGACTGTACAGTGCTAAAACAGCCTCCTATCGCTCTGAAACGCTCATTTTTGACATAACCCACTTTTCAGCCTTAATGAATGAAATTCCAGGTAAAAACTCCTTTGCCATGAAGAAGATCCAAATTCAACCAGTTCAGGCTAGTAAACCTGTTTGAAAGACCTTTTTTCAGTGAAATGCAGCTTAGTGCAAAAACAGGCTGCTCTCGCTCTGAAACGCTCATTTTTCACATAAGCCACTTTTCACCTTTAATGAATGAAATTCCAGGTAAAAACTCCTTTGCCATGAAGAAGATCCAAATTCAACCAGTTCAGGCTAGTAAACCTGTTTGAAAGACCTTTTTTCAGTGAAATGCAGCTTAGTGCAAAAACAGGCTGCTCTCGCTCTGAAACGCTCATTTTTCACATAAGCCACTTTTCAGCCTTAGGAGACTGTACAGTGCTAAAACAGCCTCCTATCGCTCTGAAACGCTCATTTTTGACATAACCCACTTTTCAGCCTTAATGAATTAAATTCCAGGTAAAAACTCCTTTGCCATGAAGAAGATCCAAATTCAACAAGTTCAGGCTAGTAAACCTGTTTGAAAGACCTTTTTTCAGTGAAATGCAGCTTAGTGCAAAAACAGGCTGCTCTCGCTCTGAAACGCTCATTTTTCACATAAGCCACTTTTCAGCCTTAGGCGACTGTACAGTGCAAAAACAGGCTGCTCTCGCTCTGAAACGCTCATTTTTCACATAAGCCACTTTTCAGCGCTAAAACAGCCTCCAATCGCTCTGAAACGCTCATTTTTGACATAAGCCACTTTTCACCTTTAATGAATGAAATTCCAGGTCAAAACTCCTTTGCCATGAAGAAGATCCAAATTCATCCAGTTCAGGCTAGTAAACCTGGTTGAAAGACCTTTTTTCAGTGAAATGCAGCTTAGTGCCAAAACAGGCTGCTCTCGCTCTGAAACGCTCATTTTTCACATAAGCCACTTTTCAGCCTTAGGCGACTGTACAGTGCAAAAACAGGCTGCTCTCGCTCTGAAACGCTCATTTTTGACATAAGCCACTTTTCAGCCTTATAGGCGACTGTACAGTGCAAAAACAGCCTCCTCTCGCTCTGAAACGCTCATTTTTCACATAGGCCACTTTTCAGCCTTAGGCGACTGTACAGTGCTAAAACAGCCTCCTATCGCTCTGAAACGCTCATTTTTGACATAACCCACTTTTCAGCCTTAATGAATGAAATTCCAGGTAAAAACTCCTTTGCCATGAAGAAGATCCAAATTCATCCAGTTCAGGCTAGTAAACCTGGTTGAAAGACCTTTTTTCAGTGAAATGCAGCTTAGTGCCAAAACAGGCTGCTCTCGCTCTGAAACGCTCATTTTTCACATAAGCCACGTTTCAGCGCTAAAACAGCCTCCAATCGCTCTGAAACGCTCATTTTTGACATAAGCCACTTTTCACCTTTAATGAATGAAATTCCAGGTAAAAACTCCTTTGCCATGAAGAAGATCCAAATTCAACCAGTTCAGGCTAGTAAACCTGTTTGAAAGACCTTTTTTCAGTGAAATGCAGCTTAGTGCAAAAACAGGCTGCTCTCGCTCTGAAACGCTCATTTTTGACATAACCCACTTTTCAGCCTTAATGAATGAAATTCCAGGTAAAAACTCCTTTGCCATGAAGAAGATCCAAATTCAACAAGTTCAGGCTAGTAAACCTGTTTGAAAGACCTTTTTTCAGTGAAATGCAGCTTAGTGCAAAAACAGGCTGCTCTAGCTCTGAAACGCTCATTTTTCACATAAGCCACTTTTCAGCCTTAGGAGACTGTACAGTGCTAAAACAGCCTCCTATCGCTCTGAAACGCTCATTTTTGACATAACCCACTTTTCAGCCTTAATGAATGAAATTCCAGGTAAAAACTCCTTTGCCATGAAGAAGATCCAAATTCAACAAGTTCAGGCTAGTAAACCTGTTTGAAAGACCTTTTTTCAGTGAAATGCAGCTTAGTGCAAAAACAGGCTGCTCTCGCTCTGAAACGCTCATTTTTCACATAAGCCACTTTTCAGCCTTAGGCGACTGTACAGTGCAAAAACAGGCTGCTCTCGCTCTGAAACGCTCATTTTTCACATAAGCCACTTTTCAGCGCTAAAACAGCCTCCAATCGCTCTGAAACGCTCATTTTTGACATAAGCCACTTTTCACCTTTAATGAATGAAATTCCAGGTAAAAACTCCTTTGCCATGAAGAAGATCCAAATTCATCCAGTTCAGGCTAGTAAACCTGGTTGAAAGACCTTTTTTCAGTGAAATGCAGCTTAGTGCCAAAACAGGCTGCTCTCGCTCTGAAACGCTCATTTTTCACATAAGCCACTTTTCAGCGCTAAAACAGCCTCCAATCGCTCTGAAACGCTCATTTTTGACATAAGCCACTTTTCACCTTTAATGAATGAAATTCCAGGTAAAAACTCCATTGCCATGAAGAAGATCCAAATTCATCCAGTTCAGGCTAGTAAACCTGGTTGAAAGACCTTTTTTCAGTGAAATGCAGCTTAGTGCCAAAACAGGCTGCTCTCGCTCTGAAACGCTCATTTTTCACATAAGCCACTTTTCAGCCTTATAGGCGACTGTACAGTGCAAAAACAGCCTCCTCTCGCTCTGAAACGCTCATTTTTCACATAAGCCACTTTTCAGCCTTAGGCGACTGTACAGTGCTAAAACAGCCTCCTATCGCTCTGAAACGCTCATTTTTGACATAAGCCACTTTTCAGCCTTAATGAATGAAATTCCAGGTAAAAACTCCTTTGCCATGAAGAAGATCCAAATTCATCCAGTTCAGGCTAGTAAACCTGGTTGAAAGACCTTTTTTCAGTGAAATGCAGCTTAGTGCCAAAACAGGCTGCTCTCGCTCTGAAACGCTCATTTTTCACATAAGCCACTTTTCAGCCTTAGGCGACTGTACAGTGCAAAAACAGGCTGCTCTCGCTCTGAAACGCTCATTTTTCACATAAGACACTTTTCAGCGCTAAAACAGCCTCCAATCGCTCTGAAACGCTCATTTTTGACATAAGCCACTTTTCACCTTTAATGAATGAAATTCCAGGTAAAAACTCCTTTGCCATGAAGAAGATCCAAATTCAACCAGTTCAGGCTAGTAAACCTGTTTGAAAGACCTTTTTTCAGTGAAATGCAGCTTAGTGCAAAAACAGGCTGCTCTCGGTCTGAAACGCTCATTTTTGACATAACCCACTTTTCAGCCTTAATGAATGAAATTCCAGGTAAAAACTCCTTTGCCATGAAGAAGATCCAAATTCAACAAGTTCAGGCTAGTAAACCTGTTTGAAAGACCTTTTTTCAGTGAAATGCAGCTTAGTGCAAAAACAGGCTGCTCTCGCTCTGAAACGCTCATTTTTCACATAAGCCACTTTTCAGCCTTAGGCGACTGTACAGTGCAAAAACAGGCTGCTCTCGCTCTGAAACGCTCATTTTTCACATAAGCCACTTTTCACCTTTAATGAATGAAATTCCAGGTAAAAACTCCTTTGCCATGAAGAAGATCCAAATTCATCCAGTTCAGGCTAGTAAACCTGGTTGAAAGACCTTTTTTCAGTGAAATGCAGCTTAGTGCCAAAACAGGCTGCTCTCGCTCTGAAACGCTCATTTTTCACATAAGCCACTTTTCAGCCTTATAGGCGACTGTACAGTGCAAAAACAGCCTCCTCTCGCTCTGAAACGCTCATTTTTCACATAAGCCACTTTTCACCTTTAATGAATGAAATTCCAGGTAAAAACTCCTTTGCCATGAAGAAGATCCAAATTCAACCAGTTCAGGCTAGTAAACCTGTTTGAAAGACCTTTTTTCAGTGAAATGCAGCTTAGTGCAAAAACAGGCTGCTCTCGCTCTGAAACGCTCATTTTTCACATAAGCCACTTTTCAGCCTTAGGAGACTGTACAGTGCTAAAACAGCCTCCTATCGCTCTGAAACGCTCATTTTTGACATAACCCACTTTTCAGCCTTAATGAATTAAATTCCAGGTAAAAACTCCTTTGCCATGAAGAAGATCCAAATTCAACAAGTTCAGGCTAGTAAACCTGTTTGAAAGACCTTTTTTCAGTGAAATGCAGCTTAGTGCAAAAACAGGCTGCTCTCGCTCTGAAACGCTCATTTTTCACATAAGCCACTTTTCAGCCTTAGGCGACTGTACAGTGCAAAAACAGGCTGCTCTCGCTCTGAAACGCTCATTTTTCACATAAGCCACTTTTCAGCGCTAAAACAGCCTCCAATCGCTCTGAAACGCTCATTTTTGACATAAGCCACTTTTCACCTTTAATGAATGAAATTCCAGGTAAAAACTCCTTTGCCATGAAGAAGATCCAAATTCATCCAGTTCAGGCTAGTAAACCTGGTTGAAAGACCTTTTTTCAGTGAAATGCAGCTTAGTGCCAAAACAGGCTGCTCTCGCTCTGAAACGCTCATTTTTCACATAAGCCACTTTTCAGCGCTAAAACAGCCTCCAATCGCTCTGAAACGCTCATTTTTGACATAAGCCACTTTTCACCTTTAATGAATGAAATTCCAGGTAAAAACTCCTTTGCCATGAAGAAGATCCAAATTCATCCAGTTCAGGCTAGTAAACCTGGTTGAAAGACCTTTTTTCAGTGAAATGCAGCTTAGTGCCAAAACAGGCTGCTCTCGCTCTGAAACGCTCATTTTTCACATAAGCCACTTTTCAGCCTTATAGGCGACTGTACAGTGCAAAAACAGCCTCCTCTCGCTCTGAAACGCTCATTTTTCACATAAGCCACTTTTCAGCCTTAGGCGACTGTACAGTGCTAAAACAGCCTCCTATAGCTCTGAAACGCTCATTTTTGACATAACCCACTTTTCAGCCTTAATGAATGAAATTCCAGGTAAAAACTCCTTTGCCATGAAGAAGATCCAAATTCAACCAGTTCAGGCTAGTAAACCTGTTTGAAAGACCTTTTTTCAGTGAAATGCAGCTTAGTGCAAAAACAGGCTGCTCTCGCTCTGAAACGCTCATTTTTCACATAAGCCACTTTTCAGCCTTATAGGCGACTGTACAGTGCAAAAACAGCCTCCTCTCGCTCTGAAACGCTCATTTTTCACATAAGCCACTTTTCAGCCTTAGGCGACTGTACAGTGCTAAAACAGCCTCCTATCGCTCTGAAACGCTCATTTTTGACATAACCCACTTTTCAGCCTTAATGAATTAAATTCCAGGTAAAAACTCCTTTGCCATGAAGAAGATCCAAATTCAACAAGTTCAGGCTAGTAAACCTGTTTGAAAGACCTTTTTTCAGTGAAATGCAGCTTAGTGCAAAAACAGGCTGCTCTCGCTCTGAAACGCTCATTTTTCACATAAGCCACTTTTCAGCCTTAGGCGACTGTACAGTGCTAAAACAGCCTCCTATCGCTCTGAAACGCTCATTTTTGACATAACCCACTTTTCAGCCTTAATGAATGAAATTCCAGGTAGAAACTCCTTTGCCATGAAGAAGATCCAAATTCAACCAGTTCAGGCTAGTAAACCTGTTTGAAAGACCTTTTTTCAGTGAAATGCAGCTTAGTGCAAAAACAGGCTGCTCTCGCTCTGAAACGCTCATTTTTCACATAAGCCACTTTTCAGCCTTATAGGCGACTGTACAGTGCAAAAACAGCCTCCTCTCGCTCTGAAACGCTCATTTTTAACATAAGCCACTTTTCAGCCTTAGGCGACTGTACAGTGCTAAAACAGCCTCCTATCGCTCTGAAACGCTCATTTTTGACATAACCCACTTTTCAGCCTTAATGAATTAAATTCCAGGTAAAAACTCCTTTGCCATGAAGAAGATCCAAATTCAACAAGTTCAGGCTAGTAAACCTGTTTGAAAGACCTTTTTTCAGTGAAATGCAGCTTAGTGCAAAAACAGGCTGCTCTCGCTCTGAAACGCTCATTTTTCACATAAGCCACTTTTCAGCCTTAGGCGACTGTACAGTGCAAAAACAGGCTGCTCTCGCTCTGAAACGCTCATTTTTCACATAAGCCACTTTTCAGCGCTAAAACAGCCTCCAATCGCTCTGAAACGCTCATTTTTGACATAAGCCACTTTTCACCTTTAATGAATGAAATTCCAGGTAAAAACTCCTTTGCCATGAAGAAGATCCAAATTCATCCAGTTCAGGCTAGTAAACCTGGTTGAAAGACCTTTTTTCAGTGAAATGCAGCTTAGTGCCAAAACAGGCTGCTCTCGCTCTGAAACGCTCATTTTTCACATAAGCCACTTTTCAGCGCTAAAACAGCCTCCAATCGCTCTGAAACGCTCATTTTTGACATAAGCCACTTTTCACCTTTAATGAATGAAATTCCAGGTAAAAACTCCTTTGCCATGAAGAAGATCCAAATTCATCCAGTTCAGGCTAGTAAACCTGGTTGAAAGACCTTTTTTCAGTGAAATGCAGCTTAGTGCAAAAACAGGCTGCTCTCGCTCTGAAACGCTCATTTTTCACATAAGCCACTTTTCAGCCTTAGGCGACTGTACAGTGCAAAAACAGGCTGCTCTCGCTCTGAAACGCTCATTTTTCACATAAGCCACTTTTCAGCGCTAAAACAGCCTCCAATCGCTCTGAAACGCTCATTTTTGACATAAGCCACTTTTCACCTTTAATGAATGAAATTCCAGGTAAAAACTCCTTTGCCATGAAGAAGATCCAAATTCAACCAGTTCAGGCTAGTAAACCTGTTTGAAAGACCTTTTTTCAGTGAAATGCAGCTTAGTGCAAAAACAGGCTGCTCTCGCTCTGAAACGCTCATTTTTGACATAACCCACTTTTCAGCCTTAATGAATTAAATTCCAGGTAAAAACTCCTTTGCCATGAAGAAGATCCAAATTCAACAAGTTCAGGCTAGTAAACCTGTTTGAAAGACCTTTTTTCAGTGAAATGCAGCTTAGTGCAAAAACAGGCTGCTCTCGCTCTGAAACGCTCATTTTTCACATAAGCCACTTTTCAGCCTTAGGCGACTGTACAGTGCAAAAACAGGCTGCTCTCGCTCTGAAACGCTCATTTTTCACATAAGCCACTTTTCAGCGCTAAAACAGCCTCCAATCGCTCTGAAACGCTCATTTTTGACATAAGCCACTTTTCACCTTTAATGAATGAAATTCCAGGTAAAAACTCCTTTGCCATGAAGAAGATCCAAATTCATCCAGTTCAGGCTAGTAAACCTGGTTGAAAGACCTTTTTTCAGTGAAATGCAGCTTAGTGCCAAAACAGGCTGCTCTCGCTCTGAAACGCTCATTTTTCACATAAGCCACTTTTCAGCGCTAAAACAGCCTCCAATCGCTCTGAAACGCTCATTTTTGACATAAGCCACTTTTCACCTTTAATGAATGAAATTCCAGGTAAAAACTCCTTTGCCATGAAGAAGATCCAAATTCATCCAGTTCAGGCTAGTAAACCTGGTTGAAAGACCTTTTTTCAGTGAAATGCAGCTTAGTGCAAAAACAGGCTGCTCTCGCTCTGAAACGCTCATTTTTCACATAAGCCACTTTTCAGCCTTAGGCGACTGTACAGTGCAAAAACAGGCTGCTCTCGCTCTGAAACGCTCATTTTTCACATAAGCCACTTTTCAGCGCTAAAACAGCCTCCAATCGCTCTGAAACGCTCATTTTTGACATAAGCCACTTTTCACCTTTAATGAATGAAATTCCAGGTAAAAACTCCTTTGCCATGAAGAAGATCCAAATTCAACCAGTTCAGGCTAGTAAACCTGTTTGAAAGACCTTTTTTCAGTGAAATGCAGCTTAGTGCAAAAACAGGCTGCTCTCGCTCTGAAACGCTCATTTTTGACATAACCCACTTTTCAGCCTTAATGAATGAAATTCCAGGTAAAAACTCCTTTGCCATGAAGAAGATCCAAATTCAACAAGTTCAGGCTAGTAAACCTGTTTGAAAGACCTTTTTTCAGTGAAATGCAGCTTAGTGCAAAAACAGGCTGCTCTCGCTCTGAAACGCTCATTTTTCACATAAGCCACTTTTCAGCCTTAGGCGACTGTACAGTG
This sequence comes from Pagrus pagrus, assembly GCF_965226575.1. Lineage (NCBI taxonomy): Eukaryota > Metazoa > Chordata > Actinopteri > Spariformes > Sparidae > Pagrus > Pagrus pagrus. The sequence continues at coordinate 444,398 of NW_028175434.1, forward strand.
CAAAAACAGGCTGCTCTCGCTCTGAAACGCTCATTTTTCACATAAGCCACTTTTCACCTTTAATGAATGAAATTCCAGGTAAAAACTCCTTTGCCATGAAGAAGATCCAAATTCAACCAGTTCAGGCTAGTAAACCTGTTTGAAAGACCTTTTTTCAGTGAAATGCAGCTTAGTGCAAAAACAGGCTGCTCTCGCTCTGAAACGCTCATTTTTCACATAAGCCACTTTTCAGCCTTAGGCGACTGTACAGTGCAAAAACAGGCTGCTCTCGCTCTGAAACGCTCATTTTTCACATAAGCCACTTTTCAGCGCTAAAACAGCCTCCAATCGCTCTGAAACGCTCATTTTTGACATAAGCCACTTTTCACCTTTAATGAATGAAATTCCAGGTAAAAACTCCTTTGCCATGAAGAAGATCCAAATTCATCCAGTTCAGGCTAGTAAACCTGGTTGAAAGACCTTTTTTCAGTGAAATGCAGCTTAGTGCCAAAACAGGCTGCTCTCGCTCTGAAACGCTCATTTTTCACATAAGCCACTTTTCAGCGCTAAAACAGCCTCCAATCGCTCTGAAACGCTCATTTTTGACATAAGCCACTTTTCACCTTTAATGAATGAAATTCCAGGTAAAAACTCCTTTGCCATGAAGAAGATCCAAATTCATCCAGTTCAGGCTAGTAAACCTGGTTGAAAGACCTTTTTTCAGTGAAATGCAGCTTAGTGCCAAAACAGGCTGCTCTCGCTCTGAAACGCTCATTTTTCACATAAGCCACTTTTCAGCCTTATAGGCGACTGTACAGTGCAAAAACAGCCTCCTCTCGCTCTGAAACGCTCATTTTTCACATAAGCCACTTTTCAGCCTTAGGCGACTGTACAGTGCTAAAACAGCCTCCTATAGCTCTGAAACGCTCATTTTTGACATAACCCACTTTTCAGCCTTAATGAATGAAATTCCAGGTAAAAACTCCTTTGCCATGAAGAAGATCCAAATTCAACCAGTTCAGGCTAGTAAACCTGTTTGAAAGACCTTTTTTCAGTGAAATGCAGCTTAGTGCAAAAACAGGCTGCTCTCGCTCTGAAACGCTCATTTTTCACATAAGCCACTTTTCAGCCTTAGGCGACTGTACAGTGCTAAAACAGCCTCCTATCGCTCTGAAACGCTCATTTTTGACATAACCCACTTTTCAGCCTTAATGAATGAAATTCCAGGTAAAAACTCCTTTGCCATGAAGAAGATCCAAATTCAACCAGTTCAGGCTAGTAAACCTGTTTGAAAGACCTTTTTTCAGTGAAATGCAGCTTAGTGCAAAAACAGGCTGCTCTCGCTCTGAAACGCTCATTTTTCACATAAGCCACTTTTCAGCCTTATAGGCGACTGTACAGTGCAAAAACAGCCTCCTCTCGCTCTGAAACGCTCATTTTTAACATAAGCCACTTTTCAGCCTTAGGCGACTGTACAGTGCTAAAACAGCCTCCTATCGCTCTGAAACGCTCATTTTTGACATAACCCACTTTTCACCTTTAATGAATGAAATTCCAGGTAAAAACTCCTTTGCCATGAAGAAGATCCAAATTCATCCAGTTCAGGCTAGTAAACCTGGTTGAAAGACCTTTTTTCAGTGAAATGCAGCTTAGTGCAAAAACAGGCTGCTCTCGCTCTGAAACGCTCATTTTTCACATAAGCCACTTTTCAGCCTTAGGCGACTGTACAGTGCAAAAACAGGCTGCTCTCGCTCTGAAACGCTCATTTTTCACATAAGCCACCTTTCAGCGCTAAAACAGCATCCAATCGCTCTGAAACGCTCATTTTTGACATAAGCCACTTTTCACCTTTAATGAATGAAATTCCAGGTAAAAACTCCTTTGCCATGAAGAAGATCCAAATTCAACCAGTTCAGGCTAGTAAACCTGTTTGAAAGACCTTTTTTCAGTGAAATGCAGCTTAGTGCAAAAACAGGCTGCTCTCGCTCTGAAACGCTCATTTTTGACATAACCCACTTTTCAGCCTTAATGATAGAAATTCCAGGTAAAAACTCCTTTGCCATGAAGAAGATCCAAATTCAACAAGTTCAGGCTAGTAAACCTGTTTGAAAGACCTTTTTTCAGTGAAATGCAGCTTAGTGCAAAAACAGGCTGCTCTCGCTCTGAAACGCTCATTTTTCACATAAGCCACTTTTCAGCCTTAGGCGACTGTACAGTGCAAAAACAGGCTGCTCTCGCTCTGAAACGCTCATTTTTCACATAAGCCACTTTTCACCTTTAATGAATGAAATTCCAGGTAAAAACTCCTTTGCCATGAAGAAGATCCAAATTCAACCAGTTCAGGCTAGTAAACCTGTTTGAAAGACCTTTTTTCAGTGAAATGCAGCTTAGTGCAAAAACAGGCTGCTCTCGCTCTGAAACGCTCATTTTTCACATAAGCCACTTTTCAGCCTTAGGAGACTGTACAGTGCTAAAACAGCCTCCTATCGCTCTGAAACGCTCATTTTTGACATAACCCACTTTTCAGCCTTAATGAATTAAATTCCAGGTAAAAACTCCTTTGCCATGAAGAAGATCCAAATTCAAAAAGTTCAGGCTAGTAAACCTGTTTGAAAGACCTTTTTTCAGTGAAATGCAGCTTAGTGCAAAAACAGGCTGCTCTCGCTCTGAAACGCTCATTTTTCACATAAGCCACTTTTCAGCCTTAGGCGACTGTACAGTGCAAAAACAGGCTGCTCTCGCTCTGAAACGCTCATTTTTCACATAAGCCACTTTTCAGCGCTAAAACAGCCTCCAATCGCTCTGAAACGCTCATTTTTGACATAAGCCACTTTTCACCTTTAATGAATGAAATTCCAGGTAAAAACTCCTTTGCCATGAAGAAGATCCAAATTCATCCAGTTCAGGCTAGTAAACCTGGTTGAAAGACCTTTTTTCAGTGAAATGCAGCTTAGTGCCAAAACAGGCTGCTCTCGCTCTGAAACGCTCATTTTTCACATAAGCCACTTTTCAGCCTTATAGGCGACTGTACAGTGCTAAAACAGCCTCCTATCGCTCTGAAACGCTCATTTTTGACATAACCCACTTTTCAGCCTTAATGAATGAAATTCCAGGTAAAAACTCCTTTGCCATGAAGAAGATCCAAATTCAACCAGTTCAGGCTAGTAAACCTGTTTGAAAGACCTTTTTTCAGTGAAATGCAGCTTAGTGCAAAAACAGGCTGCTCTCGCTCTGAAACGCTCATTTTTCACATAAGCCACTTTTCACCTTTAATGAATGAAATTCCAGGTAAAAACTCCTTTGCCATGAAGAAGATCCAAATTCAACCAGTTCAGGCTAGTAAACCTGTTTGAAAGACCTTTTTTCAATGAAATGCAGCTTAGTGCAAAAACAGGCTGCTCTCGCTCTGAAACGCTCATTTTTCACATAAGCCACTTTTCAGCCTTAGGAGACTGTACAGTGCTAAAACAGCCTCCTATCGCTCTGAAACGCTCATTTTTGACATAACCCACTTTTCAGCATTAATGAATGAAATTCCAGGTAAAAACTCCTTTGCCATGAAGAAGATCCAAATTCAACAAGTTCAGGCTAGTAAACCTGTTTGAAAGACCTTTTTTCAGTGAAATGCAGCTTAGTGCAAAAACAGGCTGCTCTCGCTCTGAAACGCTCATTTTTCACATAAGCCACTTTTCAGCCTTAGGCGACTGTACAGTGCAAAAACAGGCTGCTCTCGCTCTGAAACGCTCATTTTTCACATAAGCCACTTTTCACCTTTAATGAATGAAATTCCAGGTAAAAACTCCTTTGCCATGAAGAAGATCCAAATTCATCCAGTTCAGGCTAGTAAACCTGGTTGAAAGACCTTTTTTCAGTGAAATGCAGCTTAGTGCCAAAACAGGCTGCTCTCGCTCTGAAACGCTCATTTTTCACATAAGCCACTTTTCAGCGCTAAAACAGCCTCCAATCGCTCTGAAACGCTCATTTTTGACATAAGCCACTTTTCACCTTTAATGAATGAAATTCCAGGTAAAAACTCCTTTGCCATGAAGAAGATCCAAATTCATCCAGTTCAGGCTAGTAAACCTGGTTGAAAGACCTTTTTTCAGTGAAATGCAGCTTAGTGCCAAAACAGGCTGCTCTCGCTCTGAAACGCTCATTTTTCACATAAGCCACTTTTCAGCCTTATAGGCGACTGTACAGTGCTAAAACAGCCTCCTATCGCTCTGAAACGCTCATTTTTGACATAACCCACTTTTCAGCCTTAATGAATGAAATTCCAGGTAAAAACTCCTTTGCCATGAAGAAGATCCAAATTCAACCAGTTCAGGCTAGTAAACCTGTTTGAAAGACCTTTTTTCAGTGAAATGCAGCTTAGTGCAAAAACAGGCTGCTCTAGCTCTGAAAGGCTCATTTTTCACATAAGCCACTTTTCAGCGCTAAAACAGCCTCCAATCGCTCTGAAACGCTCATTTTTGACATAAGCCACTTTTCACCTTTAATGAATGAAATTCCAGGTAAAAACTCCTTTGCCATGAAGAAGATCCAAATTCAACCAGTTCAGGCTAGTAAACCTGTTTGAAAGACCTTTTTTCAGTGAAATGCAGCTTAGTGCAAAAACAGGCTGCTCTCGCTCTGAAACGCTCATTTTTCACATAAGCCACTTTTCAGCCTTATAGGCGACTGTACAGTGCAAAAACAGCCTCCTCTCGCTCTGAAACGCTCATTTTTCACATAAGCCACTTTTCAGCCTTAGGCGACTGTACAGTGCTAAAACAGCCTCCTATCGCTCTGAAACGCTCATTTTTGACATAACCCACTTTTCAGCCTTAATGAATTAAATTCCAGGTAAAAACTCCTTTGCCATGAAGAAGATCCAAATTCAACAAGTTCAGGCTAGTAAACCTGTTTGAAAGACCTTTTTTCAGTGAAATGCAGCTTAGTGCAAAAACAGGCTGCTCTCGCTCTGAAACGCTCATTTTTCACATAAGCCACTTTTCAGCCTTAGGCGACTGTACAGTGTTAAAACAGCCTCCAATCGCTCTGAAACGCTCATTTTTGACATAAGCCACTTTTCACCTTTAATGAATGAAATTCCAGGTAAAAACTCCTTTGCCATGAAGAAGATCCAAATTCAACCAGTTCAGGCTAGTAAACCTGTTTGAAAGACCTTTTTTCAGTGAAATGCAGCTTAGTGCAAAAACAGGCTGCTCTCGCTCTGAAACGCTCATTTTTCACATAAGCCACTTTTCAGCCTTAGGCGACTGTACAGTGCAAAAACAGGCTGCTCTCGCTCTGAAACGCTCATTTTTCACATAAGCCACTTTTCAGCGCTAAAACAGCCTCCAATCGCTCTGAAACGCTCATTTTTGACATAAGCCACTTTTCACCTTTAATGAATGAAATTCCAGGTAAAAACTCCTTTGCCATGAAGAAGATCCAAATTCAACAAGTTCAGGCTAGTAAACCTGTTTGAAAGACCTTTTTTCAGTGAAATGCAGCTTAGTGCAAAAACAGGCTGCTCTCGCTCTGAAACGCTCATTTTTCACATAAGCCACTTTTCAGCCTTAGGCGACTGTACAGTGCAAAAACAGGCTGCTCTCGCTCTGAAACGCTCATTTTTCACATAAGCCACTTTTCAGCGCTAAAACAGCCTCCAATCGCTCTGAAACGCTCATTTTTGACATAAGCCACTTTTCACCTTTAATGAATGAAATTCCAGGTAAAAACTCCTTTGCCATGAAGAAGATCCAAATTCATCCAGTTCAGGCTAGTAAACCTGGTTGAAAGACCTTTTTTCAGTGAAATGCAGCTTAGTGCCAAAACAGGCTGCTCTCGCTCTGAAACGCTCATTTTTCACATAAGCCACTTTTCAGCCTTATAGGCGACTGTACAGTGCAAAAACAGCCTCCTCTCGCTCTGAAACGCTCATTTTTCACATAAGCCACTTTTCAGCCTTAGGCGACTGTACAGTGCTAAAACAGCCTCCAATCGCTCTGAAACGCTCATTTTTGACATAAGCCACTTTTCACCTTTAATGAATGAAATTCCAGGTAAAAACTCCTTTGCCATGAAGAAGATCCAAATTCAACCAGTTCAGGCTAGTAAACCTGTTTGAAAGACCTTTTTTCAGTGAAATGCAGCTTAGTGCAAAAACAGGCTGCTCTCGCTCTGAAACGCTCATTTTTCACATAAGCCACTTTTCAGCCTTAGGAGACTGTACAGTGCAAAAACAGCCTCCTATCGCTCTGAAACGCTCATTTTTGACATAAGCCACTTTTCAGCCTTAGGCGACTGTACAGTGCTAAAACAGCCTCCAATCGCTCTGAAACGCTCATTTTTGACATAAGCCACTTTTCACCTTTAATGAATGAAATTCCAGGTAAAAACTCCTTTGCCATGAAGAAGATCCAAATTCAACCAGTTCAGGCTAGTAAACCTGTTTGAAAGACCTTTTTTCAGTGAAATGCAGCTTAGTGCAAAAACAGGCTGCTCTCGCTCTGAAACGCTCATTTTTCACATAAGCCACTTTTCAGCCTTATAGGCGACTGTACAGTGCAAAAACAGCCTCCTCTCGCTCTGAAACGCTCATTTTTCACATAAGCCACTTTTCAGCCTTAGGCGACTGTACAGTGCTAAAACAGCCTCCTATCGCTCTGAAACGCTCATTTTTGACATAACCCACTTTTCAGCCTTAATGAATTAAATTCCAGGTAAAAACTCCTTTGCCATGAAGAAGATCCAAATTCAACAAGTTCAGGCTAGTAAACCTGTTTGAAAGACCTTTTTTCAGTGAAATGCAGCTTAGTGCAAAAACAGGCTGCTCTCGCTCTGAAACGCTCATTTTTCACATAAGCCACTTTTCAGCCTTAGGCGACTGTACAGTGTTAAAACAGCCTCCAATCGCTCTGAAACGCTCATTTTTGACATAAGCCACTTTTCACCTTTAATGAATGAAATTCCAGGTAAAAACTCCTTTGCCATGAAGAAGATCCAAATTCAACCAGTTCAGGCTAGTAAACCTGTTTGAAAGACCTTTTTTCAGTGAAATGCAGCTTAGTGCAAAAACAGGCTGCTCTCGCTCTGAAACGCTCATTTTTCACATAAGCCACTTTTCAGCCTTAGGCGACTGTACAGTGCAAAAACAGGCTGCTCTCGCTCTGAAACGCTCATTTTTCACATAAGCCACTTTTCAGCGCTAAAACAGCCTCCAATCGCTCTGAAACGCTCATTTTTGACATAAGCCACTTTTCACCTTTAATGAATGAAATTCCAGGTAAAAACTCCTTTGCCATGAAGAAGATCCAAATTCAACCAGTTCAGGCTAGTAAACCTGTTTGAAAGACCTTTTTTCAGTGAAATGCAGCTTAGTGCAAAAACAGGCTGCTCTCGCTCTGAAACGCTCATTTTTCACATAAGCCACTTTTCAGCCTTATAGGCGACTGTACAGTGCAAAAACAGCCTCCTCTCGCTCTGAAACGCTCATTTTTCACATAAGCCACTTTTCAGCCTTAGGCGACTGTACAGTGCTAAAACAGCCTCCAATCGCTCTGAAACGCTCATTTTTGACATAAGCCACTTTTCACCTTTAATGAATGAAATTCCAGGTAAAAACTCCTTTGCCATGAAGAAGATCCAAATTCAACCAGTTCAGGCTAGTAAACCTGTTTGAAAGACCTTTTTTCAGTGAAATGCAGCTTAGTGCAAAAACAGGCTGCTCTCGCTCTGAAACGCTCATTTTTCACATAAGCCACTTTTCAGCCTTAGGAGACTGTACAGTGCAAAAACAGCCTCCTATCGCTCTGAAACGCTCATTTTTGACATAAGCCACTTTTCAGCCTTAGGCGACTGTACAGTGCTAAAACAGCCTCCAATCGCTCTGAAACGCTCATTTTTGACATAAGCCACTTTTCACCTTTAATGAATGAAATTCCAGGTAAAAACTCCTTTGCCATGAAGAAGATCCAAATTCAACCAGTTCAGGCTAGTAAACCTGTTTGAAAGACCTTTTTTCAGTGAAATGCAGCTTAGTGCAAAAACAGGCTGCTCTCGCTCTGAAACGCTCATTTTTCACATAAGCCACTTTTCAGCCTTATAGGCGACTGTACAGTGCAAAAACAGCCTCCTCTCGCTCTGAAACGCTCATTTTTCACATAAGCCACTTTTCAGCCTTAGGCGACTGTACAGTGCTAAAACAGCCTCCTATCGCTCTGAAACGCTCATTTTTGACATAACCCACTTTTCACCTTTAATGAATGAAATTCCAGGTAAAAACTCCTTTGCCATGAAGAAGATCCAAATTCATCCAGTTCAGGCTAGTAAACCTGTTTGAAAGACCTTTTTTCAGTGAAATGCAGCTTAGTGCAAAAACAGGCTGCTCTCGCTCTGAAACGCTCATTTTTCACATAAGCCACTTTTCAGCCTTAGGCGACTGTACAGTGTTAAAACAGCCTCCAATCGCTCTGAAACGCTCATTTTTGACATAAGCCACTTTTCACCTTTAATGAATGAAATTCCAGGTAAAAACTCCTTTGCCATGAAGAAGATCCAAATTCAACCAGTTCAGGCTAGTAAACCTGTTTGAAAGACCTTTTTTCAGTGAAATGCAGCTTAGTGCAAAAACAGGCTGCTCTCGCTCTGAAACGCTCATTTTTCACATAAGCCACTTTTCAGCCTTAGGCGACTGTACAGTGCAAAAACAGGCTGCTCTCGCTCTGAAACGCTCATTTTTCACATAAGCCACTTTTCAGCGCTAAAACAGCCTCCAATCGCTCTGAAACGCTCATTTTTGATATAAGCCACTTTTCACCTTTAATGAATGAAATTCCAGGTAAAAACTCCTTTGCCATGAAGAAGATCCAAATTCAACCAGTTCAGGCTAGTAAACCTGTTTGAAAGACCTTTTTTCAGTGAAATGCAGCTTAGTGCAAAAACAGGCTGCTCTCGCTCTGAAACGCTCATTTTTCACATAAGCCACTTTTCAGCCTTAGGCGACTGTACAGTGCAAAAACAGGCTGCTCTCGCTCTGAAACGCTCATTTTTCACATAAGCCACTTTTCAGCGCTAAAACAGCCTCCAATCGCTCTGAAACGCTCATTTTTGACATAAGCCACTTTTCACCTTTAATGAATGAAATTCCAGGTAAAAACTCCTTTGCCATGAAGAAGATCCAAATTCATCCAGTTCAGGCTAGTAAACCTGGTTGAAAGACCTTTTTTCAGTGAAATGCAGCTTAGTGCCAAAACAGGCTGCTCTCGCTCTGAAACGCTCATTTTTCACATAAGCCACTTTTCAGCGCTAAAACAGCCTCCAATCGCTCTGAAACGCTCATTTTTGACATAAGCCACTTTTCACCTTTAATGAATGAAATTCCAGGTAAAAACTCCTTTGCCATGAAGAAGATCCAAATTCATCCAGTTCAGGCTAGTAAACCTGGTTGAAAGACCTTTTTTCAGTGAAATGCAGCTTAGTGCCAAAACAGGCTGCTCTCGCTCTGAAACGCTCATTTTTCACATAAGCCACTTTTCAGCCTTATAGGCGACTGTACAGTGCAAAAACAGCCTCCTCTCGCTCTGAAACGCTCATTTTTCACATAAGCCACTTTTCAGCCTTAGGCGACTGTACAGTGCTAAAACAGCCTCCTATCGCTCTGAAACGCTCATTTTTGACATAACCCACTTTTCAGCCTTAATGAATGAAATTCCAGGTAAAAACTCCTTTGCCATGAAGAAGATCCAAATTCAACCAGTTCAGGCTAGTAAACCTGTTTGAAAGACCTTTTTTCAGTGAAATGCAGCTTAGTGCAAAAACAGGCTGCTCTCGCTCTGAAACGCTCATTTTTCACATAAGCCACTTTTCAGCCTTAGGCGACTGTACAGTGCAAAAACAGGCTGCTCTCGCTCTGAAACGCTCATTTTTCACATAAGCCACTTTTCAGCGCTAAAACAGCCTCCAATCGCTCTGAAACGCTCATTTTTGACATAAGCCACTTTTCACCTTTAATGAATGAAATTCCAGGTAAAAACTCCTTTGCCATGAAGAAGATCCAAATTCATCCAGTTCAGGCTAGTAAACCTGGTTGAAAGACCTTTTTTCAGTGAAATGCAGCTTAGTGCCAAAACAGGCTGCTCTCGCTCTGAAACGCTCATTTTTCACATAAGCCACTTTTCAGCGCTAAAACAGCCTCCAATCGCTCTGAAACGCTCATTTTTGACATAAGCCACTTTTCACCTTTAATGAATGAAATTCCAGGTAAAAACTCCTTTGCCATGAAGAAGATCCAAATTCAACCAGTTCAGGCTAGTAAACCTGTTTGAAAGACCTTTTTTCAGTGAAATGCAGCTTAGTGCAAAAACAGGCTGCTCTCGCTCTGAAACGCTCATTTTTCACATAAGCCACTTTTCAGCCTTAGGCGACTGTACAGTGCAAAAACAGGCTGCTCTCGCTCTGAAACGCTCATTTTTCACATAAGCCACTTTTCAGCGCTAAAACAGCCTCCAATCGCTCTGAAACGCTCATTTTTGATATAAGCCACTTTTCACCTTTAATGAATGAAATTCCAGGTAAAAACTCCTTTGCCATGAAGAAGATCCAAATTCAACCAGTTCAGGCTAGTAAACCTGTTTGAAAGACCTTTTTTCAGTGAAATGCAGCTTAGTGCAAAAACAGGCTGCTCTCGCTCTGAAACGCTCATTTTTCACATAAGCCACTTTTCAGCCTTAGGCGACTGTACAGTGCAAAAACAGGCTGCTCTCGCTCTGAAACGCTCATTTTTCACATAAGCCACTTTTCAGCGCTAAAACAGCCTCCAATCGCTCTGAAACGCTCATTTTTGACATAAGCCACTTTTCACCTTTAATGAATGAAATTCCAGGTAAAAACTCCTTTGCCATGAAGAAGATCCAAATTCATCCAGTTCAGGCTAGTAAACCTGGTTGAAAGACCTTTTTTCAGTGAAATGCAGCTTAGTGCCAAAACAGGCTGCTCTCGCTCTGAAACGCTCATTTTTCACATAAGCCACTTTTCAGCGCTAAAACAGCCTCCAATCGCTCTGAAACGCTCATTTTTGACATAAGCCACTTTTCACCTTTAATGAATGAAATTCCAGGTAAAAACTCCTTTGCCATGAAGAAGATCCAAATTCATCCAGTTCAGGCTAGTAAACCTGGTTGAAAGACCTTTTTTCAGTGAAATGCAGCTTAGTGCCAAAACAGGCTGCTCTCGCTCTGAAACGCTCATTTTTCACATAAGCCACTTTTCAGCCTTATAGGCGACTGTACAGTGCAAAAACAGCCTCCTCTCGCTCTGAAACGCTCATTTTTCACATAAGCCACTTTTCAGCCTTAGGCGACTGTACAGTGCTAAAACAGCCTCCTATCGCTCTGAAACGCTCATTTTTGACATAACCCACTTTTCAGCCTTAATGAATGAAATTCCAGGTAAAAACTCCTTTGCCATGAAGAAGATCCAAATTCAACCAGTTCAGGCTAGTAAACCTGTTTGAAAGACCTTTTTTCAGTGAAATGCAGCTTAGTGCAAAAACAGGCTGCTCTCGCTCTGAAACGCTCATTTTTCACATAAGCCACTTTTCAGCCTTAGGCGACTGTACAGTGCAAAAACAGGCTGCTCTCGCTCTGAAACGCTCATTTTTCACATAAGCCACTTTTCAGCGCTAAAACAGCCTCCAATCGCTCTGAAACGCTCATTTTTGACATAAGCCACTTTTCACCTTTAATGAATGAAATTCCAGGTAAAAACTCCTTTGCCATGAAGAAGATCCAAATTCATCCAGTTCAGGCTAGTAAACCTGGTTGAAAGACCTTTTTTCAGTGAAATGCAGCTTAGTGCCAAAACAGGCTGCTCTCGCTCTGAAACGCTCATTTTTCACATAAGCCACTTTTCAGCGCTAAAACAGCCTCCAATCGCTCTGAAACGCTCATTTTTGACATAAGCCACTTTTCACCTTTAATGAATGAAATTCCAGGTAAAAACTCCTTTGCCATGAAGAAGATCCAAATTCATCCAGTTCAGGCTAGTAAACCTGGTTGAAAGACCTTTTTTCAGTGAAATGCAGCTTAGTGCCAAAACAGGCTGCTCTCGCTCTGAAACGCTCATTTTTCACATAAGCCACTTTTCAGCCTTATAGGCGACTGTACAGTGCAAAAACAGCCTCCTCTCGCTCTGAAACGCTCATTTTTCACATAAGCCACTTTTCAGCCTTAGGCGACTGTACAGTGCTAAAACAGCCTCCTATCGCTCTGAAACGCTCATTTTTGACATAACCCACTTTTCAGCCTTAATGAATGAAATTCCAGGTAAAAACTCCTTTGCCATGAAGAAGATCCAAATTCAACCAGTTCAGGCTAGTAAACCTGTTTGAAAGACCTTTTTTCAGTGAAATGCAGCTTAGTGCAAAAACAGGCTGCTCTCGCTCTGAAACGCTCATTTTTCACATAAGCCACTTTTCAGCCTTAGGCGACTGTACAGTGCAAAAACAGGCTGCTCTCGCTCTGAAACGCTCATTTTTCACATAAGCCACTTTTCAGCGCTAAAACAGCCTCCAATCGCTCTGAAACGCTCATTTTTGACATAAGCCACTTTTCACCTTTAATGAATGAAATTCCAGGTAAAAACTCCTTTGCCATGAAGAAGATCCAAATTCATCCAGTTCAGGCTAGTAAACCTGGTTGAAAGACCTTTTTTCAGTGAAATGCAGCTTAGTGCCAAAACAGGCTGCTCTCGCTCTGAAACGCTCATTTTTCACATAAGCCACTTTTCAGCGCTAAAACAGCCTCCAATCGCTCTGAAACGCTCATTTTTGACATAAGCCACTTTTCACCTTTAATGAATGAAATTCCAGGTAAAAACTCCTTTGCCATGAAGAAGATCCAAATTCATCCAGTTCAGGCTAGTAAACCTGGTTGAAAGACCTTTTTTCAGTGAAATGCAGCTTAGTGCCAAAACAGGCTGCTCTCGCTCTGAAACGCTCATTTTTCACATAAGCCACTTTTCAGCCTTATAGGCGACTGTACAGTGCAAAAACAGCCTCCTCTCGCTCTGAAACGCTCATTTTTCACATAAGCCACTTTTCAGCCTTAGGCGACTGTACAGTGCTAAAACAGCCTCCTATCGCTCTGAAACGCTCATTTTTGACATAACCCACTTTTCAGCCTTAATGAATGAAATTCCAGGTAAAAACTCCTTTGCCATGAAGAAGATCCAAATTCAACCAGTTCAGGCTAGTAAACCTGTTTGAAAGACCTTTTTTCAGTGAAATGCAGCTTAGTGCAAAAACAGGCTGCTCTCGCTCTGAAACGCTCATTTTTCACATAAGCCACTTTTCAGCCTTAGGCGACTGTACAGTGCAAAAACAGGCTGCTCTCGCTCTGAAACGCTCATTTTTCACATAAGCCACTTTTCAGCGCTAAAACAGCCTCCAATCGCTCTGAAACGCTCATTTTTGACATAAGCCACTTTTCACCTTTAATGAATGAAATTCCAGGTAAAAACTCCTTTGCCATGAAGAAGATCCAAATTCATCCAGTTCAGGCTAGTAAACCTGGTTGAAAGACCTTTTTTCAGTGAAATGCAGCTTAGTGCCAAAACAGGCTGCTCTCGCTCTGAAACGCTCATTTTTCACATAAGCCACTTTTCAGCGCTAAAACAGCCTCCAATCGCTCTGAAACGCTCATTTTTGACATAAGCCACTTTTCACCTTTAATGAATGAAATTCCAGGTAAAAACTCCTTTGCCATGAAGAAGATCCAAATTCATCCAGTTCAGGCTAGTAAACCTGGTTGAAAGACCTTTTTTCAGTGAAATGCAGCTTAGTGCCAAAACAGGCTGCTCTCGCTCTGAAACGCTCATTTTTCACATAAGCCACTTTTCAGCCTTATAGGCGACTGTACAGTGCAAAAACAGCCTCCTCTCGCTCTGAAACGCTCATTTTTGACATAACCCACTTTTCAGCCTTAATGAATGAAATTCCAGGTAAAAACTCCTTTGCCATGAAGAAGATCCAAATTCAACCAGTTCAGGCTAGTAAACCTGTTTGAAAGACCTTTTTTCAGTGAAATGCAGCTTAGTGCAAAAACAGGCTGCTCTCGCTCTGAAACGCTCATTTTTCACATAAGCCACTTTTCAGCCTTAGGCGACTGTACAGTGCAAAAACAGGCTGCTCTCGCTCTGAAACGCTCATTTTTCACATAAGCCACTTTTCAGCGCTAAAACAGCCTCCAATCGCTCTGAAACGCTCATTTTTCACATAAGCCACTTTTCACCTTTAATGAATGAAATTCCAGGTAAAAACTCCTTTGCCATGAAGAAGATCCAAATTCATCCAGTTCAGGCTAGTAAACCTGGTTGAAAGACCTTTTTTCAGTGAAATGCAGCTTAGTGCCAAAACAGGCTGCTCTCGCTCTGAAACGCTCATTTTTCACATAAGCCACTTTTCAGCCTTATAGGCGACTGTACAGTGCAAAAACAGCCTCCTCTCGCTCTGAAACGCTCATTTTTGACATAAGCCACTTTTCACCTTTAATGAATGAAATTCCAGGTAAAAACTCCTTTGCCATGAAGAAGATCCAAATTCATCCAGTTCAGGCTAGTAAACCTGGTTGAAAGACCTTTTTTCAGTGAAATGCAGCTTAGTGCCAAAACAGGCTGCTCTCGCTCTGAAACGCTCATTTTTCACATAAGCCACTTTTCAGCCTTAGGCGACTGTACAGTGCAAAAACAGGCTGCTCTCGCTCTGAAACGCTCATTTTTCACATAAGACACTTTTCAGCCTTAGGCGACTGTACAGTGCTAAAACAGCCTCCTATCGCTCTGAAACGCTCATTTTTGACATAACCCACTTTTCAGCCTTAATGAATGAAATTCCAGGTAAAAACTGCTTTGCCATGAAGAAGATCCAAATTCAACCAGTTCAGGCTAGTAAACCTGTTTGAAAGACCTTTTTTCAGTGAAATGCAGCTTAGTGCAAAAACAGGCTGCTCTCGCTCTGAAACGCTCATTTTTAACATAAGCCACTTTTCAGCCTTAGGCGACTGTACAGTGCTAAAACAGCCTCCAATCGCTCTGAAACGCTCATTTTTGACATAAGCCACTTTTCACCTTTAATGAATGAAATTCCAGGTAAAAACTCCTTTGCCATGAAGAAGATCCAAATTCAACCAGTTCAGGCTAGTAAACCTGTTTGAAAGACCTTTTTTCAGTGAAATGCAGCTTAGTGCAAAAACAGGCTGCTCTCGCTCTGAAACGCTCATTTTTCACATAAGCCACTTTTCAGCCTTAGGCGACTGTGAAGTGCTAAAACAGCCTCCTATCGCTCTGAAACGCTCATTTTTCACATAAGCCACTTTTCAGCGCTAAAACAGCCTCCAATCGCTCTGAAACGCTCATTTTTGACATAAGCCACTTTTCACCTTTAATGAATGAAATTCCAGGTAAAAACTCCTTTGCCATGAATAAGATCCAAATTCAACCAGTTCAGGCTAGTAAACCTGTTTGAAAGACCTTTTTTCAGTGAAATGCAGCTTAGTGCAAAAACAGGCTGCTCTCGCTCTGAAACGCTCATTTTTCACATAAGCCACTTTTCAGCCTTAGGCGACTGTACAGTGCTAAAACAGCCTCCAATCGCTCTGAAACGCTCATTTTTGACATAAGCCACTTTTCACCTTTAATGAATGAAATTCCAGGTAAAAACTCCTTTGCCATGAAGAAGATCCAAATTCAACCAGTTCAGGCTAGTAAACCTGTTTGAAAGACCTTTTTTCAGTGAAATGCAGCTTAGTGCAAAAACAGGCTGCTCTCGCTCTGAAACGCTCATTTTTCACATAAGCCACTTTTCAGCCTTATAGGCGACTGTACAGTGCAAAAACAGCCTCCTCTCGCTCTGAAACGCTCATTTTTCACATAAGCCACTTTTCAGCCTTAGGCGACTGTACAGTGCTAAAACAGCCTCCTATCGCTCTGAAAGGCTCATTTTTGACATAACCCACTTTTCAGCCTTAATGAATTAAATTCCAGGTAAAAACTCCTTTGCCATGAAGAAGATCCAAATTCAACAAGTTCAGGCTAGTAAACCTGTTTGAAAGACCTTTTTTCAGTGAAATGCAGCTTAGTGCAAAAACAGGCTGCTCTCGCTCTGAAACGCTCATTTTTCACATAAGCCACTTTTCAGCCTTAGGCGACTGTGCAGTGCTAAAACAGCCTCCTATCGCTCTGAAACGCTCATTTTTGACATAAGCCACTTTTCACCCTTAATGAATTAAATTCCAGGTAAAAACTCCTTTGCCGTGAAGAAGATCCAAATTCAACCAGTTCAGGCTAGTAAACCTGTTTGAAAGACCTTTTTTCAGTGAAATGCAGCTTAGTGCAAAAACAGGCTGCTCTCGACCTGAAACGCTCATTTTTCACATAAGCCACTTTTCAGCGCTAAAACAGCCTCCAATCGCTCTGAAACGCTCATTTTTGACATAAGCCACTTTTCACCTTTAATGAATGAAATTCCAGGTAAAAACTCCTTTGCCATGAAGAAGATCCAAATTCATCCAGTTCAGGCTAGTAAACCTGGTTGAAAGACCTTTTTCAGTGAAATGCAGCTTAGTGCAAAAACAGGCTGCTCTCGCTCTGAAACGCTCATTTTTCACATAAGCCACTTTTCAGCCTTAGGCGACTGTACAGTGCTAAAACAGCCTCCTATCGCTCTGAAACGCTCATTTTTGACATAACCCACTTTTCAGCCTTAATGAATGAAATTCCAGGTAAAAACTCCTTTGCCATGAAGAAGATCCAAATTCAACCAGTTCAGGCTAGTAAACCTGTTTGAAAGACCTTTTTTCAGTGAAATGCAGCTTAGTGCAAAAACAGGCTGCTCTCGCTCTGAAACGCTCATTTTTCACATAAGCCACTTTTCAGCCTTAGGCGACTGTGCAGTGCTAAAACAGCCTCCTATCGCTCTGAAACGCTCATTTTTGACATAAGCCACTTTTCACCCTTAATGAATTAAATTCCAGGTAAAAACTCCTTTGCCATGAAGAAGATCCAAATTCAACAAGTTCAGGCTAGTAAACCTGTTTGAAAGACCTTTTTTCAGTGAAATGCAGCTTAGTGCAAAAACAGGCTGCTCTCGCTCTGAAACGCTCATTTTTCACATAAGCCACTTTTCAGCCTTAGGCGACTGTGCAGTGCTAAAACAGCCTCCTATCGCTCTGAAACGCTCATTTTTCACATAAGCCACTTTTCAGCGCTAAAACAGCCTCCAATCGCTCTGAAACGCTCATTTTTGACATAAGCCACTTTTCACCTTTAATGAATGAAATTCCAGGTAAAAACTCCTTTGCCATGAATAAGATCCAAATTCAACCAGTTCAGGCTAGTAAACCTGTTTGAAAGACCTTTTTTCAGTGAAATGCAGCTTAGTGCAAAAACAGGCTGCTCTCGCTCTGAAACGCTCATTTTTCACATAAGCCACTTTTCAGCCTTAGGCGACTGTACAGTGCTAAAACAGCCTCCAATCGCTCTGAAACGCTCATTTTTGACATAAGCCACTTTTCACCTTTAATGAATGAAATTCCAGGTAAAAACTCCTTTGCCATGAAGAAGATCCAAATTCAACCAGTTCAGGCTAGTAAACCTGTTTGAAAGACCTTTTTTCAGTGAAATGCAGCTTAGTGCAAAAACAGGCTGCTCTCGCTCTGAAACGCTCATTTTTCACATAAGCCACTTTTCAGCCTTATAGGCGACTGTACAGTGCAAAAACAGCCTCCTCTCGCTCTGAAACGCTCATTTTTCACATAAGCCACTTTTCAGCCTTAGGCGACTGTACAGTGCTAAAACAGCCTCCAATCGCTCTGAAACGCTCATTTTTGACATAAGCCACTTTTCACCTTTAATGAATGAAATTCCAGGTAAAAACTCCTTTGCCATGAAGAAGATCCAAATTCAACCAGTTCAGGCTAGTAAACCTGTTTGAAAGACCTTTTTTCAGTGAAATGCAGCTTAGTGCAAAAACAGGCTGCTCTCGCTCTGAAACGCTCATTTTTCACATAAGCCACTTTTCAGCCTTAGGCGACTGTACAGTGCTAAAACAGCCTCCAATCGCTCTGAAACGCTCATTTTTGACATAAGCCACTTTTCACCTTTAATGAATGAAATTCCAGGTAAAAACTCCTTTGCCATGAAGAAGATCCAAATTCAACCAGTTCAGGCTAGTAAACCTGTTTGAAAGACCTTTTTTCAGTGAAATGCAGCTTAGTGCAAAAACAGGCTGCTCTCGACCTGAAACGCTCATTTTTCACATAAGCCACTTTTCAGCGCTAAAACAGCCTCCAATCGCTCTGAAACGCTCATTTTTCACATAAGCCACTTTTCAGCCTTATAGGCGACTGTACAGTGCAAAAACAGCCTCCTCTCGCTCTGAAACGCTCATTTTTCACATAAGCCACTTTTCAGCCTTAGGCGACTGTACAGTGCTAAAACAGCCTCCTATCGCTCTGAAACGCTCATTTTTGACATAACCCACTTTTCAGCCTTAATGAATTAAATTCCAGGTAAAAACTCCTTTGCCATGAAGAAGATCCAAATTCAACCAGTTCAGGCTAGTAAACCTGTTTGAAAGACCTTTTTTCAGTGAAATGCAGCTTAGTGCAAAAACAGGCTGCTCTCGCTCTGAAACGCTCATTTTTCACATAAGCCACTTTTCAGCCTTAGGCGACTGTACAGTGCTAAAACAGCCTCCAATCGCTCTGAAACGCTCATTTTTGACATAAGCCACTTTTCACCTTTAATGAATGAAATTCCAGGTAAAAACTCCTTTGCCATGAAGAAGATCCAAATTCAACCAGTTCAGGCTAGTAAACCTGTTTGAAAGACCTTTTTTCAGTGAAATGCAGCTTAGTGCAAAAACAGGCTGCTCTCGCTCTGAAACGCTCATTTTTCACATAAGCCACTTTTCAGCGCTAAAACAGCCTCCAATCGCTCTGAAACGCTCATTTTTGACATAAGCCACTTTTCACCTTTAATGAATGAAATTCCAGGTAAAAACTCCTTTGCCATGAAGAAGATCCAAATTCATCCAGTTCAGGCTAGTAAACCTGGTTGAAAGACCTTTTTTCAGTGAAATGCAGCTTAGTGCCAAAACAGGCTGCTCTCGCTCTGAAACGCTCATTTTTCACATAAGCCACTTTTCAGCCTTAGGCGACTGTGCAGTGCTAAAACAGCCTCCTATCGCTCTGAAACGCTCATTTTTGACATAAGCCACTTTTCACCCTTAATGAATTAAATTCCAGGTAAAAACTCCTTTGCCATGAAGAAGATCCAAATTCAACAAGTTCAGGCTAGTAAACCTGTTTGAAAGACCTTTTTTCAGTGAAATGCAGCTTAGTGCAAAAACAGGCTGCTCTCGCTCTGAAACGCTCATTTTTCACATAAGCCACTTTTCAGCCTTAGGCGACTGTGCAGTGCTAAAACAGCCTCCTATCGCTCTGAAACGCTCATTTTTCACATAAGCCACTTTTCAGCGCTAAAACAGCCTCCAATCGCTCTGAAACGCTCATTTTTGACATAAGCCACTTTTCACCTTTAATGAATGAAATTCCAGGTAAAAACTCCTTTGCCATGAATAAGATCCAAATTCAACCAGTTCAGGCTAGTAAACCTGTTTGAAAGACCTTTTTTCAGTGAAATGCAGCTTAGTGCAAAAACAGGCTGCTCTCGACCTGAAACGCTCATTTTTCACATAAGCCACTTTTCAGCGCTAAAACAGCCTCCAATCGCTCTGAAACGCTCATTTTTCACATAAGCCACTTTTCACCTTTAATGAATGAAATTCCAGGTAAAAACTCCTTTGCCATGAATAAGATCCAAATTCAACCAGTTCAGGCTAGTAAACCTGTTTGAAAGACCTTTTTTCAGTGAAATGCAGCTTAGTGCAAAAACAGGCTGCTCTCGACCTGAAACGCTCATTTTTCACATAAGCCACTTTTCAGCGCTAAAACAGCCTCCAATCGCTCTGAAACGCTCATTTTTCACATAAGCCACTTTTCACCTTTAATGAATGAAATTCCAGGTAAAAACTCCTTTGCCATGAAGAAGATCCAAATTCATCCAGTTCAGGCTAGTAAACCTGGTTGAAAGACCTTTTTCAGTGAAATGCAGCTTAGTGCAAAAACAGGCTGCTCTCGCTCTGAAACGCTCATTTTTCACATAAGCCACTTTTCAGCGCTAAAACAGCCTCCAATCGCTCTGAAACGCTCATTTTTCACATAAGCCACTTTTCACCTTTAATGAATGAAATTCCAGGTAAAAACTCCTTTGCCATGAATAAAATCCAAATTCAACCAGTTCAGGCTAGTAAACCTGTTTGAAAGACCTTTTTTCAGTGAAATGCAGCTTAGTGCCAAAACAGGCTGCTCTCGCTCTGAAACGCTCATTTTTCACATAAGCCACTTTTCAGCCTTATAGGCGACTGTACAGTGCTAAAACAGCCTCCTATCGCTCTGAAACGCTCATTTTTGACATAACCCACTTTTCAGCCTTAATGAATGAAATTCCAGGTAAAAACTCCTTTGCCATGAAGAAGATCCAAATTCAACAAGTTCAGGCTAGTAAACCTGTTTGAAAGACCTTTTTTCAGTGAAATGCAGCTTAGTGCAAAAACAGGCTGCTCTCGCTCTGAAACGCTCATTTTTCACATAAGCCACTTTTCAGCCTTAGGCGACTGTACAGTGCAAAAACAGGCTGCTCTCGCTCTGAAACGCTCATTTTTCACATAAGCCACTTTTCAGCCTTAGGCGACTGTACAGTGCTAAAACAGCCTCCTATCGCTCTGAAACGCTCATTTTAAACATAACCCACTTTTCAGCCTTAATGAATGAAATTCCAGGTAAAAACTCCTTTGCCATGAAGAAGATCCAAATTCAACCAGTTCAGGCTAGTAAACCTGTTTGAAAGACCTTTTTTCAGTGAAATGCAGCTTAGTGCAAAAACAGGCTGCTCTCGCTCTGAAACGCTCATTTTTCACATAAGCCACTTTTCAGCGCTAAAACAGCCTCCAATCGCTCTGAAACGCTCATTTTTGACATAAGCCACTTTTCACCTTTAATGAATGAAATTCCAGGTAAAAACTCCTTTGCCATGAAGAAGATCCAAATTCAACCAGTTCAGGCTAGTAAACCTGTTTGAAAGACCTTTTTTCAGTGAAATGCAGCTTAGTGCAAAAACAGGCTGCTCTCGCTCTGAAACGCTCATTTTTCACATAAGCCACTTTTCAGCCTTAGGCGACTGTACAGTGCTAAAACAGCCTCCAATCGCTCTGAAACGCTCATTTTTGACATAGGCCACTTTTCACCTTTAATGAATGAAATTCCAGGTAAAAACTCCTTTGCCATGAAGAAGATCCAAATTCAACCAGTTCAGGCTAGTAAACCTGTTTGAAAGACCTTTTTTCAGTGAAATGCAGCTTAGTGCAAAAACAGGCTGCTCTCGCTCTGAAACGCTCATTTTTCACATAAGCCACTTTTCAGCGCTAAAACAGCCTCCAATCGCTCTGAAACGCTCATTTTTGACATAAGCCACTTTTCACCTTTAATGAATGAAATTCCGGGTAAAAACTCCTTTGCCATGAAGAAGATCCAAATTCATCCAGTTCAGGCTAGTAAACCTGGTTGAAAGACCTTTTTTCAGTGAAATGCAGCTTAGTGCCAAAACAGGCTGCTCTCGCTCTGAAACGCTCATTTTTCACATAAGCCACTTTTCAGCCTTATAGGCGACTGTACAGTGCAAAAACAGCCTCCTCTCGCTCTGAAACGCTCATTTTTCACATAAGCCACTTTTCAGCCTTAGGCGACTGTACAGTGCTAAAACAGCCTCCTATCGCTCTGAAACGCTCATTTTTGACATAAGCCACTTTTCACCTTTAATGAATGAAATTCCAGGTAAAAACTCCTTTGCCATGAAGAAGATCCAAATTCAACCAGTTCAGGCTAGTAAACCTGTTTGAAAGACCTTTTTTCAGTGAAATGCAGCTTAGTGCCAAAACAGGCTGCTCTCGCTCTGAAACGCTCATTTTTCACATAAGCCACTTTTCAGCCTTAGGCGACTGTGCAGTGCTAAAACAGCCTCCTATCGCTCTGAAACGCTCATTTTTGACATAAGCCACTTTTCACCTTTAATGAATGAAATTCCAGGTAAAAACTCCTTTGCCATGAAGAAGATCCAAATTCATCCAGTTCAGGCTAGTAAACCTGGTTGAAAGACCTTTTTTCAGTGAAATGCAGCTTAGTGCAAAAACAGGCTGCTCTCGCTCTGAAACGCTCATTTTTCACATAAGCCACTTTTCAGCGCTAAAACAGCCTCCAATCGCTCTGAAACGCTCATTTTTGACATAAGCCACTTTTCACCTTTAATGAATGAAATTCCAGGTAAAAACTCCTTTGCCATGAATAAAATCCAAATTCAACCAGTTCAGGCTAGTAAACCTGTTTGAAAGACCTTTTTTCAGTGAAATGCAGCTTAGTGCAAAAACAGGCTGCTCTCGCTCAGAAACGCTCATTTTTCACATAAGCCACTTTTCAGCCTTAGGCGACTGTACAGTGCTAAAACAGCCTCCAATCGCTCTGAAACGCTCATTTTTCACATAAGCCACTTTTCAGCCTTAGGCGACTGTACAGTGCAAAAACAGGCTGCTCTCGCTCTGAAACGCTCATTTTTGACATAAGCCACTTTTCACCCTTAATGAATTAAATTCCAGGTAAAAACTCCTTTGCCATGAAGAAGATCCAAATTCAACAAGTTCAGGCTAGTAAACCTGTTTGAAAGACCTTTTTTCAGTGAAATGCAGCTTAGTGCAAAAACAGGCTGCTCTCGCTCTTAAACGCTCATTTTTCACATAAGCCACTTTTCAGCCTTAGGCGACTGTGCAGTGCTAAAACAGCCTCCTATCGCTCTGAAACGCTCATTTTTCACATAAGCCACTTTTCAGCGCTAAAACAGCCTCCAATCGCTCTGAAACGCTCATTTTTGACATAAGCCACTTTTCACCTTTAATGAATGAAATTCCAGGTAAAAACTCCTTTGCCATGAATAAGATCCAAATTCAACCAGTTCAGGCTAGTAAACCTGTTTGAAAGACCTTTTTTCAGTGAAATGCAGCTTAGTGCAAAAACAGGCTGCTCTCGCTCTGAAACGCTCATTTTTCACATAAGCCACTTTTCAGCCTTAGGCGACTGTACAGTGCTAAAACAGCCTCCAATCGCTCTGAAACGCTCATTTTTGACATAAGCCACTTTTCACCTTTAATGAATGAAATTCCAGGTAAAAACTCCTTTGCCATGAAGAAGATCCAAATTCAACCAGTTCAGGCTAGTAAACCTGTTTGAAAGACCTTTTTTCAGTGAAATGCAGCTTAGTGCAAAAACAGGCTGCTCTCGCTCTGAAACGCTCATTTTTCACATAAGCCACTTTTCAGCCTTATAGGCGACTGTACAGTGCAAAAACAGCCTCCTCTCGCTCTGAAACGCTCATTTTTCACATAAGCCACTTTTCAGCGCTAAAACAGCCTCCAATCGCTCTGAAACGCTCATTTTTGACATAAGCCACTTTTCACCTTTAATGAATGAAATTCCAGGTAAAAACTCCTTTGCCATGAAGAAGATCCAAATTCAACCAGTTCAGGCTAGTAAACCTGTTTGAAAGACCTTTTTTCAGTGAAATGCAGCTTAGTGCAAAAACAGGCTGCTCTCGCTCTGAAACGCTCATTTTTCACATAAGCCACTTTTCAGCCTTATAGGCGACTGTACAGTGCAAAAACAGCCTCCTCTCGCTCTGAAACGCTCATTTTTCACATAAGCCACTTTTCAGCCTTAGGCGACTGTACAGTGCTAAAACAGCCTCCTATCGCTCTGAAACGCTCATTTTTGACATAACCCACTTTTCAGCCTTAATGAATTAAATTCCAGGTAAAAACTCCTTTGCCATGAAGAAGATCCAAATTCAACAAGTTCAGGCTAGTAAACCTGTTTGAAAGACCTTTTTTCAGTGAAATGCAGCTTAGTGCAAAAACAGGCTGCTCTCGCTCTGAAACGCTCATTTTTCACATAAGCCACTTTTCAGCCTTAGGCGACTGTGCAGTGCTAAAACAGCCTCCTATCGCTCTGAAACGCTCATTTTTCACATAAGCCACTTTTCAGCGCTAAAACAGCCTCCAATCGCTCTGAAACGCTCATTTTTGACATAAGCCACTTTTCACCTTTAATGAATGAAATTCCAGGTAAAAACTCCTTTGCCATGAATAAGATCCAAATTCAACCAGTTCAGGCTAGTAAACCTGTTTGAAAGACCTTTTTTCAGTGAAATGCAGCTTAGTGCAAAAACAGGCTGCTCTCGACCTGAAACGCTCATTTTTCACATAAGCCACTTTTCAGCGCTAAAACAGCCTCCAATCGCTCTGAAACGCTCATTTTTCACATAAGCCACTTTTCACCTTTAATGAATGAAATTCCAGGTAAAAACTCCTTTGCCATGAAGAAGATCCAAATTCATCCAGTTCAGGCTAGTAAACCTGGTTGAAAGACCTTTTTCAGTGAAATGCAGCTTAGTGCAAAAACAGGCTGCTCTCGCTCTGAAACGCTCATTTTTCACATAAGCCACTTTTCAGCGCTAAAACAGCCTCCAATCGCTCTGAAACGCTCATTTTTCACATAAGCCACTTTTCAGCCTTATAGGCGACTGTACAGTGCAAAAACAGCCTCCTCTCGCTCTGAAACGCTCATTTTTCACATAAGCCACTTTTCAGCCTTAGGCGACTGTACAGTGCTAAAACAGCCTCCTATCGCTCTGAAACGCTCATTTTTGACATAACCCACTTTTCAGCCTTAATGAATTAAATTCCAGGTAAAAACTCCTTTGCCATGAAGAAGATCCAAATTCAACCAGTTCAGGCTAGTAAACCTGTTTGAAAGACCTTTTTTCAGTGAAATGCAGCTTAGTGCAAAAACAGGCTGCTCTCGCTCTGAAACGCTCATTTTTCACATAAGCCACTTTTCAGCCTTAGGCGACTGTACAGTGCTAAAACAGCCTCCAATCGCTCTGAAACGCTCATTTTTGACATAAGCCACTTTTCACCTTTAATGAATGAAATTCCAGGTAAAAACTCCTTTGCCATGAAGAAGATCCAAATTCAACCAGTTCAGGCTAGTAAACCTGTTTGAAAGACCTTTTTTCAGTGAAATGCAGCTTAGTGCAAAAACAGGCTGCTCTCGCTCTGAAACGCTCATTTTTCACATAAGCCACTTTTCAGCGCTAAAACAGCCTCCAATCGCTCTGAAACGCTCATTTTTGACATAAGCCACTTTTCACCTTTAATGAATGAAATTCCAGGTAAAAACTCCTTTGCCATGAAGAAGATCCAAATTCATCCAGTTCAGGCTAGTAAACCTGGTTGAAAGACCTTTTTTCAGTGAAATGCAGCTTAGTGCCAAAACAGGCTGCTCTCGCTCTGAAACGCTCATTTTTCACATAAGCCACTTTTCAGCCTTAGGCGACTGTGCAGTGCTAAAACAGCCTCCTATCGCTCTGAAACGCTCATTTTTGACATAAGCCACTTTTCACCCTTAATGAATTAAATTCCAGGTAAAAACTCCTTTGCCATGAAGAAGATCCAAATTCAACAAGTTCAGGCTAGTAAACCTGTTTGAAAGACCTTTTTTCAGTGAAATGCAGCTTAGTGCAAAAACAGGCTGCTCTCGCTCTGAAACGCTCATTTTTCACATAAGCCACTTTTCAGCCTTAGGCGACTGTGCAGTGCTAAAACAGCCTCCTATCGCTCTGAAACGCTCATTTTTCACATAAGCCACTTTTCAGCGCTAAAACAGCCTCCAATCGCTCTGAAACGCTCATTTTTGACATAAGCCACTTTTCACCTTTAATGAATGAAATTCCAGGTAAAAACTCCTTTGCCATGAATAAGATCCAAATTCAACCAGTTCAGGCTAGTAAACCTGTTTGAAAGACCTTTTTTCAGTGAAATGCAGCTTAGTGCAAAAACAGGCTGCTCTCGACCTGAAACGCTCATTTTTCACATAAGCCACTTTTCAGCGCTAAAACAGCCTCCAATCGCTCTGAAACGCTCATTTTTCACATAAGCCACTTTTCACCTTTAATGAATGAAATTCCAGGTAAAAACTCCTTTGCCATGAATAAGATCCAAATTCAACCAGTTCAGGCTAGTAAACCTGTTTGAAAGACCTTTTTTCAGTGAAATGCAGCTTAGTGCAAAAACAGGCTGCTCTCGACCTGAAACGCTCATTTTTCACATAAGCCACTTTTCAGCGCTAAAACAGCCTCCAATCGCTCTGAAACGCTCATTTTTCACATAAGCCACTTTTCACCTTTAATGAATGAAATTCCAGGTAAAAACTCCTTTGCCATGAAGAAGATCCAAATTCATCCAGTTCAGGCTAGTAAACCTGGTTGAAAGACCTTTTTCAGTGAAATGCAGCTTAGTGCAAAAACAGGCTGCTCTCGCTCTGAAACGCTCATTTTTCACATAAGCCACTTTTCAGCGCTAAAACAGCCTCCAATCGCTCTGAAACGCTCATTTTTCACATAAGCCACTTTTCACCTTTAATGAATGAAATTCCAGGTAAAAACTCCTTTGCCATGAATAAAATCCAAATTCAACCAGTTCAGGCTAGTAAACCTGTTTGAAAGACCTTTTTTCAGTGAAATGCAGCTTAGTGCCAAAACAGGCTGCTCTCGCTCTGAAACGCTCATTTTTCACATAAGCCACTTTTCAGCCTTATAGGCGACTGTACAGTGCTAAAACAGCCTCCTATCGCTCTGAAACGCTCATTTTTGACATAACCCACTTTTCAGCCTTAATGAATGAAATTCCAGGTAAAAACTCCTTTGCCATGAAGAAGATCCAAATTCAACAAGTTCAGGCTAGTAAACCTGTTTGAAAGACCTTTTTTCAGTGAAATGCAGCTTAGTGCAAAAACAGGCTGCTCTCGCTCTGAAACGCTCATTTTTCACATAAGCCACTTTTCAGCCTTAGGCGACTGTACAGTGCAAAAACAGGCTGCTCTCGCTCTGAAACGCTCATTTTTCACATAAGCCACTTTTCAGCCTTAGGCGACTGTACAGTGCTAAAACAGCCTCCTATCGCTCTGAAACGCTCATTTTAAACATAACCCACTTTTCAGCCTTAATGAATGAAATTCCAGGTAAAAACTCCTTTGCCATGAAGAAGATCCAAATTCAACCAGTTCAGGCTAGTAAACCTGTTTGAAAGACCTTTTTTCAGTGAAATGCAGCTTAGTGCAAAAACAGGCTGCTCTCGCTCTGAAACGCTCATTTTTCACATAAGCCACTTTTCAGCGCTAAAACAGCCTCCAATCGCTCTGAAACGCTCATTTTTGACATAAGCCACTTTTCACCTTTAATGAATGAAATTCCAGGTAAAAACTCCTTTGCCATGAAGAAGATCCAAATTCAACCAGTTCAGGCTAGTAAACCTGTTTGAAAGACCTTTTTTCAGTGAAATGCAGCTTAGTGCAAAAACAGGCTGCTCTCGCTCTGAAACGCTCATTTTTCACATAAGCCACTTTTCAGCCTTAGGCGACTGTACAGTGCTAAAACAGCCTCCAATCGCTCTGAAACGCTCATTTTTGACATAGGCCACTTTTCACCTTTAATGAATGAAATTCCAGGTAAAAACTCCTTTGCCATGAAGAAGATCCAAATTCAACCAGTTCAGGCTAGTAAACCTGTTTGAAAGACCTTTTTTCAGTGAAATGCAGCTTAGTGCAAAAACAGGCTGCTCTCGCTCTGAAACGCTCATTTTTCACATAAGCCACTTTTCAGCGCTAAAACAGCCTCCAATCGCTCTGAAACGCTCATTTTTGACATAAGCCACTTTTCACCTTTAATGAATGAAATTCCGGGTAAAAACTCCTTTGCCATGAAGAAGATCCAAATTCATCCAGTTCAGGCTAGTAAACCTGGTTGAAAGACCTTTTTTCAGTGAAATGCAGCTTAGTGCCAAAACAGGCTGCTCTCGCTCTGAAACGCTCATTTTTCACATAAGCCACTTTTCAGCCTTATAGGCGACTGTACAGTGCAAAAACAGCCTCCTCTCGCTCTGAAACGCTCATTTTTCACATAAGCCACTTTTCAGCCTTAGGCGACTGTACAGTGCTAAAACAGCCTCCTATCGCTCTGAAACGCTCATTTTTGACATAAGCCACTTTTCACCTTTAATGAATGAAATTCCAGGTAAAAACTCCTTTGCCATGAAGAAGATCCAAATTCAACCAGTTCAGGCTAGTAAACCTGTTTGAAAGACCTTTTTTCAGTGAAATGCAGCTTAGTGCCAAAACAGGCTGCTCTCGCTCTGAAACGCTCATTTTTCACATAAGCCACTTTTCAGCCTTAGGCGACTGTGCAGTGCTAAAACAGCCTCCTATCGCTCTGAAACGCTCATTTTTGACATAAGCCACTTTTCACCTTTAATGAATGAAATTCCAGGTAAAAACTCCTTTGCCATGAAGAAGATCCAAATTCATCCAGTTCAGGCTAGTAAACCTGGTTGAAAGACCTTTTTTCAGTGAAATGCAGCTTAGTGCAAAAACAGGCTGCTCTCGCTCTGAAACGCTCATTTTTCACATAAGCCACTTTTCAGCGCTAAAACAGCCTCCAATCGCTCTGAAACGCTCATTTTTGACATAAGCCACTTTTCACCTTTAATGAATGAAATTCCAGGTAAAAACTCCTTTGCCATGAATAAAATCCAAATTCAACCAGTTCAGGCTAGTAAACCTGTTTGAAAGACCTTTTTTCAGTGAAATGCAGCTTAGTGCAAAAACAGGCTGCTCTCGCTCAGAAACGCTCATTTTTCACATAAGCCACTTTTCAGCCTTAGGCGACTGTACAGTGCTAAAACAGCCTCCAATCGCTCTGAAACGCTCATTTTTCACATAAGCCACTTTTCAGCCTTAGGCGACTGTACAGTGCAAAAACAGGCTGCTCTCGCTCTGAAACGCTCATTTTTGACATAAGCCACTTTTCACCCTTAATGAATTAAATTCCAGGTAAAAACTCCTTTGCCATGAAGAAGATCCAAATTCAACAAGTTCAGGCTAGTAAACCTGTTTGAAAGACCTTTTTTCAGTGAAATGCAGCTTAGTGCAAAAACAGGCTGCTCTCGCTCTTAAACGCTCATTTTTCACATAAGCCACTTTTCAGCCTTAGGCGACTGTGCAGTGCTAAAACAGCCTCCTATCGCTCTGAAACGCTCATTTTTCACATAAGCCACTTTTCAGCGCTAAAACAGCCTCCAATCGCTCTGAAACGCTCATTTTTGACATAAGCCACTTTTCACCTTTAATGAATGAAATTCCAGGTAAAAACTCCTTTGCCATGAATAAGATCCAAATTCAACCAGTTCAGGCTAGTAAACCTGTTTGAAAGACCTTTTTTCAGTGAAATGCAGCTTAGTGCAAAAACAGGCTGCTCTCGCTCTGAAACGCTCATTTTTCACATAAGCCACTTTTCAGCCTTAGGCGACTGTACAGTGCTAAAACAGCCTCCAATCGCTCTGAAACGCTCATTTTTGACATAAGCCACTTTTCACCTTTAATGAATGAAATTCCAGGTAAAAACTCCTTTGCCATGAAGAAGATCCAAATTCAACCAGTTCAGGCTAGTAAACCTGTTTGAAAGACCTTTTTTCAGTGAAATGCAGCTTAGTGCAAAAACAGGCTGCTCTCGCTCTGAAACGCTCATTTTTCACATAAGCCACTTTTCAGCCTTATAGGCGACTGTACAGTGCAAAAACAGCCTCCTCTCGCTCTGAAACGCTCATTTTTCACATAAGCCACTTTTCAGCGCTAAAACAGCCTCCAATCGCTCTGAAACGCTCATTTTTGACATAAGCCACTTTTCACCTTTAATGAATGAAATTCCAGGTAAAAACTCCTTTGCCATGAAGAAGATCCAAATTCAACCAGTTCAGGCTAGTAAACCTGTTTGAAAGACCTTTTTTCAGTGAAATGCAGCTTAGTGCAAAAACAGGCTGCTCTCGCTCTGAAACGCTCATTTTTCACATAAGCCACTTTTCAGCCTTATAGGCGACTGTACAGTGCAAAAACAGCCTCCTCTCGCTCTGAAACGCTCATTTTTCACATAAGCCACTTTTCAGCCTTAGGCGACTGTACAGTGCTAAAACAGCCTCCTATCGCTCTGAAACGCTCATTTTTGACATAACCCACTTTTCAGCCTTAATGAATTAAATTCCAGGTAAAAACTCCTTTGCCATGAAGAAGATCCAAATTCAACAAGTTCAGGCTAGTAAACCTGTTTGAAAGACCTTTTTTCAGTGAAATGCAGCTTAGTGCAAAAACAGGCTGCTCTCGCTCTGAAACGCTCATTTTTCACATAAGCCACTTTTCAGCCTTAGGCGACTGTGCAGTGCTAAAACAGCCTCCTATCGCTCTGAAACGCTCATTTTTCACATAAGCCACTTTTCAGCGCTAAAACAGCCTCCAATCGCTCTGAAACGCTCATTTTTGACATAAGCCACTTTTCACCTTTAATGAATGAAATTCCAGGTAAAAACTCCTTTGCCATGAATAAGATCCAAATTCAACCAGTTCAGGCTAGTAAACCTGTTTGAAAGACCTTTTTTCAGTGAAATGCAGCTTAGTGCAAAAACAGGCTGCTCTCGACCTGAAACGCTCATTTTTCACATAAGCCACTTTTCAGCGCTAAAACAGCCTCCAATCGCTCTGAAACGCTCATTTTTCACATAAGCCACTTTTCACCTTTAATGAATGAAATTCCAGGTAAAAACTCCTTTGCCATGAAGAAGATCCAAATTCATCCAGTTCAGGCTAGTAAACCTGGTTGAAAGACCTTTTTCAGTGAAATGCAGCTTAGTGCAAAAACAGGCTGCTCTCGCTCTGAAACGCTCATTTTTCACATAAGCCACTTTTCAGCGCTAAAACAGCCTCCAATCGCTCTGAAACGCTCATTTTTCACATAAGCCACTTTTCACCTTTAATGAATGAAATTCCAGGTAAAAACTCCTTTGCCATGAATAAAATCCAAATTCAACCAGTTCAGGCTAGTAAACCTGTTTGAAAGACCTTTTTTCAGTGAAATGCAGCTTAGTGCAAAAACAGGCTGCTCTCGCTCTGAAACGCTCATTTTTCACATAAGCCACTTTTCAGCCTTATAGGCGACTGTACAGTGCTAAAACAGCCTCCTATCGCTCTGAAACGCTCATTTTTGACATAACCCACTTTTCAGCCTTAATGAATGAAATTCCAGGTAAAAACTCCTTTGCCATGAAGAAGATCCAAATTCAACAAGTTCAGGCTAGTAAACCTGTTTGAAAGACCTTTTTTCAGTGAAATGCAGCTTAGTGCAAAAACAGGCTGCTCTCGCTCTGAAACGCTCATTTTTCACATAAGCCACTTTTCAGCCTTAGGCGACTGTACAGTGCAAAAACAGGCTGCTCTCGCTCTGAAACGCTCATTTTTCACATAAGCCACTTTTCAGCCTTAGGCGACTGTACAGTGCTAAAACAGCCTCCTATCGCTCTGAAACGCTCATTTTAAACATAACCCACTTTTCAGCCTTAATGAATGAAATTCCAGGTAAAAACTCCTTTGCCATGAAGAAGATCCAAATTCAACCAGTTCAGGCTAGTAAACCTGTTTGAAAGACCTTTTTTCAGTGAAATGCAGCTTAGTGCAAAAACAGGCTGCTCTCGCTCTGAAACGCTCATTTTTCACATAAGCCACTTTTCAGCGCTAAAACAGCCTCCAATCGCTCTGAAACGCTCATTTTTGACATAAGCCACTTTTCACCTTTAATGAATGAAATTCCAGGTAAAAACTCCTTTGCCATGAAGAAGATCCAAATTCAACCAGTTCAGGCTAGTAAACCTGTTTGAAAGACCTTTTTTCAGTGAAATGCAGCTTAGTGCAAAAACAGGCTGCTCTCGCTCTGAAACGCTCATTTTTCACATAAGCCACTTTTCAGCCTTAGGCGACTGTACAGTGCTAAAACAGCCTCCAATCGCTCTGAAACGCTCATTTTTGACATAGGCCACTTTTCACCTTTAATGAATGAAATTCCAGGTAAAAACTCCTTTGCCATGAAGAAGATCCAAATTCAACCAGTTCAGGCTAGTAAACCTGTTTGAAAGACCTTTTTTCAGTGAAATGCAGCTTAGTGCAAAAACAGGCTGCTCTCGCTCTGAAACGCTCATTTTTCACATAAGCCACTTTTCAGCGCTAAAACAGCCTCCAATCGCTCTGAAACGCTCATTTTTGACATAAGCCACTTTTCACCTTTAATGAATGAAATTCCGGGTAAAAACTCCTTTGCCATGAAGAAGATCCAAATTCATCCAGTTCAGGCTAGTAAACCTGGTTGAAAGACCTTTTTTCAGTGAAATGCAGCTTAGTGCCAAAACAGGCTGCTCTCGCTCTGAAACGCTCATTTTTCACATAAGCCACTTTTCAGC
This sequence comes from Pagrus pagrus, assembly GCF_965226575.1. NCBI lineage: Eukaryota > Metazoa > Chordata > Actinopteri > Spariformes > Sparidae > Pagrus > Pagrus pagrus. Next base: position 476,910 of record NW_028175434.1, read on the forward strand.
CTTATAGGCGACTGTACAGTGCAAAAACAGCCTCCTCTCGCTCTGAAACGCTCATTTTTCACATAAGCCACTTTTCAGCCTTAGGCGACTGTACAGTGCTAAAACAGCCTCCTATCGCTCTGAAACGCTCATTTTTGACATAAGCCACTTTTCACCTTTAATGAATGAAATTCCAGGTAAAAACTCCTTTGCCATGAAGAAGATCCAAATTCAACCAGTTCAGGCTAGTAAACCTGTTTGAAAGACCTTTTTTCAGTGAAATGCAGCTTAGTGCCAAAACAGGCTGCTCTCGCTCTGAAACGCTCATTTTTCACATAAGCCACTTTTCAGCCTTAGGCGACTGTGCAGTGCTAAAACAGCCTCCTATCGCTCTGAAACGCTCATTTTTGACATAAGCCACTTTTCACCTTTAATGAATGAAATTCCAGGTAAAAACTCCTTTGCCATGAAGAAGATCCAAATTCATCCAGTTCAGGCTAGTAAACCTGGTTGAAAGACCTTTTTTCAGTGAAATGCAGCTTAGTGCAAAAACAGGCTGCTCTCGCTCTGAAACGCTCATTTTTCACATAAGCCACTTTTCAGCGCTAAAACAGCCTCCAATCGCTCTGAAACGCTCATTTTTGACATAAGCCACTTTTCACCTTTAATGAATGAAATTCCAGGTAAAAACTCCTTTGCCATGAATAAAATCCAAATTCAACCAGTTCAGGCTAGTAAACCTGTTTGAAAGACCTTTTTTCAGTGAAATGCAGCTTAGTGCAAAAACAGGCTGCTCTCGCTCAGAAACGCTCATTTTTCACATAAGCCACTTTTCAGCCTTAGGCGACTGTACAGTGCTAAAACAGCCTCCAATCGCTCTGAAACGCTCATTTTTCACATAAGCCACTTTTCAGCCTTAGGCGACTGTACAGTGCAAAAACAGGCTGCTCTCGCTCTGAAACGCTCATTTTTGACATAAGCCACTTTTCACCCTTAATGAATTAAATTCCAGGTAAAAACTCCTTTGCCATGAAGAAGATCCAAATTCAACAAGTTCAGGCTAGTAAACCTGTTTGAAAGACCTTTTTTCAGTGAAATGCAGCTTAGTGCAAAAACAGGCTGCTCTCGCTCTTAAACGCTCATTTTTCACATAAGCCACTTTTCAGCCTTAGGCGACTGTGCAGTGCTAAAACAGCCTCCTATCGCTCTGAAACGCTCATTTTTCACATAAGCCACTTTTCAGCGCTAAAACAGCCTCCAATCGCTCTGAAACGCTCATTTTTGACATAAGCCACTTTTCACCTTTAATGAATGAAATTCCAGGTAAAAACTCCTTTGCCATGAATAAGATCCAAATTCAACCAGTTCAGGCTAGTAAACCTGTTTGAAAGACCTTTTTTCAGTGAAATGCAGCTTAGTGCAAAAACAGGCTGCTCTCGCTCTGAAACGCTCATTTTTCACATAAGCCACTTTTCAGCCTTAGGCGACTGTACAGTGCTAAAACAGCCTCCAATCGCTCTGAAACGCTCATTTTTGACATAAGCCACTTTTCACCTTTAATGAATGAAATCCCAGGTAAAAACTCCTTTGCCATGAAGAAGATCCAAATTCAACCAGTTCAGGCTAGTAAACCTGTTTGAAAGACCTTTTTTCAGTGAAATGCAGCTTAGTGCAAAAACAGGCTGCTCTCGCTCTGAAACGCTCATTTTTCACATAAGCCACTTTTCAGCCTTATAGGCGACTGTACAGTGCAAAAACAGCCTCCTCTCGCTCTGAAACGCTCATTTTTCACATAAGCCACTTTTCAGCGCTAAAACAGCCTCCAATCGCTCTGAAACGCTCATTTTTGACATAAGCCACTTTTCACCTTTAATGAATGAAATTCCAGGTAAAAACTCCTTTGCCATGAAGAAGATCCAAATTCAACCAGTTCAGGCTAGTAAACCTGTTTGAAAGACCTTTTTTCAGTGAAATGCAGCTTAGTGCAAAAACAGGCTGCTCTCGCTCTGAAACGCTCATTTTTCACATAAGCCACTTTTCAGCCTTATAGGCGACTGTACAGTGCAAAAACAGCCTCCTCTCGCTCTGAAACGCTCATTTTTCACATAAGCCACTTTTCAGCCTTAGGCGACTGTACAGTGCTAAAACAGCCTCCTATCGCTCTGAAACGCTCATTTTTGACATAACCCACTTTTCAGCCTTAATGAATTAAATTCCAGGTAAAAACTCCTTTGCCATGAAGAAGATCCAAATTCAACAAGTTCAGGCTAGTAAACCTGTTTGAAAGACCTTTTTTCAGTGAAATGCAGCTTAGTGCAAAAACAGGCTGCTCTCGCTCTGAAACGCTCATTTTTCACATAAGCCACTTTTCAGCCTTAGGCGACTGTGCAGTGCTAAAACAGCCTCCTATCGCTCTGAAACGCTCATTTTTGACATAAGCCACTTTTCACCCTTAATGAATTAAATTCCAGGTAAAAACTCCTTTGCCATGAATAAGATCCAAATTCAACCAGTTCAGGCTAGTAAACCTGTTTGAAAGACCTTTTTTCAGTGAAATGCAGCTTAGTGCAAAAACAGGCTGCTCTCGCTCTGAAACGCTCATTTTTCACATAAGCCACTTTTCAGCCTTAGGCGACTGTACAGTGCAAAAACAGGCTGCTCTCGCTCTGAAACGCTCATTTTTCACATAAGCCACTTTTCAGCGCTAAAACAGCCTCCAATCGCTCTGAAACGCTCATTTTTGACATAAGCCACTTTTCACCTTTAATGAATGAAATTCCAGGTAAAAACTCCTTTGCCATGAAGAAGATCCAAATTCAACCAGTTCAGGCTAGTAAACCTGTTTGAAAGACCTTTTTTCAGTGAAATGCAGCTTAGTGCAAAAACAGGCTGCTCTCGCTCTGAAACGCTCATTTTTCACATAAGCCACTTTTCAGCCTTAGGCGACTGTACAGTGCAAAAACAGGCTGCTCTCGCTCTGAAACGCTCATTTTTCACATAAGCCACTTTTCAGCGCTAAAACAGCCTCCAATCGCTCTGAAACGCTCATTTTTGACATAAGCCACTTTTCACCTTTAATGAATGAAATTCCAGGTAAAAACTCCTTTGCCATGAAGAAGATCCAAATTCATCCAGTTCAGGCTAGTAAACCTGGTTGAAAGACCTTTTTTCAGTGAAATGCAGCTTAGTGCCAAAACAGGCTGCTCTCGCTCTGAAACGCTCATTTTTCACATAAGCCACTTTTCAGCGCTAAAACAGCCTCCAATCGCTCTGAAACGCTCATTTTTGACATAAGCCACTTTTCACCTTTAATGAATGAAATTCCAGGTAAAAACTCCTTTGCCGTGAAGAAGATCCAAATTCATCCAGTTCAGGCTAGTAAACCTGGTTGAAAGACCTTTTTTCAGTGAAATGCAGCTTAGTGCCAAAACAGGCTGCTCTCGCTCTGAAACGCTCATTTTTCACATAAGCCACTTTTCAGCCTTAGGCGACTGTACAGTGCTAAAACAGCCTCCTATCGCTCTGAAACGCTCATTTTAAACATAACCCACTTTTCAGCCTTAATGAATGAAATTCCAGGTAAAAACTCCTTTGCCATGAAGAAGATCCAAATTCAACCAGTTCAGGCTAGTAAACCTGTTTGAAAGACCTTTTTTCAGTGAAATGCAGCTTAGTGCAAAAACAGCCTCCAATCGCTCTGAAACGCTCATTTTTGACATAAGCCACTTTTCACCTTTAATGAATGAAATTCCGGGTAAAAACTCCTTTGCCATGAAGAAGATCCAAATTCATCCAGTTCAGGCTAGTAAACCTGGTTGAAAGACCTTTTTTCAGTGAAATGCAGCTTAGTGCCAAAACAGGCTGCTCTCGCTCTGAAACGCTCATTTTTCACATAAGCCACTTTTCAGCCTTATAGGCGACTGTACAGTGCAAAAACAGCCTCCTCTCGCTCTGAAACGCTCATTTTTCACATAAGCCACTTTTCAGCCTTAGGCGACTGTACAGTGCTAAAACAGCCTCCTATCGCTCTGAAACGCTCATTTTTGACATAAGCCACTTTTCACCTTTAATGAATGAAATTCCAGGTAAAAACTCCTTTGCCATGAAGAAGATCCAAATTCAACCAGTTCAGGCTAGTAAACCTGTTTGAAAGACCTTTTTTCAGTGAAATGCAGCTTAGTGCCAAAACAGGCTGCTCTCGCTCTGAAACGCTCATTTTTCACATAAGCCACTTTTCAGCCTTATAGGCGACTGTACAGTGCAAAAACAGCCTCCTCTCGCTCTGAAACGCTCATTTTTCACATAAGCCACTTTTCAGCCTTAGGCGAATGTACAGTGCTAAAACAGCCTCCTATCGCTCTGAAACGCTCATTTTTGACATAACCCACTTTTCAGCCTTAATGAATTAAATTCCAGGTAAAAACTCCTTTGCCATGAAGAAGATCCAAATTCAACAAGTTCAGGCTAGTAAACCTGTTTGAAAGACCTTTTTTCAGTGAAATGCAGCTTAGTGCAAAAACAGGCTGCTCTCGCTCTGAAACGCTCATTTTTCACATAAGCCACTTTTCAGCCTTAGGCGACTGTGCAGTGCTAAAACAGCCTCCTATCGCTCTGAAACGCTCATTTTTCACATAAGCCACTTTTCACCTTTAATGAATGAAATTCCAGGTAAAAACTCCTTTGCCATGAAGAAGATCCAAATTCATCCAGTTCAGGCTAGTAAACCTGGTTGAAAGACCTTTTTTCAGTGAAATGCAGCTTAGTGCAAAAACAGGCTGCTCTCGCTCTGAAACGCTCATTTTTCACATAAGCCACTTTTCAGCGCTAAAACAGCCTCCAATCGCTCTGAAACGCTCATTTTTGACATAAGCCACTTTTCACCTTTAATGAATGAAATTCCAGGTAAAAACTCCTTTGCCATGAATAAAATCCAAATTCAACCAGTTCAGGCTAGTAAACCTGTTTGAAAGACCTTTTTTCAGTGAAATGCAGCTTAGTGCAAAAACAGGCTGCTCTCGCTCAGAAACGCTCATTTTTCACATAAGCCACTTTTCAGCCTTAGGCGACTGTACAGTGCAAAAACAGGCTGCTCTCGCTCTGAAACGCTCATTTTTCACATAAGCCACTTTTCAGCGCGTAAACAGCCTCCAATCGCTCTGAAACGCTCATTTTTGACATAAGCCACTTTTCACCTTTAATGAATGAAATTCCAGGTAAAACCTCCTTTGCCATGAAGAAGATCCAAATTCATCCAGTTCAGGCTAGTAAACCTGGTTGAAAGACCTTTTTTCAGTGAAATGCAGCTTAGTGCCAAAACAGGCTGCTCTCGCTCTGAAACGCTCATTTTTCACATAAGCCACTTTTCAGCCTTATAGGCGACTGTACAGTGCAAAAACAGCCTCCTCTCGCTCTGAAACGCTCATTTTTCACATAAGCCACTTTTCAGCCTTAGGCGACTGTACAGTGCTAAAACAGCCTCCTATCGCTCTGAACCGCTCATTTTTGACATAAGCCACTTTTCACCCTTAATGAATGAAATTCCAGGTAAAAACTCCTTTGCCGTGAAGAAGATCCAAATTCAACCAGTTCAGGCTAGTAAACCTGTTTGAAAGACCTTTTTTCAGTGAAATGCAGCTTAGTGCCAAAACAGGCTGCTCTCGCTCTGAAACGCTCATTTTTCACATAAGCCACTTTTCAGCGCTAAAACAGCCTCCAATCGCTCTGAAACGCTCATTTTTGACATAAGCCACTTTTCACCTTTAATGAATGAAATTCCAGGTAAAAACTCCTTTGCCATGAAGAAGATCCAAATTCATCCAGTTCAGGCTAGTAAACCTGGTTGAAAGACCTTTTTTCAGTGAAATGCAGCTTAGTGCCAAAACAGGCTGCTCTCGCTCTGAAACGCTCATTTTTCACATAAGCCACTTTTCAGCGCTAAAACAGCCTCCAATCGCTCTGAAACGCTCATTTTTGACATAAGCCACTTTTCACCTTTAATGAATGAAATTCCAGGTAAAAACTCCTTTGCCATGAAGAAGATCCAAATTCATCCAGTTCAGGCTAGTAAACCTGGTTGAAAGACCTTTTTTCAGTGAAATGCAGCTTAGTGCCAAAACAGGCTGCTCTCGCTCTGAAACGCTCATTTTTCACATAAGCCACTTTTCAGCGCTAAAACAGCCTCCAATCGCTCTGAAACGCTCATTTTTGACATAAGCCACTTTTCACCTTTAATGAATGAAATTCCAGGTAAAAACTCCTTTGCCATGAAGAAGATCCAAATTCATCCAGTTCAGGCTAGTAAACCTGGTTGAAAGACCTTTTTTCAGTGAAATGCAGCTTAGTGCCAAAACAGGCTGCTCTCGCTCTGAAACGCTCATTTTTCACATAAGCCACTTTTCAGCGCTAAAACAGCCTCCAATCGCTCTGAAACGCTCATTTTTCACATAAGCCACTTTTCACCTTTAATGAATGAAATTCCAGGTAAAAACTCCTTTGCCATGAAGAAGATCCAAATTCAACCAGTTCAGGCTAGTAAACCTGTTTGAAAGACCTTTTTTCAGTGAAATGCAGCTTAGTGCAAAAACAGGCTGCTCTCGCTCTGAAACGCTCATTTTTCACATAAGCCACTTTTCAGCCTTAGGCGACTGTACAGTGCTAAAACAGCCTCCAATCGCTCTGAAACGCTCATTTTTGACATAAGCCACTTTTCACCTTTAATGAATGAAATTCCAGGTAAAAACTCCTTTGCCATGAAGAAGATCCAAATTCATCCAGTTCAGGCTAGTAAACCTGGTTGAAAGACCTTTTTTCAGTGAAATGCAGCTTAGTGCCAAAACAGGCTGCTCTCGCTCTGAAACGCTCATTTTTCACATAAGCCACTTTTCAGCGCTAAAACAGCCTCCAATCGCTCTGAAACGCTCATTTTTGACATAAGCCACTTTTCACCTTTAATGAATGAAATTCCAGGTAAAAACTCCTTTGCCATGAAGAAGATCCAAATTCATCCAGTTCAGGCTAGTAAACCTGGTTGAAAGACCTTTTTTCAGTGAAATGCAGCTTAGTGCCAAAACAGGCTGCTCTCGCTCTGAAACGCTCATTTTTCACATAAGCCACTTTTCAGCGCTAAAACAGCCTCCAATCGCTCTGAAACGCTCATTTTTCACATGAGCCACTTTTCAGCCTTATAGGCGACTGTACAGTGCAAAAACAGCCTCCTCTCGCTCTGAAACGCTCATTTTTCACATAAGCCACTTTTCAGCCTTAGGCGACTGTACAGTGCAAAAACAGGCTGCTCTCGCTCTGAAACGCTCATTTTTCACATAAGCCACTTTTCAGCGCGTAAACAGCCTCCAATCGCTCTGAAACGCTCATTTTTGACATAAGCCACTTTTCACCTTTAATGAATGAAATTCCAGGTAAAACCTCCTTTGCCATGAAGAAGATCCAAATTCATCCAGTTCAGGCTAGTAAACCTGGTTGAAAGACCTTTTTTCAGTGAAATGCAGCTTAGTGCCAAAACAGGCTGCTCTCGCTCTGAAACGCTCATTTTTCACATAAGCCACTTTTCAGTGCAAAAACAGCCTCCTCTCGCTCTGAAACGCTCATTTTTCACATAAGCCACTTTTCAGCCTTAGGCGACTGTACAGTGCTAAAACAGCCTCCTATCGCTCTGAAACGCTCATTTTTGACATAAGCCACTTTTCACCCTTAATGAATGAAATTCCAGGTAAAAACTCCTTTGCCGTGAAGAAGATCCAAATTCAACCAGTTCAGGCTAGTAAACCTGTTTGAAAGACCTTTTTTCAGTGAAATGCAGCTTAGTGCCAAAACAGGCTGCTCTCGCTCTGAAACGCTCATTTTTCACATAAGCCACTTTCAGCCTTAGGCGACTGTACAGTGCAAAAACAGGCTGCTCTCGCTCTGAAACGCTCATTTTTCACATAAGCCACTTTTCAGCGCTAAAACAGCCTCCAATCGCTCTGAAACGCTCATTTTTGACATAAGCTACTTTTCACCTTTAATGAATGAAATTCCAGGTAAAAACTCCTTTGCCATGAAGAAGATCCAAATTCATCCAGTTCAGGCTAGTAAACCTGGTTGAAAGACCTTTTTTCAGTGAAATGCAGCTTAGTGCCAAAACAGGCTGCTCTCGCTCTGAAACGCTCATTTTTCACATAAGCCACTTTTCAGCCTTAGGCGACTGTACAGTGCTAAAACAGCCTCCTATCGCTCTGAAACGCTCATTTTTGACATAACCCACTTTTCAGCCTTAATGAATGAAATTCCAGGTAAAAACTCCTTTGCCATGAAGAAGATCCAAATTCAACCAGTTCAGGCTAGTAAACCTGTTTGAAAGACCTTTTTTCAGTGAAATGCAGCTTAGTGCAAAAACAGGCTGCTCTCGCTCTGAAACGCTCATTTTTCACATAAGCCACTTTTCAGCGCTAAAACAGCCTCCAATCGCTCTGAAACGCTCATTTTTGACATAAGCCACTTTTCACCCTTAATGAATGAAATTCCAGGTAAAAACTCCTTTGCCATGAAGAAGATCCAAATTCAACCAGTTCAGGCTAGTAAACCTGTTTGAAAGACCTTTTTTCAGTGAAATGCAGCTTAGTGCAAAAACAGGCTGCTCTCGCTCTGAAACGCTCATTTTTCACATAAGCCACTTTTCAGCCTTAGGCGACTGTACAGTGCTAAAACAGCCTCCAATCGCTCTGAAACACTCATTTTTGACATAAGCCACTTTTCACATTTAATGAATGAAATTCCAGGTAAAAACTCCTTTGCCATGAAGAAGATCCAAATTCAACCAGTTCAGGCTAGTAAACCTGTTTGAAAGACCTTTTTTCAGTGAAATGCAGCTTAGTGCAAAAACAGGCTGCTCTCGCTCTGAAACGCTCATTTTTCACATGAGCCACTTTTCAGCCTTAGGCGACTGTACAGTGCTAAAACAGCCTCCAATCTCTCTGAAACGCTCATTTTTGACATAAGCCACTTTTCACCTTTAATGAATGAAATTCCAGGTAAAAACTCCTTTGCCATGAAGAAGATCCAAATTCAACCAGTTCAGGCTAGTAAACCTGTTTGAAAGACCTTTTTTCAGTGAAATGCAGCTTAGTGCAAAAACAGGCTGCTCTCGCTCTGAAACGCTCATTTTTCACATAAGCCACTTTTCAGCGCTAAAACAGCCTCCAATCGCTCTGAAACGCTCATTTTTGACATAAGCCACTTTTCACCTTTAATGAATGAAATTCCAGGTAAAAACTCCTTTGCCATGAAGAAGATCCAAATTCAACCAGTTCAGGCTAGTAAACCTGTTTGAAAGACCTTTTTTCAGTGAAATGCAGCTTAGTGCAAAATCAGGCTGCTCTCGCTCTGAAACGCTCATTTTTCACATAAGCCACTTTTCAGCCTTAGGCGACTGTGCAGTGCTAAAACAGCCTCCTATCGCTCTGAAACGCTCATTTTTGACATAAGCCACTTTTCATCCTTAATTAATTAAATTCCAGGTAAAAACTCCTTTGCCATGAAGAAGATCCAAATTCAACAAGTTCAGGCTAGTAAACCTGTTTGAAAGACCTTTTTTCAGTGAAATGCAGCTTAGTGCAAAAACAGGCTGCTCTCGCTCTGAAACGCTCATTTTTCACATAAGCCACTTTTCAGCCTTAGGCGACTGTGCAGTGCTAAAACAGCCTCCTATCGCTCTGAAACGCTCATTTTTGACATAAGCCACTTTTCACCTTTAATGAATGAAATTCCAGGTAAAAACTCCTTTGCCATGAAGAAGATCCAAATTCATCCAGTTCAGGCTAGTAAACCTGGTTGAAAGACCTTTTTTCAGTGAAATGCAGCTTAGTGCAAAAACAGGCTGCTCTCGCTCTGAAACGCTCATTTTTCACATAAGCCACTTTTCAGCGCTAAAACAGCCTCCTATCGCTCTGAAACGCTCATTTTTGACATAACCCACTTTTCAGCCTTAATGAATGAAATTCCAGGTAAAAACTCATTTGCCATGAAGAAGATCCAAATTCAACCAGTTCAGGCTAGTAAACCTGGTTGAAAGACCTTTTTTCAGTGAAATGCAGCTTAGTGCCAAAACAGGCTGCTCTCGCTCTGAAACGCTCATTTTTCACATAAGCCACTTTTCAGCGCTAAAACAGCCTCCAATCGCTCTGAAACGCTCATTTTTGACATAACCCACTTTTCAGCCTTAATGAATGAAATTCCAGGTAAAAACTCATTTGCCATGAAGAAGATCCAAATTCAACCAGTTCAGGCTAGTAAACCTGTTTGAAAGACCTTTTTTCAGTGAAATGCAGCTTAGTGCAAAAACAGGCTGCTCTCGCTCTGAAACGCTCATTTTTCACATAAGCCACTTTTCAGCGCTAAAACAGCCTCCAATCGCTCTGAAACGCTCATTTTTGACATAAGCCACTTTTCACCTTTAATGAATGAAATTCCAGGTAAAAACTCCTTTGCCATGAAGAAGATCCAAATTCATCCAGTTCAGGCTAGTAAACCTGGTTGAAAGACCTTTTTTCAGTGAAATGCAGCTTAGTGCCAAAACAGGCTGCTCTCGCTCTGAAACGCTCATTTTTCACATAAGCCACTTTTCAGCCTTATAGGCGACTGTACAGTGCAAAAACAGCCTCCTCTCGCTCTGAAACGCTCATTTTTCACATAAGCCACTTTTCAGCCTTAGGCGACTGTACAGTGCTAAAACAGCCTCCTATCGCTCTGAAACGCTCATTTTTGACATAACCCACTTTTCAGCCTTAATGAATGAAATTCCAGGTAAAAACTCCTTTGCCATGAAGAAGATCCAAATTCAACCAGTTCAGGCTAGTAAACCTGTTTGAAAGACCTTTTTTCAGTGAAATGCAGCTTAGTGCAAAAACAGGCTGCTCTCGCTCTGAAACGCTCATTTTTCACATAAGCCACTTTTCAGCGCTAAAACAGCCTCCAATCGCTCTGAAACGCTCATTTTTGACATAAGCCACTTTTCACCTTTAATGAATGAAATTCCAGGTAAAAACTCCTTTGCCATGAAGAAGATCCAAATTCATCCAGTTCAGGCTAGTAAACCTGGTTGAAAGACCTTTTTTCAGTGAAATGCAGCTTAGTGCAAAAACAGGCTGCTCTCGCTCTGAAACGCTCATTTTTCACATAAGCCACTTTTCAGCGCTAAAACAGCCTCCAATCGCTCTGAAACGCTCATTTTTGACATAAGCCACTTTTCACCTTTAATGAATGAAATTCCAGGTAAAAACTCCTTTGCCATGAATAAAATCAAAATTCAACCAGTTCAGGCTAGTAAACCTGTTTGAAAGACCTTTTTTCAGTGAAATGCAGCTTAGTGCAAAAACAGGCTGCTCTCGCTCAGAAACGCTCATTTTTCACATAAGCCACTTTTCAGCCTTAGGCGACTGTACAGTGCTAAAACAGCCTCCAATCGCTCTGAAACGCTCATTTTTCACATAAGCCACTTTTCAGCCTTAGGCGACTGTACAGTGCAAAAACAGGCTGCTCTCGCTCTGAAACGCTCATTTTTCACATAAGCCACTTTTCAGCGCGTAAACAGCCTCCAATCGCTCTGAAACGCTCATTTTTGACATAAGCCACTTTTCACCTTTAATGAATGAAATTCCAGGTAAAACCTCCTTTGCCATGAAGAAGATCCAAATTCATCCAGTTCAGGCTAGTAAACCTGGTTGAAAGACCTTTTTTCAGTGAAATGCAGCTTAGTGCCAAAACAGGCTGCTCTCGCTCTGAAACGCTCATTTTTCACATAAGCCACTTTTCAGCCTTATAGGCGACTGTACAGTGCAAAAACAGCCTCCTCTCGCTCTGAAACGCTCATTTTTCACATAAGCCACTTTTCAGCCTTAGGCGACTGTACAGTGCTAAAACAGCCTCCTATCGCTCTGAAACGCTCATTTTTGACATAAGCCACTTTTCACCCTTAATGAATGAAATTCCAGGTAAAAACTCCTTTGCCGTGAAGAAGATCCAAATTCAACCAGTTCAGGCTAGTAAACCTGTTTGAAAGACCTTTTTTCAGTGAAATGCAGCTTAGTGCCAAAACAGGCTGCTCTCGCTCTGAAACGCTCATTTTTCACATAAGCCACTTTTCAGCCTTAGGCGACTGTACAGTGCAAAAACAGGCTGCTCTCGCTCTGAAACGCTCATTTTTCACATAAGCCACTTTTCAGCGCTAAAACAGCCTCCAATCGCTCTGAAACGCTCATTTTTGACATAAGCCACTTTTCACCTTTAATGAATGAAATTCCAGGTAAAAACTCCTTTGCCATGAAGAAGATCCAAATTCATCCAGTTCAGGCTAGTAAACCTGGTTGAAAGACCTTTTTTCAGTGAAATGCAGCTTAGTGCCAAAACAGGCTGCTCTCGCTCTGAAACGCTCATTTTTCACATAAGCCACTTTTCAGCGCTAAAACAGCCTCCAATCGCTCTGAAACGCTCATTTTTGACATAAGCCACTTTTCACCTTTAATGAATGAAATTCCAGGTAAAAACTCCTTTGCCATGAAGAAGATCCAAATTCATCCAGTTCAGGCTAGTAAACCTGGTTGAAAGACCTTTTTTCAGTGAAATGCAGCTTAGTGCCAAAACAGGCTGCTCTCGCTCTGAAACGCTCATTTTTCACATAAGCCACTTTTCAGCGCTAAAACAGCCTCCAATCGCTCTGAAACGCTCATTTTTGACATAAGCCACTTTTCACCTTTAATGAATGAAATTCCAGGTAAAAACTCCTTTGCCATGAAGAAGATCCAAATTCATCCAGTTCAGGCTAGTAAACCTGGTTGAAAGACCTTTTTTCAGTGAAATGCAGCTTAGTGCCAAAACAGGCTGCTCTCGCTCTGAAACGCTCATTTTTCACATAAGCCACTTTTCAGCGCTAAAACAGCCTCCAATCGCTCTGAAACGCTCATTTTTGACATAAGCCACTTTTCACCTTTAATGAATGAAATTCCAGGTAAAAACTCCTTTGCCATGAAGAAGATCCAAATTCAACCAGTTCAGGCTAGTAAACCTGTTTGAAAGACCTTTTTTCAGTGAAATGCAGCTTAGTGCAAAAACAGGCTGCTCTCGCTCTGAAACGCTCATTTTTCACATAAGCCACTTTTCAGCCTTAGGCGACTGTACAGTGCTAAAACAGCCTCCAATCGCTCTGAAACGCTCATTTTTGACATAAGCCACTTTTCACCTTTAATGAATGAAATTCCAGGTAAAAACTCCTTTGCCATGAAGAAGATCCAAATTCAACCAGTTCAGGCTAGTAAACCTGTTTGAAAGACCTTTTTTCAGTGAAATGCAGCTTAGTGCAAAAACAGGCTGCTCTCGCTCTGAAACGCTCATTTTTCACATAAGCCACTTTTCAGCGCTAAAACAGCCTCCAATCGCTCTGAAACGCTCATTTTTGACATAAGCCACTTTTCAGCCTAAGGCGACTGTACAGTGCTAAAACAGCCTCCTATCGCTCTGAAACGCTCATTTTTGACATAAGCCACTTTTCACCTTTAATGAATGAAATTCCAGGTAAAAACTCCTTTGCCATGAAGAAGATCCAAATTCAACCAGTTCAGGCTAGTAAACCTGTTTGAAAGACCTTTTTTCAGTGAAATGCAGCTTAGTGCAAAAACAGGCTGCTCTCGCTCTGAAACGCTCATTTTTCACATAAGCCACTTTTCAGCCTTATAGGCGACTGTACAGTGCAAAAACAGCCTCCTCTCGCTCTGAAACGCTCATTTTTCACATAAGCCACTTTTCAGCCTTAGGCGACTGTACAGTGCTAAAACAGCCTCCAATCGCTCTGAAACGCTCATTTTTCACATAAGCCACTTTTCAGCCTTAGGCGACTGTACAGTGCAAAAACAGGCTGCTCTCGCTCTGAAACGCTCATTTTTCACATAAGCCACTTTTCAGCGCGTAAACAGCCTCCAATCGCTCTGAAACGCTCATTTTTGACATAAGCCACTTTTCACCTTTAATGAATGAAATTCCAGGTAAAACCTCCTTTGCCATGAAGAAGATCCAAATTCATCCAGTTCAGGCTAGTAAACCTGGTTGAAAGACCTTTTTTCAGTGAAATGCAGCTTAGTGCCAAAACAGGCTGCTCTCGCTCTGAAACGCTCATTTTTCACATAAGCCACTTTTCAGCCTTATAGGCGACTGTACAGTGCAAAAACAGCCTCCTCTCGCTCTGAAACGCTCATTTTTCACATAAGCCACTTTTCAGCCTTAGGCGACTGTACAGTGCTAAAACAGCCTCCTATCGCTCTGAAACGCTCATTTTTGACATAAGCCACTTTTCACCCTTAATGAATGAAATTCCAGGTAAAAACTCCTTTGCCGTGAAGAAGATCCAAATTCAACCAGTTCAGGCTAGTAAACCTGTTTGAAAGACCTTTTTTCAGTGAAATGCAGCTTAGTGCCAAAACAGGCTGCTCTCGCTCTGAAACGCTCATTTTTCACATAAGCCACTTTTCAGCCTTAGGCGACTGTACAGTGCAAAAACAGGCTGCTCTCGCTCTGAAACGCTCATTTTTCACATAAGCCACTTTTCAGCGCTAAAACAGCCTCCAATCGCTCTGAAACGCTCATTTTTGACATAAGCCACTTTTCACCTTTAATGAATGAAATTCCAGGTAAAAACTCCTTTGCCATGAAGAAGATCCAAATTCATCCAGTTCAGGCTAGTAAACCTGGTTGAAAGACCTTTTTTCAGTGAAATGCAGCTTAGTGCCAAAACAGGCTGCTCTCGCTCTGAAACGCTCATTTTTCACATAAGCCACTTTTCAGCCTTAGGCGACTGTACAGTGCTAAAACAGCCTCCTATCGCTCTGAAACGCTCATTTTTGACATAACCCACTTTTCAGCCTTAATGAATGAAATTCCAGGTAAAAACTCCTTTGCCATGAAGAAGATCCAAATTCAACCAGTTCAGGCTAGTAAACCTGTTTGAAAGACCTTTTTTCAGTGAAATGCAGCTTAGTGCAAAAACAGGCTGCTCTCGCTCTGAAACGCTCATTTTTCACATAAGCCACTTTTCAGCGCTAAAACAGCCTCCAATCGCTCTGAAACGCTCATTTTTGACATAAGCCACTTTTCACCTTTAATGAATGAAATTCCAGGTAAAAACTCCTTTGCCATGAAGAAGATCCAAATTCAACCAGTTCAGGCTAGTAAACCTGTTTGAAAGACCTTTTTTCAGTGAAATGCAGCTTAGTGCAAAAACAGGCTGCTCTCGCTCTGAAACGCTCATTTTTCACATAAGCCACTTTTCAGCCTTAGGCGACTGTACAGTGCTAAAACAGCCTCCAATCGCTCTGAAACACTCATTTTTGACATAAGCCACTTTTCACCTTTAATGAATGAAATTCCAGGTAAAAACTCCTTTGCCATGAAGAAGATCCAAATTCAACCAGTTCAGGCTAGTAAACCTGTTTGAAAGACCTTTTTTCAGTGAAATGCAGCTTAGTGCAAAAACAGGCTGCTCTCGCTCTGAAACGCTCATTTTTCACATGAGCCACTTTTCAGCCTTAGGCGACTGTACAGTGCTAAAACAGCCTCCAATCGCTCTGAAACGCTCATTTTTGACATAAGCCACTTTTCACCTTTAATGAATGAAATTCCAGGTAAAAACTCCTTTGCCATGAAGAAGATCCAAATTCAACCAGTTCAGGCTAGTAAACCTGTTTGAAAGACCTTTTTTCAGTGAAATGCAGCTTAGTGCAAAAACAGGCTGCTCTCGCTCTGAAACGCTCATTTTTCACATAAGCCACTTTTCAGCGCTAAAACAGCCTCCAATCGCTCTGAAACGCTCATTTTTGACATAAGCCACTTTTCACCTTTAATGAATGAAATTCCAGGTAAAAACTCCTTTGCCATGAAGAAGATCCAAATTCAACCAGTTCAGGCTAGTAAACCTGTTTGAAAGACCTTTTTTCAGTGAAATGCAGCTTAGTGCAAAATCAGGCTGCTCTCGCTCTGAAACGCTCATTTTTCACATAAGCCACTTTTCAGCCTTAGGCGACTGTGCAGTGCTAAAACAGCCTCCTATCGCTCTGAAACGCTCATTTTTGACATAAGCCACTTTTCACCCTTAATTAATTAAATTCCAGGTAAAAACTCCTTTGCCATGAAGAAGATCCAAATTCAACAAGTTCAGGCTAGTAAACCTGTTTGAAAGACCTTTTTTCAGTGAAATGCAGCTTAGTGCAAAAACAGGCTGCTCTCGCTCTGAAACGCTCATTTTTCACATAAGCCACTTTTCAGCCTTAGGCGACTGTGCAGTGCTAAAACAGCCTCCTATCGCTCTGAAACGCTCATTTTTGACATAAGCCACTTTTCACCTTTAATGAATGAAATTCCAGGTAAAAACTCCTTTGCCATGAAGAAGATCCAAATTCATCCAGTTCAGGCTAGTAAACCTGGTTGAAAGACCTTTTTTCAGTGAAATGCAGCTTAGTGCAAAAACAGGCTGCTCTCGCTCTGAAACGCTCATTTTTCACATAAGCCACTTTTCAGCGCTAAAACAGCCTCCAATCGCTCTGAAACGCTCATTTTTGACATAACCCACTTTTCAGCCTTAATGAATGAAATTCCAGGTAAAAACTCATTTGCCATGAAGAAGATCCAAATTCAACCAGTTCAGGCTAGTAAACCTGTTTGAAAGACCTTTTTTCAGTGAAATGCAGCTTAGTGCAAAAACAGGCTGCTCTCGCTCTGAAACGCTCATTTTTCACATAAGCCACTTTTCAGCCTTAGGCGACTGTACAGTGCAAAAACAGGCTGCTCTCGCTCTGAAACGCTCATTTTTCACATAAGCCACTTTTCAGCGCTAAAACAGCCTCCAATCGCTCTGAAACGCTCATTTTTGACATAACCCACTTTTCACCTTTAATGAATGAAATTCCAGGTAAAAACTCCTTTGCCATGAAGAAGATCCAAATTCATCCAGTTCAGGCTAGTAAACCTGGTTGAAAGACCTTTTTTCAGTGAAATGCAGCTTAGTGCCAAAACAGGCTGCTCTCGCTCTGAAACGCTCATTTTTCACATAAGCCACTTTTCAGCCTTATAGGCGACTGTACAGTGCAAAAACAGCCTCCTCTCGCTCTGAAACGCTCATTTTTCACATAAGCCACTTTTCAGCCTTAGGCGACTGTACAGTGCTAAAACAGCCTCCTATCGCTCTGAAACGCTCATTTTTGACATAACCCACTTTTCACCCTTAATGAATTAAATTCCAGGTAAAAACTCCTTTGCCATGAAGAAGATCCAAATTCAACCAGTTCAGGCTAGTAAACCTGTTTGAAAGACCTTTTTTCAGTGAAATGCAGCTTAGTGCAAAAACAGGCTGCTCTCGCTCTGAAACGCTCATTTTTCACATAAGCCACTTTTCAGCGCTAAAACAGCCTCCAATCGCTCTGAAACGCTCATTTTTGACATAAGCCACTTTTCACCTTTAATGAATGAAATTCCAGGTAAAAACTCCTTTGCCATGAAGAAGATCCAAATTCAACCAGTTCAGGCTAGTAAACCTGTTTGAAAGACCTTTTTTCAGTGAAATGCAGCTTAGTGCAAAATCAGGCTGCTCTCGCTCTGAAACGCTCATTTTTCACATAAGCCACTTTTCAGCCTTAGGCGACTGTGCAGTGCTAAAACAGCCTCCTATCGCTCTGAAACGCTCATTTTTGACATAAGCCACTTTTCACCCTTAATGAATGAAATTCCAGGTAAAAACTCCTTTGCCATGAAGAAGATCCAAATTCAACAAGTTCAGGCTAGTAAACCTGTTTGAAAGACCTTTTTTCAGTGAAATGCAGCTTAGTGCAAAAACAGGCTGCTCTCGCTCTGAAACGCTCATTTTTCACATAAGCCACTTTTCAGCCTTATAGGCGACTGTACAGTGCAAAAACAGCCTCCTCTCGCTCTGAAACGCTCATTTTTCACATAAGCCACTTTTCAGCCTTAGGCGACTGTACAGTGCTAAAACAGCCTCCTATCGCTCTGAAACGCTCATTTTTGACATAAGCCACTTTTCACCCTTAATGAATGAAATTCCAGGTAAAAACTCCTTTGCCGTGAAGAAGATCCAAATTCAACCAGTTCAGGCAAGTAAACCTGTTTGAAAGACCTTTTTTCAGTGAAATGCAGCTTAGTGCCAAAACAGGCTGCTCTCGCTCTGAAACGCTCATTTTTCACATAAGCCACTTTTCAGCCTTAGGCGACTGTACAGTGCAAAAACAGGCTGCTCTCGCTCTGAAACGCTCATTTTTCACATAAGCCACTTTTCAGCGCTAAAACAGCCTCCAATCGCTCTGAAACGCTCATTTTTGACATAAGCCACTTTTCACCTTTAATGAATGAAATTCCAGGTAAAAACTCCTTTGCCATGAAGAAGATCCAAATTCATCCAGTTCAGGCTAGTAAACCTGGTTGAAAGACCTTTTTTCAGTGAAATGCAGCTTAGTGCCAAAACAGGCTGCTCTCGCTCTGAAACGCTCATTTTTCACATAAGCCACTTTTCAGCCTTAGGCGACTGTACAGTGCTAAAACAGCCTCCTATCGCTCTGAAACGCTCATTTTTGACATAACCCACTTTTCAGCCTTAATGAATGAAATTCCAGGTAAAAACTCCTTTGCCATGAAGAAGATCCAAATTCAACCAGTTCAGGCTAGTAAACCTGTTTGAAAGACCTTTTTTCAGTGAAATGCAGCTTAGTGCAAAATCAGGCTGCTCTCGCTCTGAAACGCTCATTTTTCACATAAGCCACTTTTCAGCCTTATAGGCGACTGTACAGTGCAAAAACAGCCTCCTCTCGCTCTGAAACGCTCATTTTTCACATAAGCCACTTTTCAGCCTTAGGCGACTGTACAGTGCTAAAACAGCCTCCTATCGCTCTGAAACGCTCATTTTTGACATAACCCACTTTTCAGCCTTAATGAATTAAATTCCAGGTAAAAACTCCTTTGCCATGAAGAAGATCCAAATTCAACAAGTTCAGGCTAGTAAACCTGTTTGAAAGACCTTTTTTCAGTGAAATGCAGCTTAGTGCAAAAACAGGCTGCTCTCGCTCTGAAACGCTCATTTTTCACATAAGCCACTTTTCAGCCTTAGGCGACTGTACAGTGCTAAAACAGCCTCCAATCGCTCTGAAACGCTCATTTTTGACATAAGCCACTTTTCACCTTTAATGAATGAAATTCCAGGTAAAAACTCCTTTGCCATGAAGAAGATCCAAATTCAACCAGTTCAGGCTAGTAAACCTGTTTGAAAGACCTTTTTTCAGTGAAATGCAGCTTAGTGCAAAAACAGGCTGCTCTCGCTCTGAAACGCTCATTTTTCACATAAGCCACTTTTCAGCGCTAAAACAGCCTCCAATCGCTCTGAAACGCTCATTTTTGACATAAGCCACTTTTCACCTTTAATGAATGAAATTCCAGGTAAAAACTCCTTTGCCATGAAGAAGATCCAAATTCATCCAGTTCAGGCTAGTAAACCTGGTTGAAAGACCTTTTTTCAGTGAAATGCAGCTTAGTGCCAAAACAGGCTGCTCTCGCTCTGAAACGCTCATTTTTCACATAAGCCACTTTTCAGCCTTATAGGCGACTGTACAGTGCAAAAACAGCCTCCTCTCGCTCTGAAACGCTCATTTTTCACATAAGCCACTTTTCAGCCTTAGGCGACTGTACAGTGCTAAAACAGCCTCCTATCGCTCTGAAACGCTCATTTTTGACATAACCCACTTTTCAGCCTTAATGAATGAAATTCCAGGTAAAAACTCCTTTGCCATGAAGAAGATCCAAATTCAACCAGTTCAGGCTAGTAAACCTGTTTGAAAGACCTTTTTTCAGTGAAATGCAGCTTAGTGCAAAAACAGGCTGCTCTCGCTCTGAAACGCTCATTTTTCACATAAGCCACTTTTCAGCCTTAGGCGACTGTGCAGTGCTAAAACAGCCTCCTATCGCTCTGAAACGCTCATTTTTGACATAAGCCACTTTTCACCCTTAATGAATTAAATTCCAGGTAAAAACTCCTTTGCCATGAAGAAGATCCAAATTCAACAAGTTCAGGCTAGTAAACCTGTTTGAAAGACCTTTTTTCAGTGAAATGCAGCTTAGTGCAAAAACAGGCTGCTCTCGCTCTGAAACGCTCATTTTTCACATAAGCCACTTTTCAGCCTTAGGCGACTGTGCAGTGCTAAAACAGCCTCCTATCGCTCTGAAACGCTCATTTTTCACATAAGCCACTTTTCAGCGCTAAAACAGCCTCCAATCGCTCTGAAACGCTCATTTTTGACATAAGCCACTTTTCACCTTTAATGAATGAAATTCCAGGTAAAAACTCCTTTGCCATGAATAAGATCCAAATTCAACCAGTTCAGGCTAGTAAACCTGTTTGAAAGACCTTTTTTCAGTGAAATGCAGCTTAGTGCAAAAACAGGCTGCTCTCGCTCTGAAACGCTCATTTTTCACATAAGCCACTTTTCAGCCTTAGGCGACTGTGCAGTGCTAAAACAGCCTCCTATCGCTCTGAAACGCTCATTTTTCACATAAGCCACTTTTCAGCGCTAAAACAGCCTCCAATCGCTCTGAAACGCTCATTTTTGACATAAGCCACTTTTCACCTTTAATGAATGAAATTCCAGGTAAAAACTCCTTTGCCATGAATAAGATCCAAATTCAACCAGTTCAGGCTAGTAAACCTGGTTGAAAGACCTTTTTTCAGTGAAATGCAGCTTAGTGCCAAAACAGGCTGCTCTCGCTCTGAAACGCTCATTTTTCACATAAGCCACTTTTCAGCCTTATAGGCGACTGTACAGTGCAAAAACAGCCTCCTCTCGCTCTGAAACGCTCATTTTTCACATAAGCCACTTTTCAGCCTTAGGCGACTGTACAGTGCAAAAACAGGCTGCTCTCGCTCTGAAACGCTCATTTTTCACATAAGCCACTTTTCAGCGCGTAAACAGCCTCCAATCGCTCTGAAACGCTCATTTTTGACATAAGCCACTTTTCACCTTTAATGAATGAAATTCCAGGTAAAACCTCCTTTGCCATGAAGAAGATCCAAATTCATCCAGTTCAGGCTAGTAAACCTGGTTGAAAGACCTTTTTTCAGTGAAATGCAGCTTAGTGCCAAAACAGGCTGCTCTCGCTCTGAAACGCTCATTTTTCACATAAGCCACTTTTCAGCCTTATAGGCGACTGTACAGTGCAAAAACAGCCTCCTCTCGCTCTGAAACGCTCATTTTTCACATAAGCCACTTTTCAGCCTTAGGCGACTGTACAGTGCTAAAACAGCCTCCTATCGCTCTGAAACGCTCATTTTTGACATAAGCCACTTTTCACCCTTAATGAATGAAATTCCAGGTAAAAACTCCTTTGCCGTGAAGAAGATCCAAATTCAACCAGTTCAGGCTAGTAAACCTGTTTGAAAGACCTTTTTTCAGTGAAATGCAGCTTAGTGCCAAAACAGGCTGCTCTCGCTCTGAAACGCTCATTTTTCACATAAGCCACTTTTCAGCCTTAGGCGACTGTACAGTGCAAAAACAGGCTGCTCTCGCTCTGAAACGCTCATTTTTCACATAAGCCACTTTTCAGCGCTAAAACAGCCTCCAATCGCTCTGAAACGCTCATTTTTGACATAAGCCACTTTTCACCTTTAATGAATGAAATTCCAGGTAAAAACTCCTTTGCCATGAAGAAGATCCAAATTCATCCAGTTCAGGCTAGTAAACCTGGTTGAAAGACCTTTTTTCAGTGAAATGCAGCTTAGTGCCAAAACAGGCTGCTCTCGCTCTGAAACGCTCATTTTTCACATAAGCCACTTTTCAGCCTTAGGCGACTGTGCAGTGCTAAAACAGCCTCCTATCGCTCTGAAACGCTCATTTTTCACATAAGCCACTTTTCAGCGCTAAAACAGCCTCCAATCGCTCTGAAACGCTCATTTTTGACATAAGCCACTTTTCACCTTTAATGAATGAAATTCCAGGTAAAAACTCCTTTGCCATGAATAAGATCCAAATTCAACCAGTTCAGGCTAGTAAACCTGTTTGAAAGACCTTTTTTCAGTGAAATGCAGCTTAGTGCAAAAACAGGCTGCTCTCGCTCTGAAACGCTCATTTTTGACATAAGCCACTTTTCACCTTTAATGAATGAAATTCCAGGTAAAAACTCCTTTGCCATGAAGAAGATCCAAATTCAACCAGTTCAGGCTAGTAAACCTGTTTGAAAGACCTTTTTTCAGTGAAATGCAGCTTAGTGCAAAAACAGGCTGCTCTCGCTCTGAAACGCTCATTTTTCACATAAGCCACTTTTCAGCGCTAAAACAGCCTCCAATCGCTCTGAAACGCTCATTTTTGACATAAGCCACTTTTCACCTTTAATGAATGAAATTCCAGGTAAAAACTCCTTTGCCATGAAGAAGATCCAAATTCAACCAGTTCAGGCTAGTAAACCTGTTTGAAAGACCTTTTTTCAGTGAAATGCAGCTTAGTGCAAAATCAGGCTGCTCTCGCTCTGAAACGCTCATTTTTCACATAAGCCACTTTTCAGCCTTAGGCGACTGTGCAGTGCTAAAACAGCCTCCTATCGCTCTGAAACGCTCATTTTTGACATAAGCCACTTTTCACCCTTAATGAATTAAATTCCAGGTAAAAACTCCTTTGCCATGAAGAAGATCCAAATTCAACAAGTTCAGGCTAGTAAACCTGTTTGAAAGACCTTTTTTCAGTGAAATGCAGCTTAGTGCAAAAACAGGCTGCTCTCGCTCTGAAACGCTCATTTTTCACATAAGCCACTTTTCAGCCTTAGGCGACTGTGCAGTGCAAAAACAGCCTCCTCTCGCTCTGAAACGCTCATTTTTCACATAAGCCACTTTTCAGCCTTAGGCGACTGTACAGTGCAAAAACAGGCTGCTCTCGCTCTGAAACGCTCATTTTTCACATAAGCCACTTTTCAGCGCGTAAACAGCCTCCAATCGCTCTGAAACGCTCATTTTTGACATAAGCCACTTTTCACCTTTAATGAATGAAATTCCAGGTAAAACCTCCTTTGCCATGAAGAAGATCCAAATTCATCCAGTTCAGGCTAGTAAACCTGGTTGAAAGACCTTTTTTCAGTGAAATGCAGCTTAGTGCCAAAACAGGCTGCTCTCGCTCTGAAACGCTCATTTTTCACATAAGCCACTTTTCAGCCTTATAGGCGACTGTACAGTGCAAAAACAGCCTCCTCTCGCTCTGAAACGCTCATTTTTCACATAAGCCACTTTTCAGCCTTAGGCGACTGTACAGTGCTAAAACAGCCTCCTATCGCTCTGAAACGCTCATTTTTGACATAACCCACTTTTCAGCCTTAATGAATGAAATTCCAGGTAAAAACTCCTTTGCCATGAAGAAGATCCAAATTCAACCAGTTCAGGCTAGTAAACCTGTTTGAAAGACCTTTTTTCAGTGAAATGCAGCTTAGTGCAAAAACAGGCTGCTCTCGCTCTGAAACGCTCATTTTTCACATAAGCCACTTTTCAGCGCTAAAACAGCCTCCAATCGCTCTGAAACGCTCATTTTTGACATAAGCCACTTTTCACCTTTAATGAATGAAATTCCAGGTAAAAACTCCTTTGCCATGAATAAGATCCAAATTCAACCAGTTCAGGCTAGTAAACCTGTTTGAAAGACCTTTTTTCAGTGAAATGCAGCTTAGTGCAAAAACAGGCTGCTCTCGCTCTGAAACGCTCATTTTTCACATAAGCCACTTTTCAGCCTTAGGCGACTGTACAGTGCTAAAACAGCCTCCAATCGCTCTGAAACGCTCATTTTTGACATAAGCCACTTTTCACCTTTAATGAATGAAATTCCAGGTAAAAACTCCTTTGCCATGAAGAAGATCCAAATTCAACCAGTTCAGGCTAGTAAACCTGTTTGAAAGACCTTTTTTCAGTGAAATGCAGCTTAGTGCAAAAACAGGCTGCTCTCGCTCTGAAACGCTCATTTTTCACATAAGCCACTTTTCAGCCTTAGGCGACTGTACAGTGCTAAAACAGCTTCCTATCGCTCTGAAACGCTCATTTTTGACATAACCCACTTTTCAGCCTTAATGAATTAAATTCCAGGTAAAAACTCCTTTGCCATGAAGAAGATCCAAATTCAACCAGTTCAGGCTAGTAAACCTGTTTGAAAGACCTTTTTTCAGTGAAATGCAGCTTAGTGCAAAAACAGGCTGCTCTCGCTCTGAAACGCTCATTTTTCACATAAGCCACTTTTCAGCCTTAGGCGACTGTACAGTGCTAAAACAGCCTCCAATCGCTCTGAAACGCTCATTTTTGACATAAGCCACTTTTCACCTTTAATGAATGAAATTCCAGGTAAAAACTCCTTTGCCATGAAGAAGATCCAAATTCAACCAGTTCAGGCTAGTAAACCTGTT
The DNA here is from genome assembly GCF_965226575.1 of Pagrus pagrus. NCBI lineage: Eukaryota > Metazoa > Chordata > Actinopteri > Spariformes > Sparidae > Pagrus > Pagrus pagrus. The sequence continues at coordinate 501,339 of NW_028175434.1, forward strand.
TGAAAGACCTTTTTTCAGTGAAATGCAGCTTAGTGCAAAAACAGGCTGCTCTCGCTCTGAAACGCTCATTTTTCACATAAGCCACTTTTCAGCGCTAAAACAGCCTCCAATCGCTCTGAAACGCTCATTTTTGACATAAGCCACTTTTCACCTTTAATGAATGAAATTCCAGGTAAAAACTCCTTTGCCATGAAGAAGATCCAAATTCATCCAGTTCAGGCTAGTAAACCTGGTTGAAAGACCTTTTTTCAGTGAAATGCAGCTTAGTGCCAAAACAGGCTGCTCTCGCTCTGAAACGCTCATTTTTCACATAAGCCACTTTTCAGCCTTATAGGCGACTGTACAGTGCAAAAACAGCCTCCTCTCGCTCTGAAACGCTCATTTTTCACATAAGCCACTTTTCAGCCTTAGGCGACTGTACAGTGCTAAAACAGCCTCCTATCGCTCTGAAACGCTCATTTTTGACATAACCCACTTTTCAGCCTTAATGAATGAAATTCCAGGTAAAAACTCCTTTGCCATGAAGAAGATCCAAATTCAACCAGTTCAGGCTAGTAAACCTGTTTGAAAGACCTTTTTTCAGTGAAATGCAGCTTAGTGCAAAAACAGGCTGCTCTCGCTCTGAAACGCTCATTTTTCACATAAGCCACTTTTCAGCCTTAGGCGACTGTGCAGTGCTAAAACAGCCTCCTATCGCTCTGAAACGCTCATTTTTGACATAAGCCACTTTTCACCCTTAATGAATTAAATTCCAGGTAAAAACTCCTTTGCCATGAAGAAGATCCAAATTCAACAAGTTCAGGCTAGTAAACCTGTTTGAAAGACCTTTTTTCAGTGAAATGCAGCTTAGTGCAAAAACAGGCTGCTCTCGCTCTGAAACGCTCATTTTTCACATAAGCCACTTTTCAGCCTTAGGCGACTGTGCAGTGCTAAAACAGCCTCCTATCGCTCTGAAACGCTCATTTTTCACATAAGCCACTTTTCAGCGCTAAAACAGCCTCCAATCGCTCTGAAACGCTCATTTTTGACATAAGCCACTTTTCACCTTTAATGAATGAAATTCCAGGTAAAAACTCCTTTGCCATGAAGAAGATCCAAATTCAACCAGTTCAGGCTAGTAAACCTGTTTGAAAGACCTTTTTTCAGTGAAATGCAGCTTAGTGCAAAAACAGGCTGCTCTCGCTCTGAAACGCTCATTTTTCACATAAGCCACTTTTCAGCGCTAAAACAGCCTCCAATCGCTCTGAAACGCTCATTTTTGACATAAGCCACTTTTCACCTTTAATGAATGAAATTCCAGGTAAAAACTCCTTTGCCATGAAGAAGATCCAAATTCAACCAGTTCAGGCTAGTAAACCTGTTTGAAAGACCTTTTTTCAGTGAAATGCAGCTTAGTGCAAAAACAGGCTGCTCTCGCTCTGAAACGCTCATTTTTCACATAAGCCACTTTTCAGCCTTAGGCGACTGTACAGTGCTAAAACAGCCTCCTATCGCTCTGAAACGCTCATTTTTGACATAACCCACTTTTCAGCCTTAATGAATTAAATTCCAGGTAAAAACTCCTTTGCCATGAAGAAGATCCATATTCAACCAGTTCAGGCTAGTAAACCTGTTTGAAAGACCTTTTTTCAGTGAAATGCAGCTTAGTGCAAAAACAGGCTGCTCTCGCTCTGAAACGCTCATTTTTCACATAAGCCACTTTTCAGCCTTAGGCGACTGTACAGTGCTAAAACAGCCTCCAATCGCTCTGAAACGCTCATTTTTGACATAAGCCACTTTTCACCTTTAATGAATGAAATTCCAGGTAAAAACTCCTTTGCCATGAAGAAGATCCAAATTCAACCAGTTCAGGCTAGTAAACCTGTTTGAAAGACCTTTTTTCAGTGAAATGCAGCTTAGTGCAAAAACAGGCTGCTCTCGCTCTGAAACGCTCATTTTTCACATAAGCCACTTTTCAGCGCTAAAACAGCCTCCAATCGCTCTGAAACGCTCATTTTTGACATAAGCCACTTTTCACCTTTAATGAATGAAATTCCAGGTAAAAACTCCTTTGCCATGAAGAAGATCCAAATTCATCCAGTTCAGGCTAGTAAACCTGGTTGAAAGACCTTTTTTCAGTGAAATGCAGCTTAGTGCCAAAACAGGCTGCTCTCGCTCTGAAACGCTCATTTTTCACATAAGCCACTTTTCAGCCTTATAGGCGACTGTACAGTGCAAAAACAGCCTCCTCTCGCTCTGAAACGCTCATTTTTCACATAAGCCACTTTTCAGCCTTAGGCGACTGTACAGTGCTAAAACAGCCTCCTATCGCTCTGAAACGCTCATTTTTGACATAACCCACTTTTCAGCCTTAATGAATGAAATTCCAGGTAAAAACTCCTTTGCCATGAAGAAGATCCAAATTCAACCAGTTCAGGCTAGTAAACCTGTTTGAAAGACCTTTTTTCAGTGAAATGCAGCTTAGTGCAAAAACAGGCTGCTCTCGCTCTGAAACGCTCATTTTTCACATAAGCCACTTTTCAGCCTTAGGCGACTGTGCAGTGCTAAAACAGCCTCCTATCGCTCTGAAACGCTCATTTTTGACATAAGCCACTTTTCACCCTTAATGAATTAAATTCCAGGTAAAAACTCCTTTGCCATGAAGAAGATCCAAATTCAACAAGTTCAGGCTAGTAAACCTGTTTGAAAGACCTTTTTTCAGTGAAATGCAGCTTAGTGCAAAAACAGGCTGCTCTCGCTCTGAAACGCTCATTTTTCACATAAGCCACTTTTCAGCCTTAGGCGACTGTGCAGTGCTAAAACAGCCTCCTATCGCTCTGAAACGCTCATTTTTCACATAAGCCACTTTTCAGCGCTAAAACAGCCTCCAATCGCTCTGAAACGCTCATTTTTGACATAAGCCACTTTTCACCTTTAATGAATGAAATTCCAGGTAAAAACTCCTTTGCCATGAATAAGATCCAAATTCAACCAGTTCAGGCTAGTAAACCTGTTTGAAAGACCTTTTTTCAGTGAAATGCAGCTTAGTGCAAAAACAGGCTGCTCTCGCTCTGAAACGCTCATTTTTCACATAAGCCACTTTTCAGCCTTAGGCGACTGTACAGTGCTAAAACAGCCTCCAATCGCTCTGAAACGCTCATTTTTGACATAAGCCACTTTTCACCTTTAATGAATGAAATTCCAGGTAAAAACTCCTTTGCCATGAAGAAGATCCAAATTCAACCAGTTCAGGCTAGTAAACCTGTTTGAAAGACCTTTTTTCAGTGAAATGCAGCTTAGTGCTAAAACAGGCTGCTCTCGCTCTGAAACGCTCATTTTTCACATAAGCCACTTTTCAGCCTTAGGCGACTGTACAGTGCTAAAACAGCCTCCAATCGCTCTGAAACGCTCATTTTTGACATAAGCCACTTTTCACCTTTAATGAATGAAATTCCAGGTAAAAACTCCTTTGCCATGAAGAAGATCCAAATTCAACCAGTTCAGGCTAGTAAACCTGTTTGAAAGACCTTTTTTCAGTGAAATGCAGCTTAGTGCAAAAACAGGCTGCTCTCGCTCTGAAACGCTCATTTTTCACATAAGCCACTTTTCAGCGCTAAAACAGCCTCCAATCGCTCTGAAACGCTCATTTTTGACATAAGCCACTTTTCACCTTTAATGAATGAAATTCCAGGTAAAAACTCCTTTGCCATGAAGAAGATCCAAATTCAACCAGTTCAGGCTAGTAAACCTGTTTGAAAGACCTTTTTTCAGTGAAATGCAGCTTAGTGCAAAAACAGGCTGCTATCGCTCTGAAACGCTCATTTTTCACATAAGCCACTTTTCAGCCTTAGGCGACTGTACAGTGCTAAAACAGCCTCCTATCGCTCTGAAACGCTCATTTTTGACATAACCCACTTTTCAGCCTTAATGAATTAAATTCCAGGTAAAAACTCCTTTGCCATGAAGAAGATCCAAATTCAACCAGTTCAGGCTAGTAAACCTGTTTGAAAGACCTTTTTTCAGTGAAATGCAGCTTAGTGCAAAAACAGGCTGCTCTCGCTCTGAAACGCTCATTTTTCACATAAGCCACTTTTCAGCCTTAGGCGACTGTACAGTGCTAAAACAGCCTCCAATCGCTCTGAAACGCTCATTTTTGACATAAGCCACTTTTCACCTTTAATGAATGAAATTGCAGGTAAAAACTCCTTTGCCATGAAGAAGATCCAAATTCAACCAGTTCAGGCTAGTAAACCTGTTTGAAAGACCTTTTTTCAGTGAAATGCAGCTTAGTGCAAAAACAGGCTGCTCTCGCTCTGAAACGCTCATTTTTCACATAAGCCACTTTTCAGCGCTAAAACAGCCTCCAATCGCTCTGAAACGCTCATTTTTGACATAAGCCACTTTTCACCTTTAATGAATGAAATTCCAGGTAAAAACTCCTTTGCCATGAAGAAGATCCAAATTCAACCAGTTCAGGCTAGTAAACCTGTTTGAAAGACCTTTTTTCAGTGAAATGCAGCTTAGTGCAAAAACAGGCTGCTCTCGCTCTGAAACGCTCATTTTTCACATAAGCCACTTTTCAGCCTTAGGCGACTGTACAGTGCTAAAACAGCCTCCTATCGCTCTGAAACGCTCATTTTTGACATAACCCACTTTTCAGCCTTAATGAATTAAATTCCAGGTAAAAACTCCTTTGCCATGAAGAAGATCCATATTCAACCAGTTCAGGCTAGTAAACCTGTTTGAAAGACCTTTTTTCAGTGAAATGCAGCTTAGTGCAAAAACAGGCTGCTCTCGCTCTGAAACGCTCATTTTTCACATAAGCCACTTTTCAGCCTTAGGCGACTGTACAGTGCTAAAACAGCCTCCAATCGCTCTGAAACGCTCATTTTTGACATAAGCCACTTTTCACCTTTAATGAATGAAATTCCAGGTAAAAACTCCTTTGCCATGAAGAAGATCCAAATTCAACCAGTTCAGGCTAGTAAACCTGTTTGAAAGACCTTTTTTCAGTGAAATGCAGCTTAGTGCAAAAACAGGCTGCTCTCGCTCTGAAACGCTCATTTTTCACATAAGCCACTTTTCAGCGCTAAAACAGCCTCCAATCGCTCTGAAACGCTCATTTTTGACATAAGCCACTTTTCACCTTTAATGAATGAAATTCCAGGTAAAAACTCCTTTGCCATGAAGAAGATCCAAATTCATCCAGTTCAGGCTAGTAAACCTGGTTGAAAGACCTTTTTTCAGTGAAATGCAGCTTAGTGCCAAAACAGGCTGCTCTCGCTCTGAAACGCTCATTTTTCACATAAGCCACTTTTCAGCCTTATAGGCGACTGTACAGTGCAAAAACAGCCTCCTCTCGCTCTGAAACGCTCATTTTTCACATAAGCCACTTTTCAGCCTTAGGCGACTGTACAGTGCTAAAACAGCCTCCTATCGCTCTGAAACGCTCATTTTTGACATAACCCACTTTTCAGCCTTAATGAATGAAATTCCAGGTAAAAACTCCTTTGCCATGAAGAAGATCCAAATTCAACCAGTTCAGGCTAGTAAACCTGTTTGAAAGACCTTTTTTCAGTGAAATGCAGCTTAGTGCAAAAACAGGCTGCTCTCGCTCTGAAACGCTCATTTTTCACATAAGCCACTTTTCAGCCTTAGGCGACTGTGCAGTGCTAAAACAGCCTCCTATCGCTCTGAAACGCTCATTTTTGACATAAGCCACTTTTCACCCTTAATGAATTAAATTCCAGGTAAAAACTCCTTTGCCATGAAGAAGATCCAAATTCAACAAGTTCAGGCTAGTAAACCTGTTTGAAAGACCTTTTTTCAGTGAAATGCAGCTTAGTGCAAAAACAGGCTGCTCTCGCTCTGAAACGCTCATTTTTCACATAAGCCACTTTTCAGCCTTAGGCGACTGTGCAGTGCTAAAACAGCCTCCTATCGCTCTGAAACGCTCATTTTTCACATAAGCCACTTTTCAGCGCTAAAACAGCCTCCAATCGCTCTGAAACGCTCATTTTTGACATAAGCCACTTTTCACCTTTAATGAATGAAATTCCAGGTAAAAACTCCTTTGCCATGAATAAGATCCAAATTCAACCAGTTCAGGCTAGTAAACCTGTTTGAAAGACCTTTTTTCAGTGAAATGCAGCTTAGTGCAAAAACAGGCTGCTCTCGCTCTGAAACGCTCATTTTTCACATAAGCCACTTTTCAGCCTTAGGCGACTGTACAGTGCTAAAACAGCCTCCAATCGCTCTGAAACGCTCATTTTTGACATAAGCCACTTTTCACCTTTAATGAATGAAATTCCAGGTAAAAACTCCTTTGCCATGAAGAAGATCCAAATTCAACCAGTTCAGGCTAGTAAACCTGTTTGAAAGACCTTTTTTCAGTGAAATGCAGCTTAGTGCTAAAACAGGCTGCTCTCGCTCTGAAACGCTCATTTTTCACATAAGCCACTTTTCAGCCTTAGGCGACTGTACAGTGCTAAAACAGCCTCCAATCGCTCTGAAACGCTCATTTTTGACATAAGCCACTTTTCACCTTTAATGAATGAAATTCCAGGTAAAAACTCCTTTGCCATGAAGAAGATCCAAATTCAACCAGTTCAGGCTAGTAAACCTGTTTGAAAGACCTTTTTTCAGTGAAATGCAGCTTAGTGCAAAAACAGGCTGCTCTCGCTCTGAAACGCTCATTTTTCACATAAGCCACTTTTCAGCGCTAAAACAGCCTCCAATCGCTCTGAAACGCTCATTTTTGACATAAGCCACTTTTCACCTTTAATGAATGAAATTCCAGGTAAAAACTCCTTTGCCATGAAGAAGATCCAAATTCAACCAGTTCAGGCTAGTAAACCTGTTTGAAAGACCTTTTTTCAGTGAAATGCAGCTTAGTGCAAAAACAGGCTGCTATCGCTCTGAAACGCTCATTTTTCACATAAGCCACTTTTCAGCCTTAGGCGACTGTACAGTGCTAAAACAGCCTCCTATCGCTCTGAAACGCTCATTTTTGACATAACCCACTTTTCAGCCTTAATGAATTAAATTCCAGGTAAAAACTCCTTTGCCATGAAGAAGATCCAAATTCAACCAGTTCAGGCTAGTAAACCTGTTTGAAAGACCTTTTTTCAGTGAAATGCAGCTTAGTGCAAAAACAGGCTGCTCTCGCTCTGAAACGCTCATTTTTCACATAAGCCACTTTTCAGCCTTAGGCGACTGTACAGTGCTAAAACAGCCTCCAATCGCTCTGAAACGCTCATTTTTGACATAAGCCACTTTTCACCTTTAATGAATGAAATTGCAGGTAAAAACTCCTTTGCCATGAAGAAGATCCAAATTCAACCAGTTCAGGCTAGTAAACCTGTTTGAAAGACCTTTTTTCAGTGAAATGCAGCTTAGTGCAAAAACAGGCTGCTCTCGCTCTGAAACGCTCATTTTTCACATAAGCCACTTTTCAGCGCTAAAACAGCCTCCAATCGCTCTGAAACGCTCATTTTTGACATAAGCCACTTTTCACCTTTAATGAATGAAATTCCAGGTAAAAACTCCTTTGCCATGAAGAAGATCCAAATTCAACCAGTTCAGGCTAGTAAACCTGTTTGAAAGACCTTTTTTCAGTGAAATGCAGCTTAGTGCAAAATCAGGCTGCTCTCGCTCTGAAACGCTCATTTTTCACATAAGCCACTTTTCAGCCTTAGGCGACTGTGCAGTGCTAAAACAGCCTCCTATCGCTCTGAAACGCTCATTTTTGACATAAGCCACTTTTCACCCTTAATGAATTAAATTCCAGGTAAAAACTCCTTTGCCATGAAGAAGATCCAAATTCAACAAGTTCAGGCTAGTAAACCTGTTTGAAAGACCTTTTTTCAGTGAAATGCAGCTTAGTGCAAAAACAGGCTGCTCTCGCTCTGAAACGCTCATTTTTCACATAAGCCACTTTTCAGCCTTAGGCGACTGTGCAGTGCTAAAACAGCCTCCTATCGCTCTGAAACGCTCATTTTTCACATAAGCCACTTTTCAGCGCTAAAACAGCCTCCAATCGCTCTGAAACGCTCATTTTTGACATAAGCCACTTTTCACCTTTAATGAATGAAATTCCAGGTAAAAACTCCTTTGCCATGAATAAGATCCAAATTCAACCAGTTCAGGCTAGTAAACCTGTTTGAAAGACCTTTTTTCAGTGAAATGCAGCTTAGTGCAAAAACAGGCTGCTCTCGCTCTGAAACGCTCATTTTTCACATAAGCCACTTTTCAGCCTTAGGCGACTGTACAGTGCTAAAACAGCCTCCAATCGCTCTGAAACGCTCATTTTTGACATAAGCCACTTTTCACCTTTAATGAATGAAATTCCAGGTAAAAACTCCTTTGCCATGAAGAAGATCCAAATTCAACCAGTTCAGGCTAGTAAACCTGTTTGAAAGACCTTTTTTCAGTGAAATGCAGCTTAGTGCAAAAACAGGCTGCTCTCGCTCTGAAACGCTCATTTTTCACATAAGCCACTTTTCAGCCTTATAGGCGACTGTACAGTGCAAAAACAGCCTCCTCTCGCTCTGAAACGCTCATTTTTCACATAAGCCACTTTTCAGCCTTAGGCGACTGTACAGTGCTAAAACAGCCTCCAATCGCTCTGAAACGCTCATTTTTGACATAAGCCACTTTTCACCTTTAATGAATGAAATTCCAGGTAAAAACTCCTTTGCCATGAAGAAGATCCAAATTCAACAAGTTCAGGCTAGTAAACCTGTTTGAAAGACCTTTTTTCAGTGAAATGCAGCTTAGTGCAAAAACAGGCTGCTCTCGCTCTGAAACGCTCATTTTTCACATAAGCCACTTTTCAGCCTTAGGCGACTGTACAGTGCTAAAACAGCCTCCTATCGCTCTGAAACGCTCATTTTTGACATAACCCACTTTTCAGCCTTAATGAATTAAATTCCAGGTAAAAACTCCTTTGCCATGAAGAAGATCCAAATTCAACCAGTTCAGGCTAGTAAACCTGTTTGAAAGACCTTTTTTCAGTGAAATGCAGCTTAGTGCAAAAACAGGCTGCTCTCGCTCTGAAACGCTCATTTTTCACATAAGCCACTTTTCAGCCTTAGGCGACTGTACAGTGCTAAAACAGCCTCCAATCGCTCTGAAACGCTCATTTTTGACATAAGCCACTTTTCACCTTTAATGAATGAAATTGCAGGTAAAAACTCCTTTGCCATGAAGAAGATCCAAATTCAACCAGTTCAGGCTAGTAAACCTGTTTGAAAGACCTTTTTTCAGTGAAATGCAGCTTAGTGCAAAAACAGGCTGCTCTCGCTCTGAAACGCTCATTTTTCACATAAGCCACTTTTCAGCGCTAAAACAGCCTCCAATCGCTCTGAAACGCTCATTTTTGACATAAGCCACTTTTCACCTTTAATGAATGAAATTCCAGGTAAAAACTCCTTTGCCATGAAGAAGATCCAAATTCAACCAGTTCAGGCTAGTAAACCTGTTTGAAAGACCTTTTTTCAGTGAAATGCAGCTTAGTGCAAAATCAGGCTGCTCTCGCTCTGAAACGCTCATTTTTCACATAAGCCACTTTTCAGCCTTAGGCGACTGTGCAGTGCTAAAACAGCCTCCTATCGCTCTGAAACGCTCATTTTTGACATAAGCCACTTTTCACCCTTAATGAATTAAATTCCAGGTAAAAACTCCTTTGCCATGAAGAAGATCCAAATTCAACAAGTTCAGGCTAGTAAACCTGTTTGAAAGACCTTTTTTCAGTGAAATGCAGCTTAGTGCAAAAACAGGCTGCTCTCGCTCTGAAACGCTCATTTTTCACATAAGCCACTTTTCAGCCTTAGGCGACTGTGCAGTGCTAAAACAGCCTCCTATCGCTCTGAAACGCTCATTTTTCAGATAAGCCACTTTTCAGCGCTAAAACAGCCTCCAATCGCTCTGAAACGCTCATTTTTGACATAAGCCACTTTTCACCTTTAATGAATGAAATTCCAGGTAAAAACTCCTTTGCCATGAATAAGATCCAAATTCAACCAGTTCAGGCTAGTAAACCTGTTTGAAAGACCTTTTTTCAGTGAAATGCAGCTTAGTGCAAAAACAGGCTGCTCTCGCTCTGAAACGCTCATTTTTCACATAAGCCACTTTTCAGCCTTAGGCGACTGTACAGTGCTAAAACAGCCTCCAATCGCTCTGAAACGCTCATTTTTGACATAAGCCACTTTTCACCTTTAATGAATGAAATTCCAGGTAAAAACTCCTTTGCCATGAAGAAGATCCAAATTCAACCAGTTCAGGCTAGTAAACCTGTTTGAAAGACCTTTTTTCAGTGAAATGCAGCTTAGTGCAAAAACAGGCTGCTCTCGCTCTGAAACGCTCATTTTTCACATAAGCCACTTTTCAGCCTTATAGGCGACTGTACAGTGCAAAAACAGCCTCCTCTCGCTCTGAAACGCTCATTTTTCACATAAGCCACTTTTCAGCCTTAGGCGACTGTACAGTGCTAAAACAGCCTCCTATCGCTCTGAAACGCTCATTTTTGACATAACCCACTTTTCAGCCTTAATGAATTAAATTCCAGGTAAAAACTCCTTTGCCATGAAGAAGATCCAAATTCAACCAGTTCAGGCTAGTAAACCTGTTTGAAAGACCTTTTTTCAGTGAAATGCAGCTTAGTGCAAAAACAGGCTGCTCTCGCTCTGAAACGCTCATTTTTCACATAAGCCACTTTTCAGCCTTAGGCGACTGTACAGTGCTAAAACAGCCTCCAATCGCTCTGAAACACTCATTTTTGACATAAGCCACTTTTCACCTTTAATGAATGAAATTCCAGGTAAAAACTCCTTTGCCATGAAGAAGATCCAAATTCAACCAGTTCAGGCTAGTAAACCTGTTTGAAAGACCTTTTTTCAGTGAAATGCAGCTTAGTGCAAAAACAGGCTGCTCTCGCTCTGAAACGCTCATTTTTCACATAAGCCACTTTTCAGCGCTAAAACAGCCTCCAATCGCTCTGAAACGCTCATTTTTGACATAAGACACTTTTCACCTTTAATGAATGAAATTCCAGGTAAAAACTCCTTTGCCATGAAGAAGATCCAAATTCAACCAGTTCAGGCTAGTAAACCTGTTTGAAAGACCTTTTTTCAGTGAAATGCAGCTTAGTGCAAAAACAGGCTGCTCTCGCTCTGAAACGCTCATTTTTCACATAAGCCACTTTTCAGCCTTAGGCGACTGTACAGTGCTAAAACAGCCTCCTATCGCTCTGAAACGCTCATTTTTGACATAACCCACTTTTCAGCCTTAATGAATTAAATTCCAGGTAAAAACTCCTTTGCCATGAAGAAGATCCAAATTCAACCAGTTCAGGCTAGTAAACCTGTTTGAAAGACCTTTTTTCAGTGAACTGCAGCTCAGTGCAAAAACAGGCTGCTCTCGCTCTGAAACGCTCATTTTTCACATAAGCCACTTTTCAGCCTTAGGCGACTGTACAGTGCTAAAACAGCCTCCAATCGCTCTGAAACGCTCATTTTTGACATAAGCCACTTTTCACCTTTAATGAATGAAATTGCAGGTAAAAACTCCTTTGCCATGAAGAAGATCCAAATTCAACCAGTTCAGGCTAGTAAACCTGTTTGAAAGACCTTTTTTCAGTGAAATGCAGCTTAGTGCAAAAACAGGCTGCTCTCGCTCTGAAACGCTCATTTTTCACATAAGCCACTTTTCAGCGCTAAAACAGCCTCCAATCGCTCTGAAACGCTCATTTTTGACATAAGCCACTTTTCACCTTTAATGAATGAAATTCCAGGTAAAAACTCCTTTGCCATGAAGAAGATCCAAATTCAACCAGTTCAGGCTAGTAAACCTGTTTGAAAGACCTTTTTTCAGTGAAATGCAGCTTAGTGCAAAATCAGGCTGCTCTCGCTCTGAAACGCTCATTTTTCACATAAGCCACTTTTCAGCCTTAGGCGACTGTGCAGTGCTAAAACAGCCTCCTATCGCTCTGAAACGCTCATTTTTCAGATAAGCCACTTTTCAGCGCTAAAACAGCCTCCAGTCGCTCTGAAACGCTCATTTTTGACATAAGCCACTTTTCACCTTTAATGAATGAAATTCCAGGTAAAAACTCCTTTGCCATGAATAAGATCCAAATTCAACCAGTTCAGGCTAGTAAACCTGTTTGAAAGACCTTTTTTCAGTGAAATGCAGCTTAGTGCAAAAACAGGCTGCTCTCGCTCTGAAACGCTCATTTTTCACATAAGCCACTTTTCAGCCTTAGGCGACTGTACAGTGCTAAAACAGCCTCCAATCGCTCTGAAACGCTCATTTTTGACATAAGCCACTTTTCACCTTTAATGAATGAAATTCCAGGTAAAAACTCCTTTGCCATGAAGAAGATCCAAATTCAACCAGTTCAGGCTAGTAAACCTGTTTGAAAGACCTTTTTTCAGTGAAATGCAGCTTAGTGCAAAAACAGGCTGCTCTCGCTCTGAAACGCTCATTTTTCACATAAGCCACTTTTCAGCCTTAGGCGACTGTACAGTGCTAAAACAGCCTCCTATCGCTCTGAAACGCTCATTTTTGACATAACCCACTTTTCAGCCTTAATGAATTAAATTCCAGGTAAAAACTCCTTTGCCATGAAGAAGATCCAAATTCAACCAGTTCAGGCTAGTAAACCTGTTTGAAAGACCTTTTTTCAGTGAAATGCAGCTTAGTGCAAAAACAGGCTGCTCTCGCTCTGAAACGCTCATTTTTCACATAAGCCACTTTTCAGCCTTAGGCGACTGTACAGTGCTAAAACAGCCTCCAATCGCTCTGAAACACTCATTTTTGACATAAGCCACTTTTCACCTTTAATGAATGAAATTCCAGGTAAAAACTCCTTTGCCATGAAGAAGATCCAAATTCAACCAGTTCAGGCTAGTAAACCTGTTTGAAAGACCTTTTTTCAGTGAAATGCAGCTTAGTGCAAAAACAGGCTGCTCTCGCTCTGAAACGCTCATTTTTCACATAAGCCACTTTTCAGCGCTAAAACAGCCTCCAATCGCTCTGAAACGCTCATTTTTGACATAAGCCACTTTTCACCTTTAATGAATGAAATTCCAGGTAAAAACTCCTTTGCCATGAAGAAGATCCAAATTCAACCAGTTCAGGCTAGTAAACCTGTTTGAAAGACCTTTTTTCAGTGAAATGCAGCTTAGTGCAAAATCAGGCTGCTCTCGCTCTGAAACGCTCATTTTTCACATAAGCCACTTTTCAGCCTTAGGCGACTGTACAGTGCTAAAACAGCCTCCAATCGCTCTGAAACGCTCATTTTTGACATAAGCCACTTTTCACCTTTAATGAATGAAATTCCAGGTAAAAACTCCTTTGCCATGAAGAAGATCCAAATTCAACAAGTTCAGGCTAGTAAACCTGTTTGAAAGACCTTTTTTCAGTGAAATGCAGCTTAGTGCAAAAACAGGCTGCTCTCGCTCTGAAACGCTCATTTTTCACATAAGCCACTTTTCAGCCTTATAGGCGACTGTACAGTGCAAAAACAGCCTCCTCTCGCTCTGAAACGCTCATTTTTCACATAAGCCACTTTTCAGCCTTAGGCGACTGTACAGTGCTAAAACAGCCTCCTATCGCTCTGAAACGCTCATTTTTGACATAACCCACTTTTCAGCCTTAATGAATTAAATTCCAGGTAAAAACTCCTTTGCCATGAAGAAGATCCAAATTCATCCAGTTCAGGCTAGTAAACCTGGTTGAAAGACCTTTTTTCAGTGAAATGCAGCTTAGTGCCAAAACAGGCTGCTCTCGCTCTGAAACGCTCATTTTTCACATAAGCCACTTTTCAGCCTTATAGGCGACTGTACAGTGCAAAAACAGCCTCCTCTCGCTCTGAAACGCTCATTTTTCACATAAGCCACTTTTCAGCCTTAGGCGACTGTACAGTGCTAAAACAGCCTCCTATCGCTCTGAAACGCTCATTTTTGACATAACCCACTTTTCAGCCTTAATGAATGAAATTCCAGGTAAAAACTCCTTTGCCATGAAGAAGATCCAAATTCAACCAGTTCAGGCTAGTAAACCTGTTTGAAAGACCTTTTTTCAGTGAAATGCAGCTTAGTGCAAAAACAGGCTGCTCTCGCTCTGAAACGCTCATTTTTCACATAAGCCACTTTTCAGCGCTAAAACAGCCTCCAATCGCTCTGAAACGCTCATTTTTGACATAAGCCACTTTTCACCTTTAATGAATGAAATTCCAGGTAAAAACTCCTTTGCCATGAAGAAGATCCAAATTCAACCAGTTCAGGCTAGTAAACCTGTTTGAAAGACCTTTTTTCAGTGAAATGCAGCTTAGTGCAAAAACAGGCTGCTCTCGCTCTGAAACGCTCATTTTTCACATAAGCCACTTTTCAGCCTTATAGGCGACTGTACAGTGCAAAAACAGCCTCCTCTCGCTCTGAAACGCTCATTTTTCACATAAGCCACTTTTCAGCCTTAGGCGACTGTACAGTGCTAAAACAGCCTCCTATCGCTCTGAAACGCTCATTTTTGACATAACCCACTTTTCAGCCTTAATGAATTAAATTCCAGGTAAAAACTCCTTTGCCATGAAGAAGATCCAAATTCAACCAGTTCAGGCTAGTAAACCTGTTTGAAAGACCTTTTTTCAGTGAAATGCAGCTTAGTGCAAAAACAGGCTGCTCTCGCTCTGAAACGCTCATTTTTCACATAAGCCACTTTTCAGCCTTAGGCGACTGTACAGTGCTAAAACAGCCTCCAATCGCTCTGAAACACTCATTTTTGACATAAGCCACTTTTCACCTTTAATGAATGAAATTCCAGGTAAAAACTCCTTTGCCATGAAGAAGATCCAAATTCAACCAGTTCAGGCTAGTAAACCTGTTTGAAAGACCTTTTTTCAGTGAAATGCAGCTTAGTGCAAAAACAGGCTGCTCTCGCTCTGAAACGCTCATTTTTCACATGAGCCACTTTTCAGCCTTAGGCGACTGTACAGTGCTAAAACAGCCTCCAATCGCTCTGAAACGCTCATTTTTGACATAAGCCACTTTTCACCTTTAATGAATGAAATTCCAGGTAAAAACTCCTTTGCCATGAAGAAGATCCAAATTCAACCAGTTCAGGCTAGTAAACCTGTTTGAAAGACCTTTTTTCAGTGAAATGCAGCTTAGTGCAAAAACAGGCTGCTCTCGCTCTGAAACGCTCATTTTTCACATAAGCCACTTTTCAGCGCTAAAACAGCCTCCAATCGCTCTGAAACGCTCATTTTTGACATAAGCCACTTTTCAGCCTTAGGCGACGGTGCAGTGCTAAAACAGCCTCCTATCGCTCTGAAACGCTCATTTTTGACATAAGCCACTTTTCACCCTTAATGAATTAAATTCCAGGTAAAAACTCCTTTGCCATGAAGAAGATCCAAATTCAACAAGTTCAGGCTAGTAAACCTGTTTGAAAGACCTTTTTTCAGTGAAATGCAGCTTAGTGCAAAAACAGGCTGCTCTCGCTCTGAAACGCTCATTTTTCACATAAGCCACTTTTCAGCCTTAGGCGACTGTGCAGTGCTAAAACAGCCTCCTATCGCTCTGAAACGCTCATTTTTCAGATAAGCCACTTTTCAGCGCTAAAACAGCCTCCAATCGCTCTGAAACGCTCATTTTTGACATAAGCCACTTTGCACCTTTAATGAATGAAATTCCAGTTAAAAACTCCTTTGCCATGAATAAGATCCAAATTCAACCAGTTCAGGCTAGTAAACCTGTTTGAAAGACCTTTTTTCAGTGAAATGCAGCTTAGTGCAAAAACAGGCTGCTCTCGCTCTGAAACGCTCATTTTTCACATAAGCCACTTTTCAGCCTTAGGCGACTGTACAGTGCTAAAACAGCCTCCAATCGCTCTGAAACGCTCATTTTTGACATAAGCCACTTTTCACCTTTAATGAATGAAATTCCAGGTAAAAACTCCTTTGCCATGAAGAAGATCCAAATTCAACCAGTTCAGGCTAGTAAACCTGTTTGAAAGACCTTTTTTCAGTGAAATGCAGCTTAGTGCAAAAACAGGCTGCTCTCGCTCTGAAACGCTCATTTTTCACATAAGCCACTTTTCAGCCTTATAGGCGACTGTACAGTGCAAAAACAGCCTCCTCTCGCTCTGAAACGCTCATTTTTCACATAAGCCACTTTTCAGCCTTAGGCGACTGTACAGTGCTAAAACAGCCTCCTATCGCTCTGAAACGCTCATTTTTGACATAACCCACTTTTCAGCCTTAATGAATTAAATTCCAGGTAAAAACTCCTTTGCCATGAAGAAGATCCAAATTCATCCAGTTCAGGCTAGTAAACCTGGTTGAAAGACCTTTTTTCAGTGAAATGCAGCTTAGTGCCAAAACAGGCTGCTCTCGCTCTGAAACGCTCATTTTTCACATAAGCCACTTTTCAGCCTTATAGGCGACTGTACAGTGCAAAAACAGCCTCCTCTCGCTCTGAAACGCTCATTTTTCACATAAGCCACTTTTCAGCCTTAGGCGACTGTACAGTGCTAAAACAGCCTCCTATCGCTCTGAAACGCTCATTTTTGACATAACCCACTTTTCAGCCTTAATGAATGAAATTCCAGGTAAAAACTCCTTTGCCATGAAGAAGATCCAAATTCAACCAGTTCAGGCTAGTAAACCTGTTTGAAAGACCTTTTTTCAGTGAAATGCAGCTTAGTGCAAAAACAGGCTGCTCTCGCTCTGAAACGCTCATTTTTCACATAAGCCACTTTTCAGCGCTAAAACAGCCTCCAATCGCTCTGAAACGCTCATTTTTGACATAAGCCACTTTTCACCTTTAATGAATGAAATTCCAGGTAAAAACTCCTTTGCCATGAAGAAGATCCAAATTCAACCAGTTCAGGCTAGTAAACCTGTTTGAAAGACCTTTTTTCAGTGAAATGCAGCTTAGTGCAAAATCAGGCTGCTCTCGCTCTGAAACGCTCATTTTTCACATAAGCCACTTTTCAGCCTTAGGCGACTGTACAGTGCTAAAACAGCCTCCAATCGCTCTGAAACGCTCATTTTTGACATAAGCCACTTTTCACCTTTAATGAATGAAATTCCAGGTAAAAACTCCTTTGCCATGAAGAAGATCCAAATTCAACCAGTTCAGGCTAGTAAACCTGTTTGAAAGACCTTTTTTCAGTGAAATGCAGCTTAGTGCAAAAACAGGCTGCTCTCGCTCTGAAACGCTCATTTTTCACATAAGCCACTTTTCAGCCTTATAGGCGACTGTACAGTGCAAAAACAGCCTCCTCTCGCTCTGAAACGCTCATTTTTCACATAAGCCACTTTTCAGCCTTAGGCGACTGTACAGTGTTAAAACAGCCTCCTATCGCTCTGAAACGCTCATTTTTGACATAACCCACTTTTCAGCCTTAATGAATTAAATTCCAGGTAAAAACTCCTTTGCCATGAAGAAGATCCAAATTCATCCAGTTCAGGCTAGTAAACCTGGTTGAAAGACCTTTTTTCAGTGAAATGCAGCTTAGTGCCAAAACAGGCTGCTCTCGCTCTGAAACGCTCATTTTTCACATAAGCCACTTTTCAGCCTTATAGGCGACTGTACAGTGCAAAAACAGCCTCCTCTCGCTCTGAAACGCTCATTTTTCACATAAGCCACTTTTCAGCCTTAGGCGACTGTACAGTGCTAAAACAGCCTCCTATCGCTCTGAAACGCTCATTTTTGACATAACCCACTTTTCAGCCTTAATGAATGAAATTCCAGGTAAAAACTCCTTTGCCATGAAGAAGATCCAAATTCAACCAGTTCAGGCTAGTAAACCTGTTTGAAAGACCTTTTTTCAGTGAAATGCAGCTTAGTGCAAAAACAGGCTGCTCTCGCTCTGAAACGCTCATTTTTCACATAAGCCACTTTTCAGCGCTAAAACAGCCTCCAATCGCTCTGAAACGCTCATTTTTGACATAAGCCACTTTTCACCTTTAATGAATGAAATTCCAGGTAAAAACTCCTTTGCCATGAAGAAGATCCAAATTCAACCAGTTCAGGCTAGTAAACCTGTTTGAAAGACCTTTTTTCAGTGAAATGCAGCTTAGTGCAAAAACAGGCTGCTCTCGCTCTGAAACGCTCATTTTTCACATAAGCCACTTTTCAGCCTTAGGCGACTGTACAGTGCTAAAACAGCCTCCAATCGCTCTGAAACACTCATTTTTGACATAAGCCACTTTTCACCTTTAATGAATGAAATTCCAGGTAAAAACTCCTTTGCCATGAAGAAGATCCAAATTCAACCAGTTCAGGCTAGTAAACCTGTTTGAAAGACCTTTTTTCAGTGAAATGCAGCTTAGTGCAAAAACAGGCTGCTCTCGCTCTGAAACGCTCATTTTTCACATGAGCCACTTTTCAGCCTTAGGCGACTGTACAGTGCTAAAACAGCCTCCAATCGCTCTGAAACGCTCATTTTTGACATAAGCCACTTTTCACCTTTAATGAATGAAATTCCAGGTAAAAACTCCTTTGCCATGAAGAAGATCCAAATTCAACCAGTTCAGGCTAGTAAACCTGTTTGAAAGACCTTTTTTCAGTGAAATGCAGCTTAGTGCAAAAACAGGCTGCTCTCGCTCTGAAACGCTCATTTTTCACATAAGCCACTTTTCAGCGCTAAAACAGCCTCCAATCGCTCTGAAACGCTCATTTTTGACATAAGCCACTTTTCACCTTTAATGAATGAAATTCCAGGTAAAAACTCCTTTGCCATGAAGAAGATCCAAATTCAACCAGTTCAGGCTAGTAAACCTGTTTGAAAGACCTTTTTTCAGTGAAATGCAGCTTAGTGCAAAATCAGGCTGCTCTCGCTCTGAAACGCTCATTTTTCACATAAGCCACTTTTCAGCCTTAGGCGACTGTACAGTGCTAAAACAGCCTCCAATCGCTCTGAAACGCTCATTTTTGACATAAGCCACTTTTCACCTTTAATGAATGAAATTCCAGGTAAAAACTCCTTTGCCATGAATAAGATCCAAATTCAACCAGTTCAGGCTAGTAAACCTGTTTGAAAGACCTTTTTTCAGTGAAATGCAGCTTAGTGCCAAAACAGGCTGCTCTCGCTCTGAAACGCTCATTTTTCACATAAGCCACTTTTCAGCCTTATAGGCGACTGTACAGTGCAAAAACAGCCTCCTCTCGCTCTGAAACGCTCATTTTTCACATAAGCCACTTTTCAGCCTTAGGCGACTGTACAGTGCAAAAACAGGCTGCTCTCGCTCTGAAACGCTCATTTTTGACATAACCCACTTTTCAGCCTTAATGAATGAAATTCCAGGTAAAAACTCCTTTGCCATGAAGAAGATCCAAATTCAACCAGTTCAGGCTAGTAAACCTGTTTGAAAGACCTTTTTTCAGTGAAATGCAGCTTAGTGCAAAAACAGGCTGCTCTCGCTCTGAAACGCTCATTTTTCCGATAAGCCACTTTTCAGCGCTAAAACAGCCTCCAATCGCTCTGAAACGCTCATTTTTGACATAAGCCACTTTTCACCTTTAATGAATGAAATTCCAGGTAAAAACTCCTTTGCCATGAATAAGATCCAAATTCAACAAGTTCAGGCTAGTAAACCTGTTTGAAAGACCTTTTTTCAGTGAAATGCAGCTTAGTGCAAAAACAGGCTGCTCTCGCTCTGAAACGCTCATTTTTCACATAAGCCACTTTTCAGCCTTAGGCGACTGTACAGTGCTAAAACAGCCTCCTATCGCTCTGAAACGCTCATTTTTGACATAACCCACTTTTCACCCTTAATGAATGAAATTCCAGGTAAAAACTCCTTTGCCGTGAAGAAGATCCAAATTCAACCAGTTCAGGCTAGTAAACCTGTTTGAAAGACCTTTTTTCAGTGAAATGCAGCTTAGTGCAAAAACAGGCTGCTCTCGCTCTGAAACGCTCATTTTTCACATAAGCCACTTTTCAGCCTTAGGCGACTGTACAGTGCAAAAACAGGCTGCTCTCGCTCTGAAACGCTCATTTTTCACATAAGCCACTTTTCAGCGCTAAAACAGCCTCCAATCGCTCTGAAAGGCTAATTTTTGACATAAGCCACTTTTCACCTTTAATGAATGAAATTCCAGGTAAAAACTCCTTTGCCATGAAGAAGATCCAAATTCATCCAGTTCAGGCTAGTAAACCTGGTTGAAAGACCTTTTTTCAGTGAAATGCAGCTTAGTGCCAAAACAGGCTGCTCTCGCTCTGAAACGCTCATTTTTCACATAAGCCACTTTTCAGCCTTATAGGCGACTGTACAGTGCAAAAACAGCCTCCTCTCGCTCTGAAACGCTCATTTTTCACATAAGCCACTTTTCAGCCTTAGGCGACTGTACAGTGCTAAAACAGCCTCCAATCGCTCTGAAACGCTCATTTTTGACATAAGCCACTTTTCACCTTTAATGAATGAAGTTCCAGGTAAAAACTCCTTTGCCATGAAGAAGATCCAAATTCAACCAGTTCAGGCTAGTAAACCTGTTTGAAAGACCTTTTTTCAGTGAAATGCAGCTTAGTGCAAAAACAGGCTGCTCTCGCTCTGAAACGCTCATTTTTCACATAAGCCACTTTTCAGCCTTAGGAGACTGTACAGTGCTAAAACAGCCTCCTATCGCTCTGAAACGCTCATTTTTGACATAACCCACTTTTCAGCCTTTATGAATTAAATTCCAGGTAAAAACTCCTTTGCCATGAAGAAGATCCAAATTCAACAAGTTCAGGCTAGTAAACCTGTTTGAAAGACCTTTTTTCAGTGAAATGCAGCTTAGTGCAAAAACAGGCTGCTCTCGCTCTGAAACGCTCATTTTTCACATAAGCCACTTTTCAGCGCTAAAACAGCCTCCAATCGCTCTGAAACGCTCATTTTTGACATAAGCCACTTTTCACCTTTAATGAATGAAATTCCAGGTAAAAACTCCTTTGCCATGAAGAAGATCCAAATTCAACCAGTTCAGGCTAGTAAACCTGTTTGAAAGACCTTTTTTCAGTGAAATGCAGCTTAGTGCAAAAACAGGCTGCTCTCGCTCTGAAACGCTCATTTTTCACATAAGCCACTTTTCAGCGCTAAAACAGCCTCCAATCGCTCTGAAACGCTCATTTTTGACATAAGCCACTTTTCACCTTTAATGAATGAAATTCCAGGTAAAAACTCCTTTGCCATGAAGAAGATCCAAATTCAACCAGTTCAGGCTAGTAAACCTGTTTGAAAGACCTTTTTTCAGTGAAATGCAGCTTAGTGCAAAAACAGGCTGCTCTCGCTCTGAAACGCTCATTTTTCACATAAGCCACTTTTCAGCCTTAGGCGACTGTGCAGTGCTAAAACAGCCTCCTATCGCTCTGAAACGCTCATTTTTGACATAAGCCACTTTTCAGCCTTAATGAATTAAATTCCAGGTAAAAACTCCTTTGCCATGAAGAAGATCCAAATTCAACAAGTTCAGGCTAGTAAACCTGTTTGAAAGACCTTTTTTCAGTGAAATGCAGCTTAGTGCAAAAACAGGCTGCTCTCGCTCTGAAACGCTCATTTTTCACATAAGCCACTTTTCAGCCTTAGGCGACTGTACAGTGCTAAAACAGCCTCCAATCGCTCTGAAACGCTCATTTTTGACATAAGCAACTTTTCACCTTTAATGAATGAAATTCCAGGTAAAAACTCCTTTGCCATGAAGAAGATCCAAATTCAACCAGTTCAGGCTAGTAAACCTGTTTGAAAGACCTTTTTTCAGTGAAATGCAGCTTAGTGCAAAAACAGGCTGCTCTCGCTCTGAAACGCTCATTTTTCACATAAGCCACTTTTCAGCGCTAAAACAGCCTCCAATCGCTCTGAAACGCTCATTTTTGACATAAGCCACTTTTCACCTTTAATGAATGAAATTCCAGGTAAAAACTCCTTTGCCATGAAGAAGATCCAAATTCATCCAGTTCAGGCTAGTAAACCTGGTTGAAAGACCTTTTTTCAGTGAAATGCAGCTTAGTGCCAAAACAGGCTGCTCTCGCTCTGAAACGCTCATTTTTCACATAAGCCACTTTTCAGCCTTATAGGCGACTGTACAGTGCAAAAACAGCCTCCTCTCGCTCTGAAACGCTCATTTTTCACATAAGCCACTTTTCAGCCTTAGGCGACTGTACAGTGCTAAAACAGCCTCCAATCGCTCTGAAACGCTCATTTTTGACATAAGCCACTTTTCACCTTTAATGAATGAAGTTCCAGGTAAAAACTCCTTTGCCATGAAGAAGATCCAAATTCAACCAGTTCAGGCTAGTAAACCTGTTTGAAAGACCTTTTTTCAGTGAAATGCAGCTTAGTGCAAAAACAGGCTGCTCTCGCTCTGAAACGCTCATTTTTCACATAAGCCACTTTTCAGCGCTAAAACAGCCTCCAATCGCTCTGAAACGCTCATTTTTGACATAAGCCACTTTTCACCTTTAATGAATGAAATTCCAGGTAAAAACTCCTTTGCCATGAAGAAGATCCAAATTCAACCAGTTCAGGCTAGTAAACCTGTTTGAAAGACCTTTTTTCAGTGAAATGCAGCTTAGTGCAAAAACAGGCTGCTCTCGCTCTGAAACGCTCATTTTTCACATAAGCCACTTTTCAGCCTTAGGCGACTGTGCAGTGCTAAAACAGCCTCCTATCGCTCTGAAACGCTCATTTTTCACATAAGCCACTTTTCAGCGCTAAAACAGCCTCCAATCGCTCTGAAACGCTCATTTTTGACATAAGCCACTTTTCACCTTTAATGAATGAAATTCCAGGTAAAAACTCCATTGCCATGAAGAAGATCCAAATTCATCCAGTTCAGGCTAGTAAACCTGGTTGAAAGACCTTTTTTCAGTGAAATGCAGCTTAGTGCCAAAACAGGCTGCTCTCGCTCTGAAACGCTCATTTTTCACATAAGCCACTTTTCAGCCTTATAGGCGACTGTACAGTGCAAAAACAGCCTCCTCTCGCTCTGAAACGCTCATTTTTCACATAAGCCACTTTTCAGCCTTAGGCGACTGTACAGTGCAAAAACAGGCTGCTCTCGCTCTGAAACGCTCATTTTTGACATAACCCACTTTTCAGCCTTAATGAATGAAATTCCAGGTAAAAACTCCTTTGCCATGAAGAAGATCCAAATTCAACCAGTTCAGGCTAGTAAACCTGTTTGAAAGACCTTTTTTCAGTGAAATGCAGCTTAGTGCAAAAACAGGCTGCTCTCGCTCTGAAACGCTCATTTTTCAGATAAGCCACTTTTCAGCGCTAAAACAGCCTCCAATCGCTCTGAAACGCTCATTTTTGACATAAGCCACTTTTCACCTTTAATGAATGAAATTCCAGGTAAAAACTCCTTTGCCATGAATAAGATCCAAATTCAACAAGTTCAGGCTAGTAAACCTGTTTGAAAGACCTTTTTTCAGTGAAATGCAGCTTAGTGCAAAAACAGGCTGCTCTCGCTCTGAAACGCTCATTTTTCACATAAGCCACTTTTCAGCCTTAGGCGACTGTACAGTGCTAAAACAGCCTCCAATCGCTCTGAAACGCTCATTTTTGACATAAGCCACTTTTCACCTTTAATGAATGAAATTCCAGGTAAAAACTCCTTTGCCATGAAGAAGATCCAAATTCAACCAGTTCAGGCTAGTAAACCTGTTTGAAAGACCTTTTTTCAGTGAAATGCAGCTTAGTGCAAAAACAGGCTGCTCTCGCTCTGAAACGCTCATTTTTCACATAAGCCACTTTTCAGCCTTAGGCGACTGTACAGTGCTAAAACAGCCTCCTATCGCTCTGAAACGCTCATTTTTGACATAACCCACTTTTCACCCTTAATGAATGAAATTCCAGGTAAAAACTCCTTTGCCGTGAAGAAGATCCAAATTCAACCAGTTCAGGCTAGTAAACCTGTTTGAAAGACCTTTTTTCAGTGAAATGCAGCTTAGTGCAAAAACAGGCTGCTCTCGCTCTGAAACGCTCATTTTTCACATAAGCCACTTTTCAGCCTTAGGCGACTGTACAGTGCAAAAACAGGCTGCTCTCGCTCTGAAACGCTCATTTTTCACATAAGCCACTTTTCAGCGCTAAAACAGCCTCCAATCGCTCTGAAAGGCTAATTTTTGACATAAGCCACTTTTCACCTTTAATGAATGAAATTCCAGGTAAAAACTCCTTTGCCATGAAGAAGATCCAAATTCATCCAGTTCAGGCTAGTAAACCTGGTTGAAAGACCTTTTTTCAGTGAAATGCAGCTTAGTGCCAAAACAGGCTGCTCTCGCTCTGAAACGCTCATTTTTCACATAAGCCACTTTTCAGCGCTAAAACAGCCTCCAATCGCTCTGAAACGCTCATTTTTGACATAAGCCACTTTTCACCTTTAATGAATGAAATTCCAGGTAAAAACTCCTTTGCCATGAATAAGATCCAAATTCAACCAGTTCAGGCTAGTAAACCTGGTTGAAAGACCTTTTTTCAGTGAAATGCAGCTTAGTGCCAAAACAGGCTGCTCTCGCTCTGAAACGCTCATTTTTCACATAAGCCACTTTTCAGCCTTATAGGCGACTGTACAGTGCAAAAACAGCCTCCTCTCGCTCTGAAACGCTCATTTTTCACATAAGCCACTTTTCAGCCTTAGGCGACTGTACAGTGCAAAAACAGGCTGCTCTCGCTCTGAAACGCTCATTTTTGACATAACCCACTTTTCAGCCTTAATGAATGAAATTCCAGGTAAAAACTCCTTTGCCATGAAGAAGATCCAAATTCAACCAGTTCAGGCTAGTAAACCTGTTTGAAAGACCTTTTTTCAGTGAAATGCAGCTTAGTGCAAAAACAGGCTGCTCTCGCTCTGAAACGCTCATTTTTCACATAAGCCACTTTTCAGCCTTAGGAGACTGTACAGTGCTAAAACAGCCTCCTATCGCTCTGAAACGCTCATTTTTGACATAACCCACTTTTCAGCCTTTATGAATTAAATTCCAGGTAAAAACTCCTTTGCCATGAAGAAGATCCAAATTCAACAAGTTCAGGCTAGTAAACCTGTTTGAAAGACCTTTTTTCAGTGAAATGCAGCTTAGTGCAAAAACAGGCTGCTCTCGCTCTGAAACGCTCATTTTTCACATAAGCCACTTTTCAGCCTTAGGAGACTGTACACTGCTAAAACAGCCTCCTATCGCTCTGAAACGCTCATTTTTGACATAACCCACTTTTCAGCCTTAATGAATTAAATTCCAGGTAAAAACTCCTTTGCCATGAAGAAGATCCAAATTCAACAAGTTCAGGCTAGTAAACCTGTTTGAAAGACCTTTTTTCAGTGAAATACAGCTTAGTGCAAAAACAGGCTGCTCTCGCTCTGAAACGCTCATTTTTCACATAAGCCACTTTTCAGCCTTAGGCGACTGTACAGTGCAAAAACAGGCTGCTCTCGCTCTGAAACGCTCATTTTTCACATAAGCCACTTTTCAGCGCGTAAACAGCCTCCAATCGCTCTGAAACGCTCATTTTTGACATAAGCCACTTTTCACCTTTAATGAATGAAATTCCAGGTAAAACCTCCTTTGCCATGAAGAAGATCCAAATTCATCCAGTTCAGGCTAGTAAACCTGGTTGAAAGACCTTTTTTCAGTGAAATGCAGCTTAGTGCCAAAACAGGCTGCTCTCGCTCTGAAACGCTCATTTTTCACATAAGCCACTTTTCAGCCTTATAGGCGACTGTACAGTGCAAAAACAGCCTCCTCTCGCTCTGAAACGCTCATTTTTCACATAAGCCACTTTTCAGCCTTAGGCGACTGTACAGTGCTAAAACAGCCTCCTATCGCTCTGAAACGCTCATTTTTGACATAACCCACTTTTCAGCCTTTATGAATTAAATTCCAGGTAAAAACTCCTTTGCCATGAAGAAGATCCAAATTCAACAAGTTCAGGCTAGTAAACCTGTTTGAAAGACCTTTTTTCAGTGAAATGCAGCTTAGTGCAAAAACAGGCTGCTCTCGCTCTGAAACGCTCATTTTTCACATAAGCCACTTTTCAGCCTTAGGAGACTGTACACTGCTAAAACAGCCTCCTATCGCTCTGAAACGCTCATTTTTGACATAACCCACTTTTCAGCCTTAATGAATTAAATTCCAGGTAAAAACTCCTTTGCCATGAAGAAGATCCAAATTCAACAAGTTCAGGCTAGTAAACCTGTTTGAAAGACCTTTTTTCAGTGAAATGCAGCTTAGTGCAAAAACAGGCTGCTCTCGCTCTGAAACGCTCATTTTTCACATAAGCCACTTTTCAGCCTTAGGCGACTGTACAGTGCAAAAACAGGCTGCTCTCGCTCTGAAACGCTCATTTTTCACATAAGCCACTTTTCAGCGCTAAAACAGCCTCCAATCGCTCTGAAACGCTCATTTTTGACATAAGCCACTTTTCACCTTTAATGAATGAAATTCCAGGTAAAAACTCCTTTGCCATGAAGAAGATCCAAATTCATCCAGTTCAGGCTAGTAAACCTGGTTGAAAGACCTTTTTTCAGTGAAATGCAGCTTAGTGCCAAAACAGGCTGCTCTCGCTCTGAAACGCTCATTTTTCACATAAGCCACTTTTCAGCCTTATAGGCGACTGTACAGTGCAAAAACAGCCTCCAATCGCTCTGAAACGCTCATTTTTGACATAAGCCACTTTTCAGCCTTAAAGAATGAAATTCCAGGTAAAAACTCCTTTGCCATGAAGAAGATCCAAATTCAACCAGTTCAGGCTAGTAAACCTGTTTGAAAGACCTTTTTTCAGTGAAATGCAGCTTAGTGCAAAAACAGGCTGCTCTCGCTCTGAAACGCTCATTTTTCACATAAGCCACTTTTCAGCCTTATAGGCGACTGTACAGTGCAAAAACAGCCTCCTCTCGCTCTGAAACGCTACATTTTTCACATAAGCCACTTTTCAGCCTTAGGCGACTGTACAGTGCTAAAACAGCCTCCTATCGCTCTGAAACGCTCATTTTTGACATAACCCACTTTTCAGCCTTAATGAATGAAATTCCAGGTAAAAACTCCTTTGCCATGAAGAAGATCCAAATTCAACAAGTTCAGGCTAGTAAACCTGTTTGAAAGACCTTTTTTCAGTGAAATGCAGCTTAGTGCAAAAACAGGCTGCTCTCGCTCTGAAACGCTCATTTTTCACATAAGCCACTTTTCAGCCTTAGGCGACTGTACAGTGCAAAAACAGGCTGCTCTCGCTCTGAAACGCTCATTTTTCACATAAGCCACTTTTCAGCGCTAAAACAGCCTCCAATCGCTCTGAAAGGCTCATTTTTGACATAAGCCACTTTTCACCTTTAATGAATGAAATTCCAGGTAAAAACTCCTTTGCCATGAAGAAGATCCAAATTCATCCAGTTCAGGCTAGTAAACCTGGTTGAAAGACCTTTTTTCAGTGAAATGCAGCTTAGTGCCAAAACAGGCTGCTCTCGCTCTGAAACGCTCATTTTTCACATAAGCCACTTTTCAGCCTTATAGGCGACTGTACAGTGCAAAAACAGCCTCCTCTCGCTCTGAAACGCTCATTTTTCACATAAGCCACTTTTCAGCCTTAGGCGACTGTACAGTGCTAAAACAGCCTCCAATCGCTCTGAAACGCTCATTTTTGACATAAGCCACTTTTCACCTTTAATGAATGAAGTTCCAGGTAAAAACTCCTTTGCCATGAAGAAGATCCAAATTCAACCAGTTCAGGCTAGTAAACCTGTTTGAAAGACCTTTTTTCAGTGAAATGCAGCTTAGTGCAAAAACAGGCTGCTCTCGCTCTGAAACGCTCATTTTTCACATAAGCCACTTTTCAGCCTTAGGAGACTGTACAGTGCTAAAACAGCCTCCTATCGCTCTGAAACGCTCATTTTTGACATAACCCACTTTTCAGCCTTAATGAATTAAATTCCAGGTAAAAACTCCTTTGCCATGAAGAAGATCCAAATTCAACAAGTTCAGGCTAGTAAACCTGTTTGAAAGACCTTTTTTCAGTGAAATGCAGCTTAGTGCAAAAACAGGCTGCTCTCGCTCTGAAACGCTCATTTTTCACATAAGCCACTTTTCAGCCTTAGGAGACTGTACACTGCTAAAACAGCCTCCTATCGCTCTGAAACGCTCATTTTTGACATAACCCACTTTTCAGCCTTAATGAATTAAATTCCAGGTAAAAACTCCTTTGCCATGAAGAAGATCCAAATTCAACAAGTTCAGGCTAGTAAACCTGTTTGAAAGACCTTTTTTCAGTGAAATGCAGCTTAGTGCAAAAACAGGCTGCTCTCGCTCTGAAACGCTCATTTTTCACATAAGCCACTTTTCAGCCTTAGGCGACTGTACAGTGCAAAAACAGGCTGCTCTCGCTCTGAAACGCTCATTTTTCACATAAGCCACTTTTCAGCGCGTAAACAGCCTCCAATCGCTCTGAAACGCTCATTTTTGACATAAGCCACTTTTCACCTTTAATGAATGAAATTCCAGGTAAAACCTCCTTTGCCATGAAGAAGATCCAAATTCATCCAGTTCAGGCTAGTAAACCTGTTTGAAAGACCTTTTTTCAGTGAAATGCAGCTTAGTGCAAAAACAGGCTGCTCTCGCTCTGAAACGCTCATTTTTCACATAAGCCACTTTTCAGCCTTAGGAGACTGTACAGTGCTAAAACAGCCTCCTATCGCTCTGAAACGCTCATTTTTGACATAACCCACTTTTCAGCCTTAATGAATTAATTTCCAGGTAAAAACTCCTTTGCCATGAAGAAGATCCAAATTCAACAAGTTCAGGCTAGTAAACCTGTTTGAAAGACCTTTTTTCAGTGAAATGCAGCTTAGTGCAAAAACAGGCTGCTCTCGCTCTGAAACGCTCATTTTTCACATAAGCCACTTTTCAGCCTTAGGAGACTGTACACTGCTAAAACAGCCTCCTATCGCTCTGAAACGCTCATTTTTGACATAACCCACTTTTCAGCCTTAATGAATTAAATTCCAGGTAAAAACTCCTTTGCCATGAAGAAGATCCAAATTCAACAAGTTCAGGCTAGTAAACCTGTTTGAAAGACCTTTTTTCAGTGAAATGCAGCTTAGTGCAAAAACAGGCTGCTCTCGCTCTGAAACGCTACATTTTTCACATAAGCCACTTTTCAGCCTTAGGCGACTGTACAGTGCTAAAACAGCCTCCTATCGCTCTGAAACGCTCATTTTTGACATAACCCACTTTTCAGCCTTAATGAATGAAATTCCAGGTAAAAACTCCTTTGCCATGAAGAAGATCCAAATTCAACAAGTTCAGGCTAGTAAACCTGTTTGAAAGACCTTTTTTCAGTGAAATGCAGCTTAGTGCAAAAACAGCCTCCTCTCGCTCTGAAACGCTCATTTTTCACATAAGCCACTTTTCAGCCTTAGGCGACTGTACAGTGCTAAAACAGCCTCCAATCGCTCTGAAACGCTCATTTTTGACATAAGCCACTTTTCACCTTTAATGAATGAAGTTCCAGGTAAAAACTCCTTTGCCATGAAGAATATCCAAATTCAACCAGTTCAGGCTAGTAAACCTGTTTGAAAGACCTTTTTTCAGTGAAATGCAGCTTAGTGCAAAAACAGGCTGCTCTCGCTCTGAAACGCTCATTTTTCACATAAGCCACTTTTCAGCCTTAGGAGACTGTACAGTGCTAAAACAGCCTCCTATCGCTCTGAAACGCTCATTTTTGACATAACCCACTTTTCAGCCTTAATGAATTAAATTCCAGGTAAAAACTCCTTTGCCATGAAGAAGATCCAAATTCAACAAGTTCAGGCTAGTAAACCTGTTTGAAAGACCTTTTTTCAGTGAAATGCAGCTTAGTGCAAAAACAGGCTGCTCTCGCTCTGAAACGCTCATTTTTCACATAAGCCACTTTTCAGCCTTAGGAGACTGTACACTGCTAAAACAGCCTCCTATCGCTCTGAAACGCTCATTTTTGACATAACCCACTTTTCAGCCTTAATGAATTAAATTCCAGGTAAAAACTCCTTTGCCATGAAGAAGATCCAAATTCAACAAGTTCAGGCTAGTAAACCTGTTTGAAAGACCTTTTTTCAGTGAAATGCAGCTTAGTGCAAAAACAGGCTGCTCTCGCTCTGAAACGCTCATTTTTCACATAAGCCACTTTTCAGCCTTAGGCGACTGTACAGTGCAAAAACAGGCTGCTCTCGCTCTGAAACGCTCATTTTTCACATAAGCCACTTTTCAGCGCGTAAACAGCCTCCAATCGCTCTGAAACGCTCATTTTTGACATAAGCCACTTTTCACCTTTAATGAATGAAATTCCAGGTAAAACCTCCTTTGCCATGAAGAAGATCCAAATTCATCCAGTTCAGGCTAGTAAACCTGGTTGAAAGACCTTTTTTCAGTGAAATGCAGCTTAGTGCCAAAACAGGCTGCTCTCGCTCTGAAACGCTCATTTTTCACATAAGCCACTTTTCAGCCTTATAGGCGACTGTACAGTGCAAAAACAGCCTCCTCTCGCTCTGAAACGCTCATTTTTCACATAAGCCACTTTTCAGCCTTAGGCGACTGTACAGTGCTAAAACAGCCTCCTATCGCTCTGAAACGCTCATTTTTGACATAAGCCACTTTTCACCCTTAATGAATGAAATTCCAGGTAAAAACTCCTTTGCCGTGAAGAAGATCCAAATTCAACCAGTTCAGGCTAGTAAACCTGTTTGAAAGACCTTTTTTCAGTGAAATGCAGCTTAGTGCCAAAACAGGCTGCTCTCGCTCTGAAACGCTCATTTTTCACATAAGCCACTTTTCAGCCTTAGGCGACTGTACAGTGCAAAAACAGGCTGCTCTCGCTCTGAAACGCTCATTTTTCACATAAGCCACTTTTCAGCGCTAAAACAGCCTCCAATCGCTCTGAAACGCTCATTTTTGACATAAGCCACTTTTCACCTTTAATGAATGAAATTCCAGGTAAAAACTCCTTTGCCATGAAGAAGATCCAAATTCATCCAGTTCAGGCTAGTAAACCTGGTTGAAAGACCTTTTTTCAGTGAAATGCAGCTTAGTGCCAAAACAGGCTGCTCTCGCTCTGAAACGCTCATTTTTCACATAAGCCACTTTTCAGCCTTATAGGCGACTGTACAGTGCAAAAACAGCCTCCAATCGCTCTGAAACGCTCATTTTTGACATAAGCCACTTTTCAGCCTTAAAGAATGAAATTCCAGGTAAAAACTCCTTTGCCATGAAGAAGATCCAAATTCAACCAGTTCAGGCTAGTAAACCTGTTTGAAAGACCTTTTTTCAGTGAAATGCAGCTTAGTGCAAAAACAGGCTGCTCTCGCTCTGAAACGCTCATTTTTCACATAAGCCACTTTTCAGCCTTATAGGCGACTGTACAGTGCAAAAACAGCCTCCTCTCGCTCTGAAACGCTACATTTTTCACATAAGCCACTTTTCAGCCTTAGGCGACTGTACAGTGCTAAAACAGCCTCCTATCGCTCTGAAACGCTCATTTTTGACATAACCCACTTTTCAGCCTTAATGAATGAAATTCCAGGTAAAAACTCCTTTGCCATGAAGAAGATCCAAATTCAACAAGTTCAGGCTAGTAAACCTGTTTGAAAGACCTTTTTTCAGTGAAATGCAGCTTAGTGCAAAAACAGGCTGCTCTCGCTCTGAAACGCTCATTTTTCACATAAGCCACTTTTCAGCCTTAGGCGACTGTACAGTGCAAAAACAGGCTGCTCTCGCTCTGAAACGCTCATTTTTCACATAAGCCACTTTTCAGCGCTAAAACAGCCTCCAATCGCTCTGAAAGGCTCATTTTTGACATAAGCCACTTTTCACCTTTAATGAATGAAATTCCAGGTAAAAACTCCTTTGCCGTGAAGAAGATCCAAATTCATCCAGTTCAGGCTAGTAAACCTGTTTGAAAGACCTTTTTTCAGTGAAATGCAGCTTAGTGCCAAAACAGGCTGCTCTCGCTCTGAAACGCTCATTTTTCACATAAGCCACTTTTCAGCCTTAGGAGACTGTACAGTGCTAAAACAGCCTCCTATCGCTCTGAAACGCTCATTTTTGACATAACCCACTTTTCAGCCTTAATGAATGAAATTCCAGGTAAAACCTCCTTTGCCATGAAGAAGATCCAAATTCATCCAGTTCAGGCTAGTAAACCTGGTTGAAAGACCTTTTTTCAGTGAAATGCAGCTTAGTGCCAAAACAGGCTGCTCTCGCTCTGAAACGCTCATTTTTCACATAAGCCACTTTTCAGCCTTATAGGCGACTGTACAGTGCAAAAACAGCCTCCTCTCGCTCTGAAACGCTCATTTTTCACATAAGCCACTTTTCAGCCTTAGGCGACTGTACAGTGCTAAAACAGCCTCCTATCGCTCTGAAACGCTCATTTTTGACATAAGCCACTTTTCACCCTTAATGAATGAAATTCCAGGTAAAAACTCCTTTGCCGTGAAGAAGATCCAAATTCAACCAGTTCAGGCTAGTAAACCTGTTTGAAAGACCTTTTTTCAGTGAAATGCAGCTTAGTGCCAAAACAGGCTGCTCTCGCTCTGAAACGCTCATTTTTCACATAAGCCACTTTTCAGCCTTAGGCGACTGTACAGTGCAAAAACAGGCTGCTCTCGCTCTGAAACGCTCATTTTTCACATAAGCCACTTTTCAGCGCTAAAACAGCCTCCAATCGCTCTGAAACGCTCATTTTTGACATAAGCCACTTTTCACCTTTAATGAATGAAATTCCAGGTAAAAACTCCTTTGCCATGAAGAAGATCCAAATTCATCCAGTTCAGGCTAGTAAACCTGGTTGAAAGACCTTTTTTCAGTGAAATGCAGCTTAGTGCCAAAACAGGCTGCTCTCGCTCTGAAACGCTCATTTTTCACATAAGCCACTTTTCAGCCTTATAGGCGACTGTACAGTGCAAAAACAGCCTCCAATCGCTCTGAAACGCTCATTTTTGACATAAGCCACTTTTCAGCCTTAAAGAATGAAATTCCAGGTAAAAACTCCTTTGCCATGAAGAAGATCCAAATTCAACCAGTTCAGGCTAGTAAACCTGTTTGAAAGACCTTTTTTCAGTGAAATGCAGCTTAGTGCAAAAACAGGCTGCTCTCGCTCTGAAACGCTCATTTTTCACATAAGCCACTTTTCAGCCTTATAGGCGACTGTACAGTGCAAAAACAGCCTCCTCTCGCTCTGAAACGCTACATTTTTCACATAAGCCACTTTTCAGCCTTAGGCGACTGTACAGTGCTAAAACAGCCTCCTATCGCTCTGAAACGCTCATTTTTGACATAACCCACTTTTCAGCCTTAATGAATGAAATTCCAGGTAAAAACTCCTTTGCCATGAAGAAGATCCAAATTCAACAAGTTCAGGCTAGTAAACCTGTTTGAAAGACCTTTTTTCAGTGAAATGCAGCTTAGTGCAAAAACAGGCTGCTCTCGCTCTGAAACGCTCATTTTTCACATAAGCCACTTTTCAGCCTTAGGCGACTGTACAGTGCAAAAACAGGCTGCTCTCGCTCTGAAACGCTCATTTTTCACATAAGCCACTTTTCAGCGCTAAAACAGCCTCCAATCGCTCTGAAAGGCTCATTTTTGACATAAGCCACTTTACACCTTTAATGAATGAAATTCCAGGTAAAAACTCCTTTGCCATGAAGAAGATCCAAATTCATCCAGTTCAGGCTAGTAAACCTGGTTGAAAGACCTTTTTTCAGTGAAATGCAGCTTAGTGCCAAAACAGCCTCCAATCGCTCTGAAACGCTCATTTTTGACATAAGCCACTTTTCACCTTTAATGAATGAAGTTCCAGGTAAAAACTCCTTTGCCATGAAGAAGATCCAAATTCAACCAGTTCAGGCTAGTAAACCTGTTTGAAAGACCTTTTTTCAGTGAAATGCAGCTTAGTGCAAAAACAGGCTGCTCTCGCTCTGAAACGCTCATTTTTCACATAAGCCACTTTTCAGCCTTAGGAGACTGTACAGTGCTAAAACAGCCTCCTATCGCTCTGAAACGCTCATTTTTGACATAACCCACTTTTCAGCCTTAATGAATTAAATTCCAGGTAAAAACTCCTTTGCCATGAAGAAGATCCAAATTCAACAAGTTCAGGCTAGTAAACCTGTTTGAAAGACCTTTTTTCAGTGAAATGCAGCTTAGTGCAAAAACAGGCTGCTCTCGCTCTGAAACGCTCATTTTTCACATAAGCCACTTTTCAGCCTTAGGAGACTGTACACTGCTAAAACAGCCTCCTATCGCTCTGAAACGCTCATTTTTGACATAACCCACTTTTCAGCCTTAATGAATTAAATTCCAGGTAAAAACTCCTTTGCCATGAAGAAGATCCAAATTCAACAAGTTCAGGCTAGTAAACCTGTTTGAAAGACCTTTTTTCAGTGAAATGCAGCTTAGTGCAAAAACAGGCTGCTCTCGCTCTGAAACGCTCATTTTTCACATAAGCCACTTTTCAGCGCGTAAACAGCCTCCAATCGCTCTGAAACGCTCATTTTTGACATAAGCCACTTTTCACCTTTAATGAATGAAATTCCAGGTAAAACCTCCTTTGCCATGAAGAAGATCCAAATTCATCCAGTTCAGGCTAGTAAACCTGGTTGAAAGACCTTTTTTCAGTGAAATGCAGCTTAGTGCCAAAACAGGCTGCTCTCGCTCTGAAACGCTCATTTTTCACATAAGCCACTTTTCAGCCTTATAGGCGACTGTACAGTGCAAAAACAGCCTCCTCTCGCTCTGAAACGCTCATTTTTCACATAAGCCACTTTTCAGCCTTAGGCGACTGTACAGTGCTAAAACAGCCTCCTATCGCTCTGAAACGCTCATTTTTGACATAAGCCACTTTTCACCCTTAATGAATGAAATTCCAGGTAAAAACTCCTTTGCCGTGAAGAAGATCCAAATTCAACCAGTTCAGGCTAGTAAACCTGTTTGAAAGACCTTTTTTCAGTGAAATGCAGCTTAGTGCCAAAACAGGCTGCTCTCGCTCTGAAACGCTCATTTTTCACATAAGCCACTTTTCAGCCTTAGGCGACTGTACAGTGCAAAAACAGGCTGCTCTCGCTCTGAAACGCTCATTTTTCACATAAGCCACTTTTCAGCGCTAAAACAGCCTCCAATCGCTCTGAAACGCTCATTTTTGACATAAGCCACTTTTCACCTTTAATGAATGAAATTCCAGGTAAAAACTCCTTTGCCATGAAGAAGATCCAAATTCATCCAGTTCAGGCTAGTAAACCTGGTTGAAAGACCTTTTTTCAGTGAAATGCAGCTTAGTGCCAAAACAGGCTGCTCTCGCTCTGAAACGCTCATTTTTCACATAAGCCACTTTTCAGCCTTATAGGCGACTGTACAGTGCAAAAACAGCCTCCAATCGCTCTGAAACGCTCATTTTTGACATAAGCCACTTTTCAGCCTTAAAGAATGAAATTCCAGGTAAAAACTCCTTTGCCATGAAGAAGATCCAAATTCAACCAGTTCAGGCTAGTAAACCTGTTTGAAAGACCTTTTTTCAGTGAAATGCAGCTTAGTGCAAAAACAGGCTGCTCTCGCTCTGAAACGCTCATTTTTCACATAAGCCACTTTTCAGCCTTAAAGGCGACTGTACAGTGCAAAAACAGCCTCCTCTCGCTCTGAAACGCTACATTTTTCACATAAGCCACTTTTCAGCCTTAGGCGACTGTACAGTGCTAAAACAGCCTCCTATCGCTCTGAAACGCTCATTTTTGACATAACCCACTTTTCAGCCTTAATGAATGAAATTCCAGGTAAAAACTCCTTTGCCATGAAGAAGATCCAAATTCAACAAGTTCAGGCTAGTAAACCTGTTTGAAAGACCTTTTTTCAGTGAAATGCAGCTTAGTGCAAAAACAGGCTGCTCTCGCTCTGAAACGCTCATTTTTCACATAAGCCACTTTTCAGCCTTAGGCGACTGTACAGTGCAAAAACAGGCTGCTCTCGCTCTGAAACGCTCATTTTTGACATAAGCCACTTTTCACCTTTAATGAATGAAATTCCAGGTAAAAACTCCTTTGCCATGAAGAAGATCCAAATTCATCCAGTTCAGGCTAGTAAACCTGGTTGAAAGACCTTTTTTCAGTGAAATGCAGCTTAGTGCCAAAACAGGCTGCTCTCGCTCTGAAACGCTCATTTTTCACATAAGCCACTTTTCAGCCTTATAGGCGACTGTACAGTGCAAAAACAGCCTCCTCTCGCTCTGAAACGCTCATTTTTCACATAAGCCACTTTTCAGCCTTAGGCGACTGTACAGTGCTAAAACAGCCTCCAATCGCTCTGAAACGCTCATTTTTGACATAAGCCACTTTTCACCTTTAATGAATGAAGTTCCAGGTAAAAACTCCTTTGCCATGAAGAAGATCCAAATTCAACAAGTTCAGGCTAGTAAACCTGTTTGAAAGACCTTTTTTCAGTGAAATGCAGCTTAGTGCAAAAACAGGCTGCTCTCGCTCTGAAACGCTCATTTTTCACATAAGCCACTTTTCAGCCTTAGGCGACTGTACAGTGCAAAAACAGGCTGCTCTCGCTCTGAAACGCTCATTTTTCACATAAGCCACTTTTCAGAGCTAAAACAGCCTCCAATCGCTCTGAAAGGCTCATTTTTGACATAAGCCACTTTTCACCTTTAATGAATGAAATTCCAGGTAAAAACTCCTTTGCCATGAAGAAGATCCAAATTCATCCAGTTCAGGCTAGTAAACCTGGTTGAAAGTCCTTTTTTCAGTGAAATGCAGCTTAGTGCCAAAACAGGCTGCTCTCGCTCTGAAACGCTCATTTTTCACATAAGCCACTTTTCAGCCTTATAGGCGACTGTACAGTGCAAAAACAGCCTCCTCTCGCTCTGAAACGCTCATTTTTCACATAAGCCACTTTTCAGCCTTAGGCGACTGTACAGTGCTAAAACAGCCTCCAATCGCTCTGAAACGCTCATTTTTGACATAAGCCACTTTTCACCTTTAATGAATGAAGTTCCAGGTAAAAACTCCTTTGCCATGAAGAAGATCCAAATTCAACCAGTTCAGGCTAGTAAACCTGTTTGAAAGACCTTTTTTCAGTGAAATGCAGCTTAGTGCAAAAACAGGCTGCTCTCGCTCTGAAACGCTCATTTTTCACATAAGCCACTTTTCAGCCTTAGGAGACTGTACAGTGCTAAAACAGCCTCCTATCGCTCTGAAACGCTCATTTTTGACATAACCCACTTTTCAGCCTTAATGAATTAAATTCCAGGTAAAAACTCCTTTGCCATGAAGAAGATCCAAATTCAACAAGTTCAGGCTAGTAAACCTGTTTGAAAGACCTTTTTTCAGTGAAATGCAGCTTAGTGCAAAAACAGGCTGCTCTCGCTCTGAAACGCTCATTTTTCACATAAGCCACTTTTCAGCCTTAGGAGACTGTACACTGCTAAAACAGCCTCCTATCGCTCTGAAACGCTCATTTTTGACATAACCCACTTTTCAGCCTTAATGAATTAAATTCCAGGTAAAAACTCCTTTGCCATGAAGAAGATCCAAATTCAACAAGTTCAGGCTAGTAAACCTGTTTGAAAGACCTTTTTTCAGTGAAATGCAGCTTAGTGCAAAAACAGGCTGCTCTCGCTCTGAAACGCTCATTTTTCACATAAGCCACTTTTCAGCCTTAGGCGACTGTACAGTGCAAAAACAGGCTGCTCTCGCTCTGAAACGCTCATTTTTCACATAAGCCACTTTTCAGCGCGTAAACAGCCTCCAATCGCTCTGAAACGCTCATTTTTGACATAAGCCACTTTTCACCTTTAATGAATGAAATTCCAGGTAAAACCTCCTTTGCCATGAAGAAGATCCAAATTCATCCAGTTCAGGCTAGTAAACCTGGTTGAAAGACCTTTTTTCAGTGAAATGCAGCTTAGTGCCAAAACAGGCTGCTCTCGCTCTGAAACGCTCATTTTTCACATAAGCCACTTTTCAGCCTTATAGGCGACTGTACAGTGCAAAAACAGCCTCCTCTCGCTCTGAAACGCTCATTTTTCACATAAGCCACTTTTCAGCCTTAGGCGACTGTACAGTGCTAAAACAGCCTCCTATCGCTCTGAAACGCTCATTTTTGACATAAGCCACTTTTCACCCTTAATGAATGAAATTCCAGGTAAAAACTCCTTTGCCGTGAAGAAGATCCAAATTCAACCAGTTCAGGCTAGCAAACCTGTTTGAAAGACCTTTTTTCAGTGAAATGCAGCTTAGTGCCAAAACAGGCTGCTCTCGCTCTGAAACGCTCATTTTTCACATAAGCCACTTTTCAGCCTTAGGCGACTGTACAGTGCAAAAACAGGCTGCTCTCGCTCTGAAACGCTCATTTTTCACATAAGCCACTTTTCAGCGCTAAAACAGCCTCCAATCGCTCTGAAACGCTCATTTTTGACATAAGCCACTTTTCACCTTTAATGAATGAAATTCCAGGTAAAAACTCCTTTGCCATGAAGAAGATCCAAATTCATCCAGTTCAGGCTAGTAAACCTGGTTGAAAGACCTTTTTTCAGTGAAATGCAGCTTAGTGCCAAAACAGGCTGCTCTCGCTCTGAAACGCTCATTTTTCACATAAGCCACTTTTCAGCCTTATAGGCGACTGTACAGTGCAAAAACAGCCTCCAATCGCTCTGAAACGCTCATTTTTGACATAAGCCACTTTTCAGCCTTAAAGAATGAAATTCCAGGTAAAAACTCCTTTGCCATGAAGAAGATCCAAATTCAACCAGTTCAGGCTAGTAAACCTGTTTGAAAGACCTTTTTTCAGTGAAATGCAGCTTAGTGCAAAAACAGGCTGCTCTCGCTCTGAAACGCTCATTTTTCACATAAGCCACTTTTCAGCCTTATAGGCGACTGTACAGTGCAAAAACAGCCTCCTCTCGCTCTGAAACGCTACATTTTTCACATAAGCCACTTTTCAGCCTTAATGAATGAAATTCCAGGTAAAAACTCCTTTGCCATGAAGAAGATCCAAATTCAACAAGTTCAGGCTAGTAAACCTGTTTGAAAGACCTTTTTTCAGTGAAATGCAGCTTAGTGCAAAAACAGGCTGCTCTCGCTCTGAAACGCTCATTTTTCACATAAGCCACTTTTCAGCCTTAGGCGACTGTACAGTGCAAAAACAGGCTGCTCTCGCTCTGAAACGCTCATTTTTCACATAAGCCACTTTTCAGCGCTAAAACAGCCTCCAATCGCTCTGAAAGGCTCATTTTTGACATAAGCCACTTTTCACCTTTAATGAATGAAATTCCAGGTAAAAACTCCTTTGCCATGAAGAAGATCCAAATTCATCCAGTTCAGGCTAGTAAACCTGGTTGAAAGACCTTTTTTCAGTGAAATGCAGCTTAGTGCCAAAACAGGCTGCTCTCGCTCTGAAACGCTCATTTTTCACATAAGCCACTTTTCAGCCTTAGGCGACTGTACAGTGCTAAAACAGCCTCCAATCGCTCTGAAACGCTCATTTTTGACATAAGCCACTTTTCACCTTTAATGAATGAAGTTCCAGGTAAAAACTCCTTTGCCATGAAGAAGATCCAAATTCAACCAGTTCAGGCTAGTAAACCTGTTTGAAAGACCTTTTTTCAGTGAAATGCAGCTTAGTGCAAAAACAGGCTGCTCTCGCTCTGAAACGCTCATTTTTCACATAAGCCACTTTTCAGCCTTAGG